>NW_008331125.1:6236646-6272444 GCF_000622305.1 Nannospalax galili
TACACACACACACACAAAATGTGTCCTGTAGAGTAGGCTTTGTGTCCCTGGGTACAAAGTCTGTCTGCATTTTGGTAACATCCTCACATGTTTTTGTATCATGTCAGGGGAGAGCATGAAGAGATGAAGTTGTAAATTTATGATCATTGTACTATGCATACAAATGGGGTTAGTCTGAGCAAGACTCTCTCCCATCAGTTGATTTTCTACCATATGTGATGTTTTTCTTTACTCATTCTTCAAAAATTCCACTGAGTTGACACTACTATATAATAAGTCATGCGTACCTAAAGTATACAACTTAGTAAATTTTGATAATATGCATACTACCCGCATTGAGTCAACAAATCAAGCTAGTAAACATTGTGCATCACCATGGATGTTTCAGAGGCCTCCAGACCCCAGAGTCTTCCCTTTCCTTTAAGGCCCAGAGCTCTCCCAAACTACTCAGTTGGAAATTCAAGTCAGAGTCAGTGTAGATGTGCCACACATGTCCTGTGTGTGTGTCGCTCCCCTTTGGGCCACTGTGGTCAGGACACTGCCTGTCTGGACTTTCTCTGATTCTACGTAACTGCTTCAATAGTACTTCTGGGACACCCCAACCCATTCCTGTGCTGAAGCTCAGAAACTCTGTGGATTGCGGGCAGCAAGCTTGGCCACCGCAGGGGTTTCTTTTCTCCACTCACTATGATGAGTAAACTTGTCTAATGTCTGAAAAAAATTATACATTTTTTTCAGTTTTGTATAAATCTGACTCCTTTTTTTTCTTGACAAAGAACAGAAGTCTCTCCAGTGACAAGAATTACTTGATTATTTTGTTCAGCATTTGGGAAGAACATTGTACAGATTAATAATTTTACACAATTTAAGCCATAGATTCATTATATTGATTTACTCAAACAAGGAAAGTTTATTAGATATATCTTGTAACACAGCTATAACATGCTAAGGAAAATAATTAGGAAAGTCCGCAGTAGCAAACTATTTTATAAGAGAGATGGGTCAACAGTTAAGAGCACTGAGTGCTCTTGCAGAGGACCTGGGTTTGATTCCAGCACTCATATCCAGGTCCAGGGGATCCAACATGCTCTTCTGACTTCTGCAGGCATTGCATGACATGGTTGCACTTACACACACATACAGGCAATACATTCACACACATAAAATAAAAATAAAATCTAAAATGTTTTAAAAGCAATTTTAACTGTAGAATGACAACGTTTTATATTTTAATTTTTCTTCAATTTTATGTGTATGAGGCCTTGCCTGAATATTTGTAAGCACACCTGTGTCATGCAAAGCTCCTGGAGGCCAGAAGGTGTTGGATTCCCCTGGAACTGGAGTTACAGATGGTTGTTAGCCACCATGTGGGTTCTGCAAATTGAACCGTGTCCTCTGGAACATCAGCCAGCACTCTTATCTGCTGAGCCACATCTCCAGCCCTTCCATTTGAATCTTTGGCAGAGAGGTCTATATAAATGAATACCCGTTAATTATCATTTATAAAGTTTTTGTTTTGTTTTGTTTTGTTTTGTCTTTTTGAGACAGGGTCTCTCTGTAGCCCAAGCTGTCCTGGAACTCACTATGTAGACCAGGCTGGCCTCAAACTCACAAAGATCTGCCTGCCTCTGCCTCCTGAGTGCTGGGATTAAAGGCATGTGCCATCACACCCAGCTATAAAGTTTTACTTCAATTTGCTTGTCAGTCTTTGTTGGGAGATGACCCTTCTCTGCCTATAGGTTTTGTTTACTTTTATATTGACTTTATCATCTTTCTCATTTTCTTTTTGAAAAGACTTCATTTTTTATTTGCATGTACATGTGTGTGCACAGGTGTCCATGGAAGCCAGAAGAGAGCATTGGTTCCCCTGGAGCTAATGTTACAGACATTTGTGAGTTGTGAGCCAGTTGATATTGGTACTAGGAACAGAACTCAGGTCCTCTGGAAGAGCAGCTCATGTTCCTAAGTGCTGAGCCATCTCCCCAGCCCCTCGTTCTCATTTTCTTATTTGTAACAGCTCATCTTAAACATTCTGTTTTTCTTGGATAATTTTGTCACATTAGGTCTCCTGCTGTATTTTTTATTAAAATAAGGTTGACTTACAGAAAAACATGTTGAGTCCCTCTTTCAGGAATATAATAGGCTCTAGTGGTTTAATAGATGCCCACAGAGGGAAAGAGAGAGGATAAGGGATTTTGAAGGACACAAAGAAAGTCAAAAGCTGAGGTGTGATGGACACTCTCATCATCTTGCTATTGATAATGTTCCCACTAGTTATAAATATGTCAAAACCTGTCAATGTGTACACCTTAAAATGTGCAGTCTCTTTTATCTCAATTATGGCTCAGTAAGACTATAATTTTTTTTTAAAAATGGCACCAAACAGCTTTCCACTCAAAGTAAAAATTGATTTTGATGAGAATAGTTTTGTGCCATCTTGGTTAGATTTCTTCTATCACAGTTACGATGGCTTTCTAGAATAAATTAGAAAGCAGGAGAAAGTTACTTTAACATTCCAGATTAAGAAAACTGATCAAGTAAAAGAAGTTGTTTTAAATCCGACTCAGCCTGAAAAGACCCTCAAACAAATATGATTTCACAGTGACATTATATAGGAACAATGGTTTATAACTCTCTGACAATGAACGAGCACTGAGACTGCATAAGAGCAGAAGCAAAAAGAAAGAAGCATAGAACTGCTTTAATGCTGAGACATGAAGCTGAAGAATAATAATCTTGTGTGATAAATTTTCAGAGATGAGTATTGAAAAGGTTGTGCACTCAACCATCTTTCATTTTAATGCAAGAGGTGAAGATATAATGATCCTAAAAGGCAGTATAGGCTTGAGACACAGATCCAGATCTTAAGCAGAAGATTAATGGAGGTGAAAGAGACTGGAGAATGTCATAGACTGATGTGCTCATTGGCAGAACTGCCAAGTGATGTGCACAGGCTATGAGTCAGCCCAGCTCAAGCTGGAGCCCAGCAGGGAGCACGCAATGTCTCCATCGTAGGGACTGCCTCCAAGGACTGTGCTCTGCTCAGCTACTTAGCATAAAGGCTCTTCTATCATTCTCATAAAATGAGCACTTGGTAATTGATTGATTGATTTAATGCGGATGAAGATAGTGGGAACAGCTCTGGCCTTGGGACCTGAAAGTCAGAACTAAAACCCTAGTAGGATGCGTATGAACCATGACAAGAGTACAACCATTTAGCATTTCAGAACTTTACTTTGCTTAAATGAATGCAAATTGGCGACTAAAATTACATACTTTCTAAAGTTATGGTAAAAATCAAATGTCTTGTGCATGTGGAAGTCTTGTTCCAAACATAATAGGACTAGAAACATAGGTGAGTAGGAGAGTGCTTGCTTAGAATGTACACAGCCCTGGAAAGTATACTACAGCAGTCAGAACCACAGACACCAGAAGTTCTGGGCATTACTAAACAGAGTCCTACAGGCCCATGGGACCCTGCTCATGTGAACCTACAGCAATGGTGTCAGCTTGCACAAGACTCATACAAACTCAAACAGACAAAAACCCAGCATAGAACTAGGAAAATGGGCAGCAGCCCCAATCTTAGCCAAAGAACTATTGGCAGGTAATTACTGCTGGGTGAGGGAGAGCTCATCTTAAAGGGAGTGACTCTAGATAGGCTGACTAGACCTTGTGGATGAACTTGCGCTGAGGGACGTTTGGGTACACTAACTTGATTCAATAGACATTAACATAAATGACAGAATACATGAAATCTGGTGGGAGGGGGCTATGGGAGGGTGTAGATGGGGGAGGGGTTATAAGGATGATTAAAATGTATATGAAAATGCACAAAAATTCAATAAAAATATACAAAAAATGCACAGCCAAGTAAAAAATACATTGAAGAAACAAACAAAACCCAACAAAATCATTATATCAAACACAGTGACTTTGAATAATAAGTAAAGAAATATTTTTTGTGTGTAATCTAAACCCCTTCCTCATGTGTGTGTAAAGTGGGGGAATGAAAGCTGACAGCACAGACGTGAGAAGATGGACATGACCAGGCAAGGAGATGTTATGAAATAGAGCCAGATTTTACTGTTTGCCTTGTTCACGTGGATTCTGACCTGCCTGTGTCCTGGGAGTCTGCATAGCTCTGCCTGTGCCCTGACCCCTGACCATTCTACCAGGATACCTTGAAGGCACCTGGCATCCAGCATGTTCAGTTTGAAACTCATTTTCTACTCCCCAGGGGCTCAAGCAGAAGCCTGGAGTCACCCTTGAATCCTCTCTCCTCCAATCTCCTCTACCCTACGTGGATCAGCCTCAGGTCATGTTGGTTCCCCTGTTTGCATATCCTTTCTTCTCATTCATCTGTACTTCTGTTACCCTGTCTGAGTTCAGGTGATGCAGTTTTCAAGCTCTGGTCTTCTTTCCCTGCCTGAAACAATCCATTCTGAAAATCATTACCACCAACAACCATGCTTTGCATCACTAATTACCTTCCTGAAACAAAAAGCTTTTCCTCCCCTCTAGGAATTAAACTTTCCAGGATATTTATTTTAATTGGCTGGGATATGTATTTAAAAGCTGTTCTTTACAGCGTTGTTTAAAATAGAGGAGTAAAAGAAATGAACCTGAAATATCTCAAAAGAAGGAATTAGTTACATCAGTAAACTGTAACATTATTGAAATGGTATTACGGTTCTGTTTTCAGTAAATTTAAATGATACTCAAACTCCAGACACAGAGGCTCACCTTATGTTCCCAGCACTCCACAGGCTGAAGCAGTTCAGTGTGAAGGCCAGCCAGGACCACAGACTGAGTTTAAGGTCAACTTGGCTACAGAACAAAACTTTATCTCTAAAGAAAGAAAGAAAGGAAAATGGTGTTATAAATCTGCATTCAATAATCTGAAAAGTCACAGATAATATTAACTTTAAAACAAACGAAAAAAAAAAAAACCCTGGTGATCCACCTGTCTTAGCCTCCAGAGTGCAGGGATGAGGAGGCACACATGAGTTGTTAACATTATTTTTAAATTGAAATTACTGAACAATATGCACAAATTTGTGAGGAATATATTAGACTATAAAAAGAGATTTCTAGATGATGAAATTTAGCAGTTTTTTTTCTTAGCCCCACAGCTCATAAAATGAAAGCCAATGAAGCTAAAATAGAACAAAAGCTCTTCTGTGTAGCTCTTCCCAGAAGACCGCGCTTCTGGCAAGAATTTCAATGAGCCGTCAGAACCCTGTACATCAGTACTTTGAAATCCATATTGAAAATTCACTAATGTTCTAAAAGATGTGAAATGAAGGCATCTGGACATCCCCTATTTGTCTGTGTCTGTTTGTTTTTTTTTTTTTTCCATTTAATTTTTGTGCAAAATGTCTGACACAAAATACTGCAAACTGTCCTCAATCTACTGTGGTCGATTCCTTCTGTCTACACTGTGCCTTCTTTTTGCATTTCTTTTAAAACACAGTGTCCATCCCCATCTTTGAATACCAGGAATAATGATGTTGTAAGGACTGGGGGAGAACAGGGCATGCTGACTCCTGCTGCTCACATATTTGCTTCCACATCTGTCTCCTAATCAAGGCCCCTGGTAGGAGTTAGTTACTCTCAGATATTTGTATTGATTCACTGACTTTTGAATATCATTGGTGCTGAATTCTTTTTTAATGGTGGTCTCACACATGGATTTCCTCATTGAACAAGTCAACCTTTCTTTTTTTCTCTCTTTTTCAAATCTTGGGAGACCAGGACCCAGGATTTGCATGTGTATCAGCAAAAACACCTAACCTAAACTGAAGGTTGCTTTGCAATTTGCATGTATTTTGACACTAGAGGGGGACTATTCATCATTTTTCACAGAAGTGACATAAGTTTTATCTAATGTGATATGTTAGTAGTTATTTTGTTTTGCATTTTATGACAACCACTCTCTTGGAAAGAAATACCTCAATTGGGGGCTGGAGTGATGGCTCAGAAGTCAAGAGCAATGGCTGTTCTTGTGGAGGACCCGGGTTCCTAACTCCAGTTCCAGGGGATCCAATGCCCTCTTCTGACTTCTGTGGGCACTGCATGACAAGGGTGCACCTACATACACGTAGGCATTACACTCATACATATAAAATAAAAATAATAAAATATATTTTTTAAAAAATCTGTATTGTTGCAAGAAGAAAACTGACCAACTTAATCCCTTCTCAAATTTCACTTTCTTTGTATTTTATTTTATTATTTTATTTTATGTGTATGAGTATATGCCTGCACCTATGTCATGCAGTGCCCGTGAAGGACAGAAGTGGGTGTCAGATCCCCTAGAACTGGAGTTTTGCACAGTTGTTAGCCACCATATAGGTCCTGGGAATTGAACTTGGGTCCTCTGTAAGAACAGCCAGTGTTCTTAACTGCTGAGCCATCTCTCCAACCCCTCAGATAGCTTTTCTACTAAGACATATAATTGGTCTGAGGAGCGACATTAAGTCAAATCACATGAACCTTTTTATTAGCTTAAATGACTACATACAGGGGCTGGGGAGATGGCTCAGTGGATAAAGTGCTTCTAGACATGAGTTCCGATCCCCAGCACCCATGCAAAAGGTGGGCACGGTGGCATGCCTGTAATCTCTACCCTGATGGATTGATAGGTGGAGACAGGAGGATTACTGGAGCTTGTTGATCAGCTAGTCTTACTGAACTGCTGAGCTCCAAGTTAAGTGAAGGGCTGTGTGTCCCCCAACCCCCCCAAAATAAGGAGGTGATGTCAGATGACTCACAACTGCCTGTATCTTCAGATCTGGGGAATCCAGCACATTTTTCTGGCTTCCAAGGTCACCTGCATTCATGTGCCCATACCCATGTGTAATTCCAGTTCCAGGGGATCCAACAGCTTCTTCTGTCCTCGGTGGGCATTGCATGACATGGGTACACTTACCTACATGCAGGCAATACACACATATACATACAATAAAAGAATAATAAATAAAATATTAAAAAATAAATCTTTTTTAAAAATAAATAAGGTGGAGAGTGATAGAGGAAGACACTTGATTCTTCCATGTGTACTCATAAACACACTCAACATAGCACGCACAGGACACACACAGACAGTGAATGAAATAAATAAAAACTGAAAAATAAAGAATAAACTAAAATAAATGACTATATATAAAGATTAAGAGAGAAGTCTGAAAAAGCTAAATTATGAATACTGACATATTTGTGATTACTGCGATGACTTGCCACATCTAAAACACAGGTCCTTGAAATGCATAGTACAGAAACATTTTTAAATGTTCCACATTAAAAATTATTTATAGCTTTCAATATAACTATTGATTTTCCTATTAATTTTTATGGCTTTCTATGTAAGTAATGATTTTCTATTAGAGTGTGTCTGTGATACACAAGCTATTTCCTTTAAAATTTTAAAGCTTAGTCAATCTTAAAATCCTTGTCACTGCAAAGAAAAGCAAAGTTTCTCGGTGACAAAATAAAATAAAGATACAGAGTTGTTCCCACACCCTGCAAGGAAGCAAGAGAGAAAATTCTTGCTAAAAACACAGAATCTGGGGTGAGACCAATCAAGGTTGAAAGCTGCTCCCTGATATTTCTTCCTTGGGTCACTTAGACAACTCAGCGGTTTATGTCCTAGTTTCTTCTTATACAGAACAGCAACAGTCATGATACATGATGGATGGTGTCACTGTGAGATAAAACTGCATGGTGCAAGTCAAGTGAACAGCAGTGTGCTAGGTAGAAAATTAGAACTCAAAAGCTACTTTCAAATCTTTCTTGTTCTGGGACCATTTTACTCTCATTCACAGAGTGCTTTCACAAACTGGAAGCCCACAGAAAGGTGGTTCCCCCCAAATTTTCCAACTTGAGGATGATATGAAAGCAGCTAGTATTCACTGGAAACTGGAATTTTAATTTTGAGACTTGCTGATTCTCAGTGGGTGCCCAGGTGCTACAAGATGCTTTCTCTCTGGGTGGCAACAGTAAGCCTCAGCTCCCTGTCAGCTGTGTGATCACAAGGAGAAACCGTGACACACAGCTGTGATGTTCAGTAGGCTAAGGGAATCAAATGCATTTTTCACTGAAGATATTTTACCTTCTGATGGGTTTATTGGGGCATGGCCTCATCACAAATCAAAGAATACCCACACATGCCTCCTAGAACATAGGAAGGCATGTTCAGTGTCAGCAGCTACTGGACTTCTATGTATGTGTCTGGCACTGGATGCTGCTCCTGTTTTAAAAGTTGTGACCTTGCCACTCGTCAAACAGATGGCATTGCCTGATTAAAGTCAGGCCATATTTAGAACATTTCTATAAAGTGTTTTGGAATCAATTCTACCCACTGAAATGGTTTCTTTTCAGCAGTTGAACAATCAAAATAGTTGGGTATCTTCTCTAGAGACTTTTCTGTACCCCATGTTTTCAGATCAGGTATATTTTCAAAAGTAAACTTTCCACTTTTTTCTTAAAAAAAAAAAAAGAACATTGAAACAGCTGTGGCAAAGAAGAAGTTCTATAAATGCACACACTCATTCTTTACTAAAGAATAATTTGTCCTAATAGAAAAATGACTTTGAACAAGTAGATGTCTACTGAAGCAGGTAACACAAATGTCATTCTGCACATGTGAAGCAAAGGGAAAGGAGTGGGAGAAAGGGAGATTTTACATAGCACTTTAATCTCATCAAAAAAGCATGCCTTTAATCCGAGCACTCAGGAGGCAGAGGCAGGCAAATCTCTGTGAGTTCAAGGCTGGCCTAGTCTATATAGTGAGTTCCAGGCCAGGTGGAAATATAGAGAGACCCTGTCTCAAAAACACCGAAAAAAATCAAAATATTACCTGATCATGATATGCAGACATATGTTCATGTCTGTGTATAGGTACACATGTGCATATTCACATCTTCATACTCTAAAATGGAGCCATGTAGCTGATTTCCTGTTGTCCAAAGAAACTTTGTGGAGTAAAGAGCTTACTTCATTTTACATTTCTAGGTTACAACCCATCACTGAAGTCAGGGCAGGAACTCAAGCAAGAACCTGAAGGCAAGACTGCTTGCTATTTCATGCAGCATTACCTCCAACCTGGGAACTCTCTCACAGCCAAGAAACCACAGCAGGACCATGGAGGGTACTGCTTTGTAGCTGGCTCACTCTCTCCCAGGCTCATGCTTAGGTAGCTTTTTTGTACAGTCCAAGACCACCTGCCTACGGATGGTACTATCTCCAGTGGGCTGGGCCCTCCTACATCAATTAATAATCAAGACAATTCCCCATAGACCTGCCCAGTTTGATCTAGGAAATTCCTCAATGCAGACTTGGCTCTCAGATGACTGTAGACTGTGTCAAGTTGGCAATTACAGCTAGCTAGGACAGTAGTATGTATAAATGAGTAATACAAAATCCTGAGTTAGTTTTAAACAACAACAACAAAGAAGACATTTTCTGCTAGCTTTTACATTCTTCTTTTTAAAAATGTATTAATTTTTTAAGTTTTTCATACAATGTAATTTTAACTGATATTTTTACATCTAATATTTTGTTTTTTTGAGAATTTCATACATGAGTACTGTATTTATATAGTTTCTATTCCTTCCTTCCCTTCCCCCCCACTAATGCTTCTTTTGTTTCTCTACTCCCTCTCAATTTCATTACCTGTTCTTTGACTACACACACCACACACACAGATGCACACACACACACACACAGAGAGACACACACACATATATAATACCTACTGAGTTTATTTAGTGGTACTCATGGGTACATGTGTTTAGAACAGACTAGTTGGGATTGTGTAACCTATCAGGGAGTTCAGTCCTCAAGAAATCCCATTCACAGTCCCTCGGGAGACATTGATATGCTCTTCATCTAGACCTGGGACCATGTGTCTTTTCCTCCTTCTATACTGGCGTTTCATCTGGTGGTGTCATTATGTAGATCTTGTTTAGGTAACCATATTATGGTAACCATGGGTGTAACTTCCCTGTCATGTCTAGCAGGCTCTTTTTATCAGCCTGTGTCCTAGTTTCCTGACTCTCAAAATCTTTTCTTCCTCCCACCCCCTGAAATGTTCCCTGAGCCTTGGGTGTAGGAATTGCATTGCAGATATATCAGCTGGGACTGGGCAACCGATGGTCACTTATCTATGCACTTTGATCAGTCGTCCTTTCCTACATCTAACTATATGTGATTCATATTGTAATCATCTCTATCTGTTGAAAAAAAAAGCTCCTTTGATGAGTGGTGAGAGCTATACTTGTCTGTGGATATAAGAATATGTATGTAGAACATAGTAAGAAATTATATTGGCTTAGAAAAGTGGCAGTAGTAATTTCTCCTATTGGGTCTATGACCTCTCCAGCTGTGTGTTTTTCACTAGTCTTACAGTATCAGGCATGAATTCCCTCCAACTGAGTGGGCCATAAGTCCAATTTGACAGTACCTGGTGACCCCCAAGATAGAATTACCACTACTGGACAGTTAGGCACCATCAAGGGAGAAATGGGAAAAATGCAGTGGGAGACTTTAGGATATGGGAAGGGAGGGAAAGCAGAAAGAGAGGGAGGAAGACAAGATAAAAAATGCTTGGGATATCTGAAAAGTTATAGGGAAATATTTTATAAGCTTACTTTAAATACATATATATTATATAGCACATATGTGTGTGTGCTTGTGTTTAGCTCAAGGCTGTCTAACAAAAATCCCATGCTAGGCAAAGGAAATTTTCCTTCAAAACTTTGCATTTTTAACTCAAGCAATATATCTAGCCATGATTATATAGTTTAATTTATCTATATGTAAAATAAATTGCTGCAGGTGGTTAATTCCTTGTCATTGAATCACATGTAGTTAGATTTAGGAAAGGACAAGTCAAAACAGTCAGAGAGAGCAGAGTTAGGAAGACATTTGTAATCCAGAGTGTGGCTAGCTCATTCCTGCCTGAACTCTGTCACACAGGAGCAAAATGTCCTCAAGCAAAACTGTCTTTTCAAACTCCATTTTTGCACCTGGTACATGGAGCTTCCAGTGACTAACTCCTAGGTAGTTGTGAGAATTAAATGATGCACACAGCTCCCATGGCTCCTCATCCTCACTTAGGGTTTACGTGGCTTGGGCTACCACAAAAATACCACAAACTGAGTGACTTAGACAATAGGAATCTGTCATTTAACTGTGAGCTGGGAATCTGAGTACAGGGTGTTGGCTTAGCTGTTTCCTTCTGAGTGTCACAAGAAGGGATCTGCTCCAAACTCCTGTGGGTCAGAGATGTCATTTTCCTGTATCTTCACTTCATCTTCCCATGAAGGCATCTCAGGGTCCAATTTTCCCTTTTCCTAATTACACAAGTGACAAAGAAGTGATGAAGGGGCAGCATTGCCCCAGTCGAGCATGTGCTCCTCATTGCTAACTCCATCTCCATTCCCAAATAAAGCTGCTTGCTGGGTTTCCAGAAGGTACAGACTTCAACAGAAAACGTTTATGAGGCAACAGAATTCAATTTAAGACAAGACTCAAATGCTACTTTTTTCCATATAGATTTGGCCTAACTGCATTTACTGAGGAGAGTTGTATTCCTTCTCACAATTCTTGACATAATGTGTATAATTACATTAAAGTAAACCATAAATGTATTTATTTTTTTTCCTTTTCTATCTCCCACACTGCTATGAAAACTACACCGGGCAGAAAACTAGTGTACCTTATAGATTTTCTGTGTCTTAAATGTTGTCCTGTTTAGGGCAGTGTCTGGTATAAAGTAGGTATTCACTAAATATTTGGGGGGTGGGAAACAACCTGGCCTGGGGTCAATACTCAATAACTAATAGGTACTTTAACTATTATTAAAAAATCCTGCTCTTTATCCAAATGGGTAGCCACTACCCACATGTGAAAGAAATTAAATTTTATTTTAACAAATGTAAATTGAAATAACATCTAGTGACTATAGAATTGGGCAGCTATCGCAGACTGTATTTTGGCTCTTGCAGAAAAATCTTATTGGATATTACTGGACATGAAGGAAGAATCATAGCACGATACAGAAGGAATGCTATTTAAATACAAATTTAAATTATTTAAATATATTTAAGTTATCTAAATACAAATTAAAATACCATTTAGTGACTATAGAATGGGATAGTTATTGCACAGAACATTTTGGCTCTTACAGAAACCTCTTACTGGACTTGTAGGAAGAAGAATCATAGCACAATAGAGAAGGACATTAAAGAAACTCAAGTCTAACCCAGTGCTCCCAGAAAGAATTCCACTGCCCCAGCATTCCATTCTGCTCTCTGATACCACTGAACAGGCCTTCCTCGATTTGTCTTCCTTATTGTATAAGAGCATTGCTAGCACTCCTTTCTCCAGTTATTATATTAAATATACAACTTTGAGTTTTAAAAAACTGCAAAGGGATCATCTTGAAAATCTCACTAGCATAAATGCTGTGGGTCCCGCAAGAGCAAATTTTAACTTTAACTATTATTCTCTTTGCTATTCAGAGTAACAAATGCTAGGTATACTACTTCAACTAAAGATTCTGTTTCATACAAATTAAGAATGGCTCCACGAGGAGCAAAGTCTGTTAGGACAAAGAACTGCATAGTTTTCTGTTCCACAATACCACATGGGTTCAGGTGTAGGTGGGACTAGCTGAGACCCAACAGGTGTGTAGGGGTGGGGAGATGAGCACACCATTCTCCTCAGCCCAGAAAGGGAGAGAGGGTGATTTAGCTCCAGAATTCACCTTGCTGTGCATCCTGATTTGCCCAGATGTGAGAAACTTTCCACAGCCAGGAGCCACCCTGTGCTATGTCTTCCCTGCTATGTAGACTAAACCTTCAAACTCTGAACCAAAATTAACCCTCCTTCAGTTTGTTTCTTGTCAGGTACTTGGACTCAGCAACAAGAAAAGGAACTCATATAGTGAACTTAGACTGTGCTTCTATTTTGAAAGAAGACAGATAAAGCTATAGAATTCCTTGCAGAAGAATCCTCTATTATTGTCACCTCATTCTTTGTTTTAACAGCAATACAATGTCAATATCGCCTGCTTAAGTGACTTTTCTGATAAGAATAAATGGTTCCACTAGTAGACTACCACACACATTGTCAAACTTATCATCTTCCGGTTTAATTTGAGAAACTGTAATTGATTGCCACAATCAATGAAATCAAGGCCATTTACCCTAGAGCATTCAAAATACTACTGAAAAGCTAGATTCTCAGTTGGTACAGAAATGAGTTCTTACTGCCTGATTGTGGTTGTTGAGAAGATTATTCCCTAGGAACTGAGTAGAGGGAAGGATGGAAAACTAATTTTGGGCAAAATACAAAACTTCCATATAGGTCCATTGAGCCATTTTCAGAAGCAATAAAAGTTATAATTTGAGGATTGTGCAAATGGAAAAGACAAAGAAGCATATTTACCAGGAATAACTGTTAAGATAGAAACTAAATATTTTATTAGCATTTGGAGACGGGAAGTGATTGACATATATACATTTTCAGGGTCTTCAAATGCCTCTATTTGTCAATCTGTTTTGGTATTTTAGCACACTGCCCATTAAAGTTATTACCTTAATTTATTTAATCAAAATATTGATTCTATTTTCATACTGCAAATAACTTGTGACATGACTTGTATCTTAATATGCTTTTTTTTAAGCCACTAGAAGCTGAACAAAATAATTCTCATCTTTTCACCATTAAAATGTTCATGATTTCTATGGTGCTTTTTTTTTTAGCTCTTGAGTTTTTATAAAAAAGTTTTCTTTTGGGGGGGCAAGCTACAAGCAATCAGCTTTATCAGTAGCACTATGTAATGGGACCTCCAAAATTAAAAAGAGTCATTCATTTGTTCTGTAAATCCATGAATATTAAATAAAAGTGGATGCTCCATATGTTTTTGACAAGTCAATATAAGTTTTAGCTTTTTTGGAATATAATTGACAAATAGAAGTTGTGTGCATTCAAGAAATACAACTAGATATGCATAGTGAATAATCATCATCAGAACTGTAGAGCACCCGTACATTTAAACTATCTAACTCATTGACTTTGATTTAAATGTTTGTGGCCTAGGAATCTCATTTCATCGACTGCTTCAGAGGCCAACTGTCATGTTATGGAATCCAAAAGAAACAGATTTAATGCCTAACAGATCTATATGGTCGGCTTCCATTAATCTAAGATGTTATGAGTATTCTATAAATAACTTAGTAATCTTCTACTTTTTTTTTTTGAAACAAAATGTTCCAAAACAAAGCATCCTGTTTTCCAGTTAACACATGAACAGATTATCAGTACTGATTGGTCTATTCAAGTTTTTTTTTTAAGTCAACATGCAACCAGGTTTTAAGACCATTATTACCTATTTGTCTTAACATTTAAATAAACATTGATCAGTCATCCTAATCTCTCCTGTTTCATTATCTACCCCATGCATAGATTTACTGAACAGAGGAAAACTGACACATTCATATTTAAAGGTATGACACACTCCTTTGTGTGTGTATGTCGGGGGGGCATATACACATGGTGCAGTGCATGTGTGAAGATCAGATGCCAGCCTCAGGTGTCAACCCTTTCCTTCCACCATGTTTCACAGAAGGTCTCTCTGCCTGGCTTCTGGGAAATCTCTTGTTTCTGCCTCCCATTTTGCTGTAGGAGTGCGAAAGTCAGAGATATGCCTGCTTCTGGGTTTGTGTGGTTTCTGGAGATTTGTACAAGTCCTTTCCCATTGAGCTCTCTGTCTCCCCTGATACCCCATGTTGTCTTTTTGTCTTAGGAAATGAAGGTTGCAACACTAAACTCTCCAGATGCTTTTGGCTGTTAAGTTTCCTATTGCTGAATTTAAGAAGCGCTAAAATTTTTAAAACGTAAGACATTCTTTTCCTTTCCTTTGATCTCACAGTTTTGTAGGTCAGTAATCAAGGATGGCAGGGCTCGGTTATCTGTTCACTCAAGTGCAAGCCCAAGGTGTTGGCCAAGTATTTTCTGATCTTGTCTCAAGCTCATTTCTGCCACTGAATGGCCTCTTTGTTCTGTAGTTATATGTTAGGATTTCTTGTTTCCTTGATAATTGCTGCCTAGAACCCCTCTGTCCTCTCAGGTCTCTTGTTTTCCCCTCACTGCCCTCTCCATCTCAGCAATAGAGAATGTGCCTCATTCTTCTCGTTTTTCAGAATCCCTCCTACATATCCAGCCCAAGAAAATAATCTGCTTCTACAGATCTCAAGCTATTAGGTTAGTCCCACCTCAAGTATCTCCCTGTCTCAAGGACAAGTGATTATTAATTCTGAGTGCCATACCTGTCTTTACATGTAAAAATCTAATCATTAATTGACATTCAGGCTGAAGGGAATGGAGGCCATCTTAGTATCTGTACCAGCTGTATAATACTTTATTTTGTAATTAATTTATTCTTCAACAGTTTCATACATGTATATAATATGTTCTGGTCACACTCTTTTCTCCACCTGTTCTTTACCCCCTCACCCTCACCAGCCCCTCCTCCTCTCACAAGCCTCCATCCTGCTTTCATGTCTTTCTCTTTAATTTTAATTTTGCTTCAGCACCCACTGGGTTTAACCAAGGCCGCCCCTGTGAAGACAGGTGCAAGCTGTCCACTGGAGCAGTAGTAACCGACCAGTAACTACATTCTAAAAGTGTTGGCTTTTTGTCCCCCAGCAGCAAGATATTGCCAATGGTTCCTTTGGGCGTGGCTGGACTCCATGAGCCCCTCCTTCATTTATGACTCGCTGTTTGCAGGCTCAGCTTTAGGTGGACCCTAAGCAGGAAACTTAGGGTTCTAAGAGTTCAAGAATGCCACAGCTTTGTCATGTTCATAAAACAGCATTTCACAGCCCACCTATGACTCTCCTATGCTAAATCTCAAGGAAGATTTGTTGCTACTCATGCCAAGGAACAGCTCAATATCCCCTGAGAGAATACTTCAAATGATTAAAGCCATTAGTCTGAAATTGATCATCAACCCAATTCATAGTCAACAGAGAACTATGTGAGTACTATGAACCTAAGAGAGTACTTTAAACCATAGCCAGATCCCCACTGTTCCAACACTTACTGGCACACTGGTTCTTTCTAAATTTAACTCAATTCTTCTTGTCACCACATCTCAGTCTTCCTATCTAACTCCCGGTGCTTTACCTTGTGATCACTCTCCAAGATGAAAAGGCTTTGGCCTTGCACTTAACATATTTCATTTGTGTTAAGATGCCACTGATCATGAGATGCAGCATCAATTTATTAAGTTTTTCACAGGAAAAATAAGCACTACCTTATTAAATAAGCGCATCAATTATGTGACTCACCCTAAATTCAGAAATGTTTTTAAAAAGTAAAAGAATGCTTTAAAACTGTCAAAGTACAGAACGTCCTTGTTCACGCTCATAGTTAGCTTAATTTCCTCTGCCACACTTCTGTGAGACCCTATCCTCTCATTTCCTGTAACTCTTGTACTGTGCTGCCTGGTAATAGAGACTCCATCTTACACATGGGCTGTACTTTTCCTTCCTGCCCTTGCTTGCACTGTTGCTGCTAGTAACAACTTAAAGCATGGTGACAATTCTTCAGAGTCACCCCCACTTCACTTTGCAAAGACAAAGCCTTGGTCATCTGCTCCCAAATTCTTGCCAAGTTCTGCAGTTCTGCCTCCATGTTTGTAACCTGAAAGTACCACAACTTCATCTGACTGGTTTCATAATCTTCTCACCACTTAAACTAGTGGTTGAGGTCTAATGCACCTCAACTTTGTGTGGACCCTTTTGAAAATAACCAAACCCACAGAGTTCCAGATTTTGAACTTTGTATCTTCCAGGTTGTTAAATTTTGTAGGAAAAAAATAAAATTAAATTAAAAAAAAAAGAGCCACATAGAGTAGGATTCCGTGAATAAGTTATTTGCTTTCAGAAGGGGCTCAATGTTTTAAGCAATACTACTATTCAAGAAGGCATTATGATTCTGTTATTTTAAGTTTACAACTTTGCATTACCTGTATGTTAATAATAATAATAATGACAAGAACACTAAAAATAGGAAGGTTTTCTGAGTATTTACAATGTGATATGTACTTTCTAAGCACGTTATATGTACAGTATCATTTCATCTTCACAAGTTTTATATAGGTTGTGATTTTCTGTTCTTAGTTTTCTTATTCTACAGAGGAGAATGTGTGTGTGTGAGAGAGACAGAGACAGAGACAGAGACAGAGAGATAGGAAGAAGAAGAAAAGGAAGAAGAAGGAAGAGGAGAAGGAGGAGGAGGAGATCTTAGTTTTCTTATTCTACAGAGGAGAATGTGTGTGAATGTATGTGTGAGAGAGAGAAAGAGAGAGAAGAAGAAAAGAAAGAAGAAGAAGGAGAGAGAGAGAGAGATCAGGAAAGGACAGAAAACTTGATAAGCGTTGTGCAATGTCTCAATATTTTCCCCCGAAACTACTATTTACTTTCTTTCTTTTTCCTATATTTCAGAGATATAAAGTCTCTTCCTGAAATGAAATCACCCTGTCCCTGTGCATGCTCTTCTTTTACCTTTCTATCCTTCAGAACCTTTCTCTTAATTCCATTCATTGACCCTTCTTTCTGTCTCTGATTCTTCATTCTATTTCCTTTCTCATTCATGAACTTCTGCCCCATTACATTGGTCACAACAGTTCTTTCTACCCTGTGTACAAATTTCCTTTCATGAAAACAGAAAAGCAAAAGTTCTTTACTCAGATATGTGGGAGTCCCCTACCCCAGTCTCTTTCACTTCCTTTCATACCCTTAAACTTCCTGAAAGAATGAAGGGGCAGTGTGATACTGTGAGGTCCCAACGAACAGGGAGGAGGCTGCTGAGGTTCTGTGGCAAATAGAATAGTATCAAACCTAGTTCTCAAAGCTGACTGACATGTAGAAGATTTTGTGGCTTCTGTTTTCTGAGCCACAATCATAGCGTAGCAGTTCAGAACATCGCTGGTTTTATTGTTAGTAATTCTTTCTTTTAACTCTACAATTACATGTTCATTTCTTCATTTTTCCCAATTGTTCTCCATAAAGCAAATAATAAAACTCTCAGCATTCTGTTTGATCCATGCAATCTGATTTCTTTAGCAGTTCTGACTTTTACATTTGAATTCCTAAAACAGTATCTGACTAAGATTTTATTTATTATATTTTTATCTGTCTCAGGATTTAAATATAATAATGAGTATGCATCCTAACCTTAATTTTACTGAGAATATTCTGAACTGTGACCTGTTTCAAGTTTAGGTCATTATTGTTCATGCCTGGAATCGGTTTTTCTGATTTTATTTACTTGTTGAGCAGGAAAAGTTTTCTGAAAACTTGCTTTCACTGTTACATACACTGATTTTAGCAATATATCCTATCCTTTGATGATTGAGTGAAAATCAAGTACAATGTTCTGAACATTTGCATACCAAGAATTCTAGATAAATGAAAAGCCAGGCTTAATAGGACAGCATTGTGGCTACTTTTGTTTCAACCACATATTTGTGACTCTAGACTTCTTTGAAAATCCTGAGCTATATTGTGCAAGAGAGAGAACAAAGAGAAAATTGTCCCTTAGAATTAATCAACAAAAAAATACTAGGAATTGGCCAGGGTGCCAAGGAACACCCAAACATTATTTTGCCACTTTCTTAAGCTGAAGCTGGAGTATCATTTGTGTATGAGCCAGGTTTCTTTTCTGGTAATATTGAAAGTCTTCAACTGGGTGAACGCCTGTGAAAATTTTTAATTCAGAGATACTCAGGTCAGCATGGTAACAAAAAGACTTCACTGGATTCCTGCTTTGTGAATCCCACACAAACGTGCTCACACTAGGATACGTGATGGATATCTATGAATTTTGAGCTATTATTTGTGAGGCAAACAGCAATGCTAAATCATCATCCTTGGAAGAGCCCTTCTCAATCCTCCAGTCTCTGGGGTTGGATGGTGATTGAAAAACAAGCAAGATCAGGGCTGTCAAAAACCTAATCCAAATCAGCAGCATGAAGTGACAAAAAGCATTTTGCAGAGTTCAGCGGCCTACCTGACTGAATTTTCACAGAGAGAGGGAATGAATTTTAATTCCAGATCTTGGTTAGAAAAATAAGGACATGAGGATATGGGAGGTTCCCTAGATTCATGCAAGAGAGAAATGTGCTGAACTTTGTGGTACACACTACTTGTACTCAGGAGGCTGAGGCAAGAGAATTTGGACATTGAGGCCAGGATGAGCAACATGATAACTTGTATCAAAAACAACAAAAATAGAAAAGAAAAGGAAACACAAGGAAAGAAATCTGCTATCTCCGCTTCATTTATTGTTAATGATAAACCACAACTACCTAAGGGTTTGGGGAACCCTGTCACTTCTCTTTGCTGACTATTTGAGAAACTCCTTTGCCACCCTTAATGTTTTCTTGGGTGAAAGTCTTAAAACACAAAGTATCTGCCAAATTCACCATCTTGAGAGATTTCAGAATAGAGTTAAGCAAAACAGGCAACAAATGAGTTAAGTGGCTCCCAACTTTTAAAAAATATCTGTTTGGGTTCTCTCCCCACAGAGATATTGACTTCTCTTAGGCCTGTGACTGAGAGATTTCTACAGCTCATAGGTGTTGTTAATGTGCACCCTGAAAGAGAGCCACCGTTTGTTCTCCTCTTTACCTTCCTAAGTCCACCAACCTTGCCTTCATGTCTAATTTTGAAACTGTCCTTCAGGTCCACAGTCTAGACCTTCTCTTCAGCCAAAATGACCCCAATCAATGTTGAAATCTTAATCACAAATTATCTCACACACTCAAGATATCATCCTTTCATTTTAGCCCCTCTCCTCACATTAAAGTTACAGTTGTTTGATATCCAGCTGCTGTCTTATTGAAACTTCCGTTATTCTGCCGTCCTTGGAGAGGAAAATTGTAAAGCAGAATTATCTCCCCTATAATCTCCTCTATTTTACTCTATGATTCCAGAGGAAGACAAAAATCACAAACATTGATAGAACAAGTAAGCTGTCGTCTTTAGCTTCAGTTGGAAGCAGTCTCCTTTTTACCAGAAACTCTGTTTCTCTGGCAGGCCTCATGTCCCTTTCTCCATTGAAATCCCTTTCCTAAATCCATACCTTTATTCTCAGCCTGGTCTCCTTTTTTCAGCTCTTTATGTTTCAGCTTCCACTTCTGTTTGGTCACCTGCCTTCCTCATGTACCTGGACTTTAATATTGATCCTTAAACATTCACAAAACACCTCATAAAAAGTCAAAAATAAAGAAAATTTTCACTGGCCCTCCTATACTCCCTGGCCTACAGTTTCCTCCTCTTCACAGTCAAAGGAATTTTCACTGACTCAAAACTCTGAATTTTCTTCCAATAAGATACTTTTGTTTTGGGGATGCACCTGGAGAATGCATTTTCATTTGAGTCTACTCTTTGTTGCATTTAAAGAGAGTTAGCTACTTTCTGTCCTTTAAACAGCCCTTCCCCCATGGACTTCTAGCTTGCTGCTTAGTGTGTTGGTTCTTGATCCTTTGAAGTCCTTGAGCCTTTGAGCATCTCTGAAATGACGATGTTCTGGATTTTGTTCTAAGCCTTTTCTATTCTTATACCATATCCCAGGGTGCACAAGTGTTTCCAGTCATTAAAAATGACCTGCAAAGCCTGGGAAAACACAGCAGTCCTCTCTCTAAGCTTGATCATCTGATTCTAAATTACTAGGGAGAGGGGCCAGGAACTTGCACTTTTCAGAAATTCCAATGATTCTGATGTGCAGCTAGCCCTGAGAACCAGTTTGTTGTTGTTTGTGGTGCTGGAGATGAAGCACAGTACTTAGCATACACTAGGCAAGCACTTTACCACGAAACTGGCTCTCATTCATGTCTATGCTTTCACAGCAAACGTGATGGCTACCAGTCCTTATCCTGACCACCTAACATCTAGGCTTGCATACTAGGAACATCCACAGAGGATTTCCACACCCAGTGGTACAAGACCACCGCCCTCTCTCTAGCACTTTCCTGTCACCTCCAACCCTGCTCCTCCTTCTGCTTTCTCTCGGTGAATGACATCACAATTTTCAAATTGTGAAGAGTCAAAGCTGCGGCCATTCTTTTGAAAGTATTTCTTGCTCTTATCCTTCATAAGCAATCAATACTCAGCTCACACCCACATTACTCATACTGTTCTCCAGCACTTTCCATTGTTGCCCATATGCATAGGTGTTGCTTCAGGCCAAGCCACCATTTCCTCTTATGAGATAGTGTAACCATCTCCAAACCACACCCCCTTTTAGTTTTGCTTCCTTCTACCCATCTGTTCCTCCCACATACATATTTATGTATTTTCTGCTTTAAACGTTTCATTGGTAAACCCTTGCTTTCAAATAAAGTCCCGTCTTTGCTACATGATGTGCATGGCACCTCAGGACCAGGCCACGCCTGTTTGCTTCCTCCTATTCAGCTTTGCTCTTCCTAGATCTTCAGCGAATTCTTCAAACTGGTTGGATCACAGTTCTGTGAATTTTCAATTTCTATCCTGTATCAATTAACAATCAAGACAATCCCCCACAGGCATGCCCACAAGTCAATTTGATCTGGGAAGTCTCTCAGTTGAGGCCCTTTTCTCGGGTGACTGTAGACTGTGTAAAGATGACAGTTAAAGCTAACTGGGGCAGTAGGGAATTGGAAAATAAGTGCCACATTAGTTTGGTAAAGTTACTGTAAAACAACAACAAAAATCACTGAATGGCTCCAACAACTAAAAGGTCTTGTCTCCCAAATGTGTGTCAGCAGTCGAGGACACACGCAGTCTTAGTGAATTCAGAGGCCTGCTCTAGTTCTCTCCGCTAGTTTCTGGTGGTTCTTTCTTGCAGCACTATAATGCCATTCTTCACATGAGCTTCTTCATTTGCATGTCCATCCTTTATGTAACAACTTAGTAACAGCAACAAAGATATTGGACCAGGGGCCAACACTGCTCCAAAATGATACTATTTTAATTAATGACCTTCAGACTCTGTTTACAAATAAGGTCACATTCTCAGGTACAAAGGGCTGGAGCTTCACCATATGAATTCTAGTGAAATGCAGAATTCAAATCATAACAAGTGTGAACTACTGTGATTCTCAGATATACATATATCAATATTAGCTTTTAATATTTATTTACTACTTCCTTTTAGCAGAGTTCTGTGGTGCTCGTAGTAGGGGAATATGAATGGCTGATGCTATACAGAGCTACCATACTAGCTTCTGCTTTGAACTCTCCAAGGTTGGAAGGAAAAAGGGACAGAGTTCCTTAGCCATAGCAACTGTGTCTTCATCTAATTTATGCATAAGCAAAGTAGGATTGAATCCGTGTATCTAAAATGAGACTCTTAAGCACACTGGAGGATGTAATTTTAGTTTTGATGTTAATATAAATAAGAAGAGTGTCTACATCCTCAAAGATTAGAAACAACACAGACAAACTGACAGAATATCTTACAAGAAGAAAGTGACAAAAGTACAAAATATTATGAATAAATAGTACATAGTATACTAAAACCCTATGGCCTGGAGAGATGTCTCAGTGGTTAAAAGCACTTGTTGCACTTGCAGAGAATCTGGGTTTGGTTCCCAAAACCCACATTGCAGTTAACAACCTTCCATAACTCCAGTTCCAGGGGACTCAACATCCTCACCCCTTTCTGGCCTCCGTGGGCATTGCACAACATGGGTGCAATTACATACAGGCAGGCAATGCACTCATACACACAAAATAAAAATAATAAATAAAAAGTATTTTTAAAATCTTAGATACATCATTATTAGTCCATGTAATACATTAATAAGGTTACCGTTGACCACCTAAGTTGGAAATACCAATACACACAAACACACATGTATGCACACATATGCACACATTTCCTGTCCTGATTTTAGATCTTGAAATGCACAAAATAAGAAACAAAACCAAACTGTAATTTTCACAAGAGCAACCACATACACGCAGCAAATAGCAGTAGGGGCTGGAGAGATGGCGCCATGGTTCAAAGCAAGTGTTATTCCTTAAAAAAAAAAAATTGCACTTTTGTACATTTCATACAACAGTTCTTAATCAAATTTAAACCTCCTCCCCCATCCATCTCCCAACCCCCCACCAGACCTCGTGTATTCTGCCATACATGTTAAGTCTTATCTAATCAAGCATTTGTACCCAGATGTCCTACAGTGCAAATTTGACCACTGGAGTCTAGTTAGCCTATCCAGAGATCATAAGTAAGGCATAATCTCCCTCACCCAGTAGTAATCGGTCTCCAATAGTTCTCACTCTAGGACTTGCCTACAACCCATTTCTCTCATTCTGCGCTGGGCCTTTATCTGATTGAATTGGCATATGATGCCACCATTGCCACAAAACCATGCACGCTTCCAGTGGCCTGAAAATCTCTTCTTCCTTGTGTTCATGAACCAACCCTGGCTCTTATAATCTTTCTGCTCCCTCTTCCACAATGGTCCCTGTGTCTTGGATGGGTGAGTTTTAATATAGGAGTCCTATCTAGGGACACACACTCTGCAGTCTCTTATTCTTTAAAACTTGGCCAGTTGTGGCCTTCTGTGTGCTTTACAGCATCATACTAATTTGTATAAGAAAGCTTCCTTCACTGGTAAGAGTTGAGGGATGAGTTACTGTTCTTTCTACCCTTTGTTCCACTAAGTCCCATGAGCCTTAATTGTAGAGGTTCAGCTGTGGATGTGTCGCCTAGAACTGGGACTCTCTCAGACTTATATTCTCTATGTCTAACGAGTTGTGGAATTCTGCAATAGTCTCCATCTGTTGCAAAGGAAGCTTCTTTGATGAGTGGTATACAGTATGCTTGTCTGTAAATATAAGGATATATATTTAGCATATTGTAAGAAATTTCATTTGTCTAGAGATATGACAGAGCTAGGGTTTTCTCTAGGATCTGTGACCTCTCCAGCCATGTGTATATTGCTGAGTTTACCGTGCCATCTATGGGTTCACTGCCATTGATAGGGCTTTAGGTCCAACTAGATGAATGTTGATTACCACCCCCTCACACACACTGACATAAAAGTGCCACTACTGCACCAATAGAGGGAGTTTGCTGTCCTAGTTGTTATGGTTATTAGGCTTTAGGCCTGGGTTGGACCATTGATTGTTTTTCCCCCCTCAGCAGTTGCTTATCTAGAATTTTGATAGCTAAACTTCCCATTAGAAGGGTTCCAGGTCAGTTCCTGCTCCACTGCTCCAAGTACTGTATTTGAAGTATGTCCTGTCTTCAGCAGTAAGGTCAATTCTCCTAGTTCTGGTAGATAACCAAGAATTTTGGCAAAAACCTGTGTTATTTTGGGAGTCTCAAATGAGGAAGAAAATGTCACTTGCTTTTCTGCGATTGTGTTTCTTTACTTAGTATAAAACTCTCTAGTTCCATCCATTTACCTGAAAATTTTATAATTTCATCTTTTTTTGCTGCTGAGTACCACACTTTCATTATCCGTTTGTCAGTTCAGAGACATTTAGGCTGTATCCATATCTCAGCTATTGTGAAGTGAGCAGCAACATGTATCTGCATTTCTCTAATTACTATGGATGTTGAGCACTTTTTAAGATGTTTCTTAACCATTTTTATTTCTTCATTTGATAACTCTCTGTTCAGGTCTATAGCCCATCTTTTTATTGGGTCACTTATTTTCTTGTGTCTTTATCTTTTGAGTTCTTTGTATATCCTGGATTTTAATCCTCTGTCGGATGTGTATCTGGTAAAGATTTTGTCCCACTCAGTAGGTTTCTTCTTCTATTCCCTGGCTATTTCTTTTGCTGTACAAAAACTTTGTAGCTTAATGAGGTCCCACTTACTGAATTTTGACCTTAGTGCCTGAGCCACTGATGTTCAATTTAGAAAGCCCTTTCCTATGCCTATATCTTGGAGATACTGCCTGTTTTCTTCTAGCAGTTTCAGAGTTTCAGGTTTTATATTGAGGTCTCTGATCCATTTAAAGTTGACTTTTGTGTACGGTGAAAGATAAGGGTCCAATATCGTTCTTCTAATGGAGATCCAGTTTTGACAGTACCATTTGTTGAAGATGCTGTCTGTCCTCCATTGTATGTTCTTCACACCTTTGTTAAGTATCAGGAGACTGAAATTGCATATACTTATGTTTTGGTCTTCTGTTGGGTTCCATTGATCTACCATGTCTATTTTTGTACCCGTACCATGCTGTTTTTATGACTCTAACTCTGTAATATAATCTGAAATCTAGTATGGTGACATCCCCCCTCCAGCATTGTTCTTTTTGACCAAGATTGCTTTGGCTATCCAGAGTCTTTTGTGATTCCATATGAGTTCTAGAATGATTTTTTTCTAGCTCTTTGAAGAATGCCATGGGTTAATTGGCATTTCATTAAATCTATAGATTGCTTTTGGTAAAATGGTCGTTTTCATAATGCTGATTCTACCAATCCATGAGCATGAGAGGTCTTTCCATTTCCTAACGTATCTTTCTATAAAGATTTGAAATTTTCATTGTAGAGCTCTTTAATGTCCTTTGTTAGGTTTATTCTTAAATGGGTTTTGAGATTATCGTGAATAGGATGCTTTCATTGAGTACCCTTTCTGATTTCTTGTTACTGGTACATAGAAAGGCTACTGATTTTTGTAATTTGCTTTTGTAACCTACTACTTTATTGAAAGTACTAATCATTTCTCCCAGTTTTCTTATGGAATTTTTGGAATCTGTTATATGTAATACCATATTATCTGCAAATAGAGATAATTTGACTTTTAATTAGTGCCTTTTTAATTACTTTCTCTTGTCTTATTGCTCTTATAAGAGTTTCAAGCTCTATATTGAAAAGGAGTGGAGATAGTGGACAGCCCTGTCTGGTTCCTGATTTTAGTGGGAATGCTTCCAGTTTTTCTCCATTTAGAATGATATTGACTATGGGTTTGTTATATATGGCTGTAATTATGTTGAGGTAGGTTCCCTCCAAATCAATTCCTTCTAGTACTCTTAACATGAATGCATGTTAGAATTTATCAAAGGCTTTTTCTGCATCTATTGAGATAACCATGTGGCTTTTGTCTTTGTCCACTGATATGTTTTATTACATTTATCAACTTATGTATATTGAACTAACCCAGCATCTCTCGAATAAAATAGATTTGATCATGGTGGATGATCTTTTTGATGTGTGGATGTGTGGCATTTACAAGTATTTTGTTGAGTATCTTTGCATCTATATTAATTAAGGATATGTGCCTGTAGTTTTCTTTTTCTGTTGTATCTTTGCCTGGTTTGGGTATGAGAGTTATACTGGCTTCATAGGAGTTTGGGAATTCTCCCTCTGTTTCTGTCTTTTTGAGTAATTTAAAGAGTAGATCTTTGAATGTCTTGTAGAATTCTCCTGTGAATCCATTTGAGTTTGGTCTTTCTTTAGTTGGAGGTTTTATATTACTGTTTCAAGTCACTTATATGTAATGGGTCTGTTTAGGCTGTTGATCTCTTCTTGGTAACTTTGGTGGTGGCTATGATTTTAGAAATTCATCCATTTCTTTTAGATGTTCAAATTTAATGGAGTGTAGATTTTAAAAGTGTTCCCTTACAATGTTCTGGATTTTTTTTGGGGGGGGGTGTCTGTTGTAATGTTTCCCCTTTCATCTCTGATTTTTTTGATTTAGACTTGTTCTTTCTTTCTTTTGGTTAACTGGGCTAAGGGTCTGTCTATCTTGTTTAACCTTTCAAAGGTTTCTTTTCAAAGAACCAGCTCTTAGATTCATTCTTTGTATTGTTTACTTTGTTTCTATTTCATTAATTTCTGCTCTGATTTTTGTTACTTCTTCTCATCTACTAGGTTTAAGGTTGATTTGTTCTTGCCTTTCCAATCTTGAGTTGTGCTGTTAAGTCATTTACATGTGCTCTTTCTGATTTTTTAATGTAGGCAGTAAGAGCTATAAACTTTGGACTATTGGGACTGCTTTTAAGACCTCTTTGGACTGCTTTTAAGGTGTCCCAGAGGTTTTGTTGTGTTATATTCTCGTTTTCATTTGGTTCCAGGAAAAATTTTATTTCTTTCTTAACTTCTACTTTGACCCATTCATTATTCAGGAGTGTGTTGTTTAATCTTAATGAGTTCATATAGTTACTAGATCTTCTTTTGCTGTTGATTGTAAGTTTTTTCCACTGTGGTTTGATAGAATGCATGGAATTATTTCTTTTTTTTTTTTTTTTTTTTTTTTTTTTTTTTTTTTTTTTGTATTTCTGAGATTTCTTTTTTGTCCCAGAATGTGGTCAGTTTTAGAAAAACTTGCATGAGTTGCTGAATGGAAAGTATATTCTTTGGTGCTTGGGTAGAATATTTGGTAGATGACTGTTAGGTCCAATTCATGTGAGATATCATTTAATTCATATGTCTCTCTGTTTATTCTTTGTCCAGTTGACCTGTCTGTTAAAGAGGTGGGGTACAGAAGATACCTACTATTACTGAGTTGAGGTTATATAGTCTTGGAGTACTGTTTTTATGAAACTGGGTGCTCCAGAGTTTGATGTGTTATGTTCATGATTGTAATATCTTCTTGATCAATTGTTTCTTTGATTATAATGAACTGACCTTCTTTATTTCTTCTTATTAGTTATAATTTGAAATCTATTTTGTTAGACATTAGAATTGCAACAATGCTTGCTTCTTAGAGCCATTTGCTTGGGATATTTTTTTCTATCCTTTCATCATAAAATAGTGTCTGTCCTTGAAGACAACAAAAAGATCAATTATCCTTCTTGATCCATTCCACTAGTTTGTGTCTTTTGATAGGGGAATTGGAGCCATTGATATTTAGTGTTATCATTGAAAGAAGTAAATTGGGTACTGTCGTTTTAATTTCTTTGTGTTTGTGGCCCTATTTTGTGTTTCCGTTATTATTCCTTTCTTTGTTTTCTTTCTGTAGCCTCTTGGTATACTCATTCCTTTCTTCAGTCATATGTATTGCTGTGAGTATTCTCTGTAGGGCTGGTTTTGTGGACATTAATTCTTTCAGCCTGTTTATGTCATGAAAAATTTCTGTTCCCCTTCAACCATGATAGATAGTTTTCCTGGATAAAGTATTCAAGTTTGGTATCCATGGTCATTTAGAACTGTGAATACATTGGTCCATGCTTTTCTGGCTTTCATAGTTTGGATTAAAAAGTCAGCTGTAATTCTGATGGGTTTTTCTTTACATGTAACTGGTTGTTTGTCTCTAGCATCTTTCAGTACCCTCTCTTTGTTCTTTTTTTAGTATTTACTTGTTTATTTATTATTTTTATTTTGTGTGTATGAGTGTATTGCCTGCATGTAGTAAGTACACCTGTGTTGTGCAATGCCTACGGAGGACAGAAGAGGCCATCGGATCCCTTGGAACTGGAGTTACGGACATTGTTAGCTGCTATGTGGGTGCTGGCATTTGAACCCGGGTCTTCTGCAAGAATAGCCAGTGTTCTTAACCACTGAGCTGTCTCTCCAATCCCCTTCTCTTTGTTCTGTACTTTCAGTGTTTTTACTATGATATACAGCAGGGAGTTTTGTTTTGGTCAAGTCTAATTGGTGTTTTATGTGCTTCTTGAATCTCTGTAGGTAAGGCTTCTCTTAATTTAGGAAAGTTTTCTTCTATAACCCTGTTGAAGATCTGTTCAGTGCCATTGGCCAGGGATTCTTCTCCTTCCTGTTTGCCTATAATTTGTTAGATTTGACATTTTCACATTGTTCCACATTTCCTGAATATTCCATTTGTATGTTTTTTTTTTATTTAATTTTACACAGTCTTTCTTTAAGAAGTCCAGATCTTCACCTTTGCTAGTCTTGAAATTCTGTTTTCCATTTCATTTATTCTGCTTGTGAGGCTTTCCACTGTTGTTTCCAATTGGCTTATTGAGTTTTTCAATTCTATGTTCATTTCTGTTTGGATTTTCTACACTGCTTCTATATCTTTGGTGACTTTTCAAGTCCTGAATCATTTTTAATATCTCATTAACTGCATATTTGTATATTCTTGGGCTTCCATCACAAGTTTATGCCTTTCCTCTTCGAGTTCTTTGAATTGCTTATCTGTGTTTTCTTTAAGTACTTTGATCATGTTTATGATTGTTCTTTTAAATTCTGTGTCTCAGGCTCCAGAGGGTGGCTCTCATTGCAGTACACTTCTGCAGGAGTTGTGGGTTTGGTCGAGGACATATTCTCTTGGTTTTTCGTATTATTTGTGTTTTTTGTGTTGCCATTTGGGCATACAGATGTTCTTTGTTGGTTTTGTGTCCAGTAGGAACTTCCATTCTCCTTTTGTTTATTTTAAATTTGGTTTTGTTTATATTGTTTTTGTAACTTTATTTATTTTTTTGCTTCAAGCATGGAAAATAAATTGGTGCCTACTTCAAGTTCTTGCAGGGTAGTAGACTGGTCTGGGTGGTTGTTGGGACAGGGTAGTAGGTAGGTTGGTCAGGTTACTAGGATAGCTGATCTGTGTGAGACAGATCAGGAGCCAATGGAGTCTATGCTAGGGAGTTTAGCTAGTCTGGGTTAAGAAGCTGGTCCAGAGATCTGAGGTAGAAGAATTGGAGACTGCATGGGTCCAAGGCTGGCAGGGGATAGGGTCTTTAAAAATTTTGTTTTGATTTATTTACTTTTATTTTATTTTTTTTTTTTTGTCTTTTTGAGACAGGGTTTCCCTGTAGCCCCAGCTGTCCTGGAACTCACTATGTAGACCAGGCTGGCCTCGAACTCACAAATATCCACCTGCCTCTGCCTCCCAAGTGCTGGAATTAAAGATGTATACCACCACACCACGCCTGATTGGTTTACTTTTAATTTATGTGAGTATATTGCCTGCATGTATGTAAGTGCAGCCGTGTTGTACAAAGCCCACAGAGGCCAGAAGAGGGTTTCAGATCCCCTGGAACTGGAGTTACCAATTATTATTACCTACCACATGGGAGCTGGAAATCGAACGGTCCTCCAGTAGAGTAGCTAGTGACCTTATCTCTCCATTCCAGAAGTGCTATTCTTGCAAAGGACCCAGGTTTGGTCCCCAGCACTCACATGGCAGTGCACTAGGGTTGTAACTCCATTTCCAGGGCCTCCACCAATCTGTTCTCTACTCCATGAACATTGTTAGTATGTGGCGAATTTACATATAATCAGGAAAAACACTCATACACATAAATTAAAAATAAATAAAAATAAATTATTTACAAAAACAGTGATAGAGTGTGTGTTTACCAGTTCCTTGTGAAACTTTTGGTATATGAATTGAAGGTTAATTTTAGCAGCTTACTTTCGTTTTCATGGACAAGACTTGGAGCGATAAAGGCCAATGGTATATCAAACTGGAAGATATATGATGGCTTGGAAATAGATTTTTGTAGGTAGCTCTTCTGCTTAAATTCAATATGAGTTGCCAGTTTGGACAATTGAACATGATATTTATAACACAGTTATAATGTCTAATGGGTTGAGGAGTCATAGAGCTGGCCACATTGATACTTGGCTCATTTTCAAAGAGAAAATTGCTGAATCACCAAATACTGTGCTGAATTCTATAAAACTTCAAAACTGAAAAACAACTGGCTTCTATATTGACTGAAATAAGAGTTAAACTGGTAGAAAGGGAGGCTTTCTTGAAATCTCATTGTAGACCACAGTCTAAAATATGGTTTTTTTTAGTCATCATGTTTATAGATATTTTCAGTGTGTATCAGAAGTCAAATTTCCTTAACTGTTTGGCATACCATTGGGATAGGTTGTGTGCACTTGCAAAAGTATTGCTCCATTGTCTAGGGTTCTTCAGAGCCATTTTGAAGCTGTCTTTGATACTTTCCCAAATATATTGAAAACTGTGTATTCTTTGCTAGAAAGTGCTCTTTTGTTCTAAATTAATTCCTGTATAACTAGGTAGTCAAGAGTGTAAGTGGGGGCAGTATAAAGAATTGTATGCTTATTAGCATTACATTGAAAATAAATTCATCATTAAATTGAAAGTTCAGATTTTACTAGACTCCTGAGATAGAATTTGAGTTGTACAGCTCCAGAGCTCTTCTCACAATTCAGGATGATAGGTAACAGCCAAGCCAGTATGAGCACTCTTGGTCACTCATCTTACATTGAGAATACTGGCTGAGTCTATGTCTACTGAATATCCTGAAAATATTGGAGGGCAAACAAAGCATCTTAGATTCTTTGCTCAAACACTTTTCCTTGAATGTTTTGTAGCTGTATTTCACGTGAATTTAGTCTATGCCTATGATTCATTGACATAAGGCTCATCAAAACATCATTAGCAGATATTGAGTGTCCATGAAACCTTAAAGTCTGTGAGTCCTTTTCAGACTTTATCTTTGGACCGAAGAGTCATAATGTATCAGGACTGCTTAGGATTCAAACGTACTCAAAGTTAATTTCTTTTTATCTGATAAATCCTCAGAAACCTAAGAATTGATTTAGAACTCCTATATTCAAAATGCTGGTCTAACCTGTGTATCTGTCTAATAACATCCAGATATCCAAAAGCCACATTTGGAATAACTCCATCTGGGCAAGCACAGTTGCCTGAGGTTTAAAGATAAGTCCCTTCCAAATGGCTGAAAAACAGCTGGCACCTTTTAAATATTCACCCATTAAAGGGAAGTCATGTGGAATTATATGATTTTCTGTAGTTTTAAAATGACTTTATAATACAAACTTTCACCTGATTAGAAAAGCAGGATTTGTAGTGTCCTTCAATTTTAAAAGGGAAAGAATGGGACTTGAAGAGATAGTTCTGGGGTTAAGAGCACCTATAGCTCTTGCAAAGGACCTGAGTTTGGTTCCTAGCCCCCACTCTAGGTAGTTCACATCTACCTGTAACTCTAGCTCCAGGAAATCTAATGCCTCTGGCCTCCATGGGTATCTGCACTCATGTGCGCGCACACACACACACACACACACACACACACACACACACACATGCATAAACATAAGTAAAAATAAAAGAATGTATTTTTTAAGTGGAAAAGTAGGGACTGGAGAGATGGCTCAAATGGTAAAAGCATAACAAGCTTAACAACTTGAGTTTGATCCCCAGGACACACACTATGGAAGGAGATAACCAAGTCTTGAACGTTACCAGGTGTCCTCTGACCTCAGGACATGCAAGCATATACACATATACATACTAAATAAATAAATGGATAAATAAATACAAGTAAAAGGAGAAAATGAAATTGTAAGTTTTTGCAGATAATTTGTTATTGTATCCTACAGACTGAAGTGCTCAAGATACCCCCAAAATGCCATAATCTATATTTTTAAGTTCACTTTCCCATGCTTGTGAGAAGTTTTTAGATTGACTTTATTTAAAAACCAAGACAAATTAAATCATAGGTCCTATTACTGCACAATGAACGGATATTATAATTGGCATGAAATTCAGTGCTAGTTTTCCTCTAAAGGTAAGATGCTTACTCCAGTGTAATTCACTTTCTTCTTAATTCTGCATATTTGCATTTTTAAATGACCTGTTCCTATGGGACGAATCTAAGTGCAGAGTGTGCTTTGAGGTTAATGTGTGCTCCATGGTTAGGTCAATTCCATCAAGGCAGAAAGTAAGAAATGGGCCTGAAATTATTTAAATTATGGAGTTGCTGGGCCATAAATTTAACTTGTATAAGGATACTAAAAAAATGGAGACTGTGCCCCCCCCCAAAAAAATGAACTCTAATTCAAATGATTCCTTTTTAAAATTTGAGCCAAAGATTAAGGGAGCTGTGATTGTGTAGCATTACCGACATCATTTAACGGCTATGTGAATGGAATTTTTGCTTTACAGGTGTATAATCAGTAAATCTTGCAGATTTCCTCATTTCTGGTCTTCCTTTTTCTTTCGTTTCTCTCTCATCAGTTAAAGTCTCTAAGGTATGTCAACAAACTAAGTTTAGAGTTAATCCAGATGAGTCTATTGACATGCGAATCCTCCAACCAAATGAAGATCGCAGAGCAATTGTCTTGATGTTGGCCTTCAATCAGAAAGCTAGGCCTTCAGGCTTCCCCTAGGCGTCCCTCTTTTTCCTTTGTCCTACTCAGTCTCTTTTGCTGGTTGTTCCTCCGTCCTTCCCTCCCCCAATTTTAGCATTCACACTTACCTAGCTTGGTCTTTGCACTCTTCAATTTGCCCTATCTCTTGTCTCATCTAATTGAATGCCTTTAAAGTCTGTGTGTCAGCATTGTGTCTATCAATAGTATAAGCATCTCCACTCAACCCAGGTGTTTATATTAATATGTAGTACTACCTTAAAAGAAGTCGTGTGTGTGTGTGTGTGTGTGTGTGTGTGTGTGGCAAGTGTTCACGTGAGTGCAGGCAGATACATGCCATAGCATGCATGTAGAGGTCAGTTGGTCCACATCTTCTACCTTGTTTCAGACATGGCTTCTTCGTTGTTCTCTGAGGTGAATACCTGGCCAACCTATCCAAGAGCTTCCGGGGAGTCTTCCCTCTCAGCCTCCTTTTTGCCATAGGATCACTAGATTACAAATGAGTGTGTGAGTTCCGGAGATCAAAACTCAGGTCCTTGCATTTGCACAGCAAGTGCTTTGCTCACTGAGTTATCTCCCCATCTCATTTTCTTGCCTTTTCCATCTGGATGGACCACCCTCGAGAATATGTTCCAAGACTTTACGTGAATGCCTAAAACAGAAGACAGTTCTGAGCCCAATATCTACCATGTTTTTCCCCATACAATACACTCATCTCATGCCTTTCCTGCTTATGCACAGGGTTATCGTTCTACAGTCTGGGATACTGCATGAGTTTCTTTGCCCATCTTCATAGTTTCACAGTTAAAGGGTTTATTCTAATTCTAGTGCTTATACCAGTCTAATATAAAATTTATTTCACAGAGGACTCAGGTTTGGCAACTAACACCTGATTTTATCTCTAGTTCCAGGAGCTCCAACGCCCTCTTCTGGTTTCCACATGCACCAGGCTACAGGTGGTATATGTACATACATGCAGGCAAAACACACATACACATAAAACAAAAATAAATAAAATCTTTAAAAAAAAAAATTCCCAAGCTTCTACAAAATAGAGATGAAGATTCTTAGAAAATCCCATCAACTGTGTATTTCTGTTACTTCTCTGATGTAGCGCCTGTGCGTTGTGCTGTCCAGTCATGCTTTTTTCCTATCAGTGCTCCAGGTATGGTGACACGTCAGGGACCTCAAGCTTTTTGTCACTTCAGACAGGCCCCACATGCCCCTGGCATCTTGTGCTTTACTGCATACCCTCTCTCAGTTCAGAGTTCACCCCTCTATCCCCAGCAATTTAGCAGATTCTGGAACATGGAGTTAGTTCACAAATGTTTGTTGAATGAACAAATGACTACTTTCTTTCTTCTTCTCCTTGCCTAGAAGCAAAATATACAAAATCTGAAAATTTGAATTATCAGACCCGTCCATATTCAGATATAACTCTAATGATTCAATTTAGATGTTTGATACAAAGCACTCTGAGAATGTGCATTTTTAAAGTGTTGCTCAAAGAAAAATCCACTGCTAGTCAAGGAATTGGAATACATATTGAATTAATTGTTTCTGGGTCATTAATGAAGCTGACTGTGCTGTTGCCCTCAGAGCACTAAAAATAGCTGATACCAAGCCAAAGGTCCTTCATAATCCTTGAAACTTCCTTGAGTTTCTAGAGATGCACAGGCCCATAGAAAGAAGTTTTAATGAGACATTGTGCTGTTCAGGAGAGAAGAAATCATAGTTTCTGACCTCAGGGGTGTTGATAAAATAATAGAACAAAAGCTCTAGGGAAATTAGTTTTTAGGAAGTGGTATCCAGTGGCTCATTGCACATTCTAAATAGCTTCAGAAGGAGAGTGACAGTAGGGCTGATTGGGTTTAGTCATGCGGATAGATTTGCCTGTTATATTATCCAAATTGGATTGAAAACCCCCAGATATGATTGAGGTTTTACAGAGCTATAAAGACTATTGGGCCCAAATTCATTCTAGAACTTCTTGTAAGTTAGAGTTGTAGGTAGCCCAAGACAGGTCAGGATAATTTCACAATTGGAATTTTAATTAATGAAGCCTAATAATCTTTAATTCTTTTTGTACCTGTCCTGATTTAAATATTTATGGAACAGTTAATATATACCAGTCACTGTATATGCTAGGGAAGATATTCAACTGTGAATGTGATAGTGAACCTGTCCCTCATGAAACTTGGGTACCAGTACAAGACAAGAGACAGACAGACACATGTTGAGTGTAATGAGTGCTAGAAGGGAAAAGAAAAGAGCAGTAGGAAAGAGAGGAGAAGAGGGAAGAGCCTGAGCACCAGTAGAGAGAGGAAGAGAGGGAGGAGCCTGAGCACCAGTAGAAAGAAGAACAGAGGGAGGAGCCTGAGTTCTAGATGTTAAAGCAGCATTGTCTGGATGTCTGAATTCATACATTTAAGTCTAACCCTCAGGGCAATTTAATTAGGAGTCAGAGTCTTTGGGAAGTGGTTAGTTAATAAAGAAAGGGACCTCATCAGTGGAATTAATACCTTTACAAAAGGGGTTGAGCCTGAGCACCAGTAGAAAGAAGAACAGAGGGAGGAGCCTGAGTTCTAGATGTTAAAGCAGCATTGTCTGGATGTCTGAATTCATACATTTAAGTCTAACCCTCAGGGCAATTTAATTAGGAGTCAGAGTCTTTGGGAAGTGGTTAGTTAATAAAGAAAGGGACCTCATCAGTGGAATTAATACCTTTACAAA
>NW_008331125.1:6274114-6279998 GCF_000622305.1 Nannospalax galili
ATGTTCTTGATCTACAAGATCCAGAGAGGCCCCGACAAATCTGCCAGTTCTTTGATCTTGGGCTCCTCAATCTCCAGAACTGTGACCAATAAATTTCTGTTGCTTGTCAGCCACATTTTTAGCATTTATTACAGCAACCCAAAGGACTAAGAGCAGGTGACATGAAGGATCATCCTGACTGTTCAATAGCATTCCATGAAGTATTTGAAATACATACACATGTGCATCACCTGTAAAGACATGCACACTTGAAGACCATGTCCTATTTCTTTCCACTTTCTGAGAGATTTAAAGTTCTTATATTGAGACCTAGTTAAATGAGAGACCCCTAATGCCACATTTACTTTTCTAAACATGGGATAGATGGATGGTTCCAACAAAGCAATAATAATTATTTACTAATGAATAAATAAAATAGTAATAAAATGTAGTCTTTTAGGTCCAAGCTGCTGATTATAAATTTAGTTACATTAAAATTAATCCCCTAATCTCAGTAGTATCTGTCTACTTCCTTAAAAATAAATCCCATTGGCTTTCACAACTTTTATCACCCAATTACATCTGAAATTCTGAGGAGTACCTTGAAGTCATCCTGTGCTGGCCTCTGGTCACTCTGCCAGTGACCTCAACCCGTGCTCAGCAGGCACCAGGACGTTTTCACTTGCTGTGAACAGCCTGTATTCCACTTTAGCATCACCACATATTACTCATCCATAGAGGAGAAAGAGGAATGCCTTCTCTTTTCTTCTGCCAAGGGAAGCCAAGAGCTGGCTACTTCTTGACCTCTTGACTTTTGGGAATCTAGTAGTAATAATTCTTCTTTGCATCGACAACACTTTGTCTTTCTTGCTTATGACTGGGAGAGTTCATGTACTACTCACCATGATCACCACACATTTCAGGAATCTTGGACTTCATTGCTGAGTCCAGACATATTTCCATAGAGGGAATTTTCATTCAGAGATTTGCTTTCTGTTTTAGGGAGGATGTCTATAATATCATGCAAGAGTGGTCCTATAGTGAAGAACTCTAATATCTCAGTTGATTAAAACAATAGGGTTTATTATTCATGTTATCTCTTTATCTTAGGTTGATGGGGAATTGAGGAAGGCTTTGGTCTTTATTTAGGCACATACTTGTTGGGAAACTACCATCTGTAAAGTTCCCAGTAAGTGGGACAGAAGCAAGGGGACATTACACATCAGTTCTTTCCCCGTGGAAGTGACATGTATTGATTGCTACTGGCTTTTTCCATCAGTCAATGCCTCCCTCCCTCCTTTCCTTCTGCCCTCTTTCCCTCCCTTCCTTCCTTTCCAGTTATAGTGATATTCAGATTAACAAGGTATACATATATGTGTGTGTACATTTATAAATGAAAGACGTGAGTATCATTTCTAGTAATGCTCACATTTCAGTAGCCAAAGTAAAGTAAGAATGCCTGTCCTTTATGGGGCAAGGAGTGCAAACTTGCTGCATGCCTTAGAGAACTGAAAAATTGAAGACCAGCACTAATGAGGATCATGCTTCCTTCCTTGAGACTGGGCTTGAATGACCTTCTCCTTGCTCCCTACTCATGGCTCCCCATTTACTATACATATCTATATCTATCTATATCTATATCTATTATCTATATCTATATCTATATCTATATCTATATCTATATCTATATATCTATCATCTATCTATCTATATGTGTGTACGTACGTATCCTCTTCGGTCATGTAAATGGCTCATGTATCCCCACACTGGCTAGTAGTTCTGGCTAAGGGTCTCTCAAAATTGCCTTGGGCTGCAGTCAGTTCAAAGCTCACTGCTGTCACCACGAAGCATAAAGCCATTGTCAGGCCTCAATATGCCACACAGTCTTATATCTGATCAAGACCAGCCCTGTGATAGAGTGGGAATAACTAGCAGGAGGTGGGGTAATTGGTAGCTATGCTTGGAAGCTATGTGTGACTTCCTTCAAAAACGCTGGCTCAGTGGTTAAAAACACTTACTGTTCTTGCAGAAGACCCGGGCTCAAATCCCAGCACCCACATGGCAGCTAACAACAACTGTCTGTAACTCCAGTTCCAGGGAATCTGGCTACCTCTTCTGTCCTCCGCAGGCATTGCACAACATGGGTGCACTTACCTACATGCAGGCAATGCACGCATACACATAAAATAAAAATAATAAATAAAATATTTTTTCAAAAGGCTGGTAAGCCTGGCATGGTGGCATGCACCTTTAATCCTAGCCCTATGGAGGCAAAGGCAGGTGAATCTCTGTAAGATGGAGGCCAGCCTAGTCTATGTAGTGAGTTCCAAGTGGGCTGGGACTAGGGAGACCCTGTCAAAACAAACAAACAAACAAACAAACAAACACAAAACGGAACAAAAAAGCAAAAATCAAAAAGGCTGGTGAAACTCATGCAGACCCATGGCTATAAATAAGTGCTGTCTAAATCTTAGCTGCTACAGATCAGCATGCCCAGCATGGGGTAAGTAAAATATAAAACCTCTCTCAAGGGGTTTTGTTCTTTAGCCTAGAGTTGATCTTCTCCTATACAGTAAAATGGCTCTCGTATTGTTTATTTGCAAGACTTAAGGGAACACATACACTCTTCCACAGAGCAATTGCTTTATTTATAATGTTGAAAGAGCTATTTTTAAGTCCCTTGTGTTTAGGTGGTTGTTATACTTGAAATGGTAGCAGACAATATATATAGCAAAGAGAAACAAATAAATATTTGATAGCTTCTCTGACACTCTTCCCATAGAAGCATGAGCTGTGTGAGCTAAGTGTGACTTTAAATAGGACATGGAAAGGAATTAGAGATAGTTGTACAGAGGCAGAAACTCCACAGTAAAATCCCTCCTTGTCAGTACTCTGCAATTCTACAAACCAAGATGCTGTCTAGACTAATCAAGAAACCATTGAAAGGTATTACAGGGAAATGCAATTCTGTAAGGGAAGGTAGTTCTCATCTGGAAAGCAGAAATATACATGGCCCCTGTAATAGCAAATAGGATGATTTTTTTATGCACCCACAGTTTTACTGAGTTAAAGCAGATTTACATTCTTTTGTTTTAAATTGTTCTTATGGAAAGAAACCACACTTAGCAGGAAACTAGACACTCTACTGCTATTGAAAGAATTTTGTGTACTGAATCCTTAAATCAGTGTCTTCTCATACCAGCAGCGTGTCAGGGATTAATTCAACCAAACCGAGCAGTGTGACCTATACAGGCGCCAGTTAGAAGCACACAGAAATCTCTCCTCCTCTTCCTTCCTTCTTTCTCTCTTGTCTCTGCATTTCACTTGCTTATATCCAACCATCATCTGGACTCTCCCATACTGTAACTTCTAGTATTCGCCCTATGTCCACGGCTTCTCCTCCCACCTGCCCTGGCTCTCTTGCCTCCCTCCAGCAACATCTTCTTTCATTCCCAGGAAAAACATCACCCTCCCTCCCAAGCTTGCTCTGCTCTGTTTACATTTCTCTGCTCTTTCCCTCTCTTCCCCTTGGCATGCTGGTTTAACCAATTTTACCAAATGACTTTCTTGGCAGATGTGAAAAGAAAAGCCAGGGTTAGTTAATAGCAATCTAATACTGTACTTTTTGCCATTTTTCTAAAATGTACAGACAGAGCTGTTTGGTCATTGGATTGATTTTTAATGATCTAAATGATCAGGTGTCTCAGCGCTGCACTGCAGCGGCTTCATAATACATAGGAGGGGGAGGGGTTTGGATGCTGGACAGTGCTAGATGAACAAACCCAGCGACACCCGCCAAGCCTTTGCCAACTCATTTATTAGCATTTTTAAACAAAGACACCTTGCTGTTTCAGTTTTGTAGATAGAATAGGAAGGCACCAAAAGGAGGTATTTTTGATGAGAGGCTAGAGAGTGCCAATAGGGTTAGGAATCAAAGCCTAATTCTATGCACATTCATGCATATCTGCTGACATGAGCAGAATGCCAGTCAAGTGCCTCCAAGTACCCCCAAATAGTACGTTGCATCCCAGAGGTAAGGGAAAATATTGGTTATTTTTTTTAAAACAACAATTCATGAAAGCTTCCTAAGGTATATGGAATCAGTAAAATCATCACTGTTTTTGGCCTCAGGGAGGAGGGGTAGGAAAGTGGGAGAGAAGGAAGAAGGAAAACAAAGGAAGGATGAAATACTGAACTCATCATCAGCTTAATGAACTAGCTGTGTAGCTTTGGGTGACATATTGAATTATTCGGTACTTGGCTTCCTTGCTCTAAAACAAAACGGTAGTCCTTTTGTGGAAGAGAAACTGAGGGAAAGGCAGGTCAAATGTTGATAACACTGCCCACTTACTAGCTGCAAAGCTTACAGCCATTACTTCTCCACCTTATGTCTCTATAATTGCTCCACCTCTTAACATGTCCCTCCAAAGTCACTTCTCATCCAGAGACCAGTCCTGCTTTCCCAGCATGGTGTGTGAAACTGGAGTGCGGAATCCATTCTTATTTCAGCCTCTTCCTGTCTGGGCCCAGGGGCAACTTCTCTAGGTTCTTCAAAGTTCTTTTCTATTAAGTGGGGGATGGTAACACTGGCCGTGAGAATACCAAGGGAAATAAAGGCTGTCAGCATTGGTACACAAAGCTTTCTCCAGAAGAGAGATGCAAGGAAATATGAGGTTAATTTCACTTTTCTACCCTCATTTGTGCAATGCTCCTGCATGTTTCTAAATGCTGTTATGGACAGAAGCTAATTAGTTCTTCATTCTAATATTCACTGAGTGCCTTCAATTAATACAGCATGCTCTTTTGAGAGACTTAGTTCAGTTTATGGTGTTGGAGATACACAGGTCACAGGCTTCCATAGGACAATCTGGGGGCTCACACTGAGGTAAAGACTTTCTTCAAGCAATTTTCCCTGAGAATACTGCAGCAATCTTAATTTGTGGGTATGGGTGTGAGTAGAGGTATAGGGGTGTAGAAAAGAAGGTACACTTTTTACTCTTAACTCTTAGACTTTAGTTACTTGTAATAAAGGAAGTAACCAAGTTCAGCTCACTACCTCTCTTATGAGTTTCCATTTTAATATTTCTATTTATTATTTTTATTTTGTGTGTATGAGAGTATAGCCTGCCTGTATGTAAGTGCACCTGTATTATGCAATGCCCATGGAGATCAGAAGAGGGCACTGGTTCCCCTGGAACTGGAGTTATGAACAGTTGTTAACCACTGTTTCAGTGCTGGGAACTGAACCCAGGTCCCCTACAAGAGCAGCCAGTGCTCTTAACCGATGATGATATGACTGAAGATGATCAATTCTACCACTGTTAGGGTCCGTGACTCGATGGGTCCCCTCCAGATAACAAATACACAGGATTGGAGATGTAAAAATCAAGCAGAGTCTTTACTTTCCATCCGGCTGGGGTCGACCGGTTTCCCAAGACATGCAAGTCTGGTCAGAACGATCGACCCCCATTCAGTGTCAGATACAGATTATATAGGCCCACATAGTCATTACACAAAAAGCATTCCTCAGCAGACACTTTGATCAAACATCTTCTAAAAGCTATAGTTTCGGTTAAACATCTTTTCCAGGAAGGCTAGATCTGGTGTAAGCCTGGTGCAACTTCCTTCTCTTTGTTCCTTATCGGTTATCTGGTATGTGCAAACAGGCCTACAGGACACATTGTAAATCAACTGAGTCTGGGGTCCAGGGTCCAGGAAGGAGGTTTACAGCACTTCAATTCTTAGCATTTCAACTAGGTTAATCATCCATGTGTGGTAGATACAAATCAGGCAGAACAGGCAAGCTTAGCAAGTAAATCTAAATCAACATTTTAAACAGAGTTTTCTATCAAAATGCAGAGTTCTTACAGCATTCATCAAGGTATTTCATTTTTTTTCCCAACAT
>NW_008331125.1:6286366-6292647 GCF_000622305.1 Nannospalax galili
GGGTCCAGGGTCCAGGAAGGAGGTTTACAGCACTTCAATTCTTAGCATTTCAACTAGGTTAATCATCCATGTGTGGTAGATACAATCAGGCAGAACAGGCAAGCTTAGCAAGTAAATCTAAATCAACATTTTAAACAGAGTTTTCTATCAAAATGCAGAGTTCTTACAGCATTCATCAAGGTATTTCATTTTTTTTTTTCCCAACACCACCACTGCTGGCAAAAGTGGCCAGAGTAAGTCTTTGTTGATACAATGAGGCGTGTGTCATCTGTCCTCCCCACTCCCATTCCATATCAAAGCAAATCTGTTTCTCACTGAAGAATGAGCCCCAGGAATTACAGACACAGGAGTGGGAACTTTCAGTGAAGAATATTTCTGGGGAAAATCAGATCAGTTTTTGTTGATGATAATGGTCTTTCTTGTTTTCCAAATGTTGAGAATAATTTGGCTATAAAGTAAAATATTGTATATACCAAGGCTGGGGACTGAAGTTGAAGCATATAATAAGAGACAAGATTATGTTTTCTGAGGTGTCTCAATTCTCTTTAAGTGTTAAGTCTTGAGAAACAGCAAGCTTATTACAATATGTATACTCTTTACAGGATGGTTGAAAAGTTGAGCAAAAATAATAATTATTATATGAAATCTTTCAAAAAAAATATATAAGGCTGTCCAGGCGCCAATGGATGAACTCATACCAAGGGATGTCTAGGGACACAAATTTGACTTGATAGGTCTTAACATATACTACAGAATGTGTGAAATCTGGTAGGGAGGGCTATGGGGGGGTACAGATTGGGAGGATGTATTAAACACTCAAAAATTAAACAAAAATATGTATTGAAAAAAATAGTAAGTATACAGGAAAAAGAATAAACTTTCTCATTGTTAATTATAGAATACTTATTTTGTCTCTACAAATGAAAACTTCTCATATGTTTTATAAATTGATATTATTGTCTTTGTTTACACTGAAAGTATTTTGACCATGTGCCAACCAATGAGTATTTTTAACTCTTTGCAGCCCCATTATATACCTGTATTCTGAAAGTCCCTGGGAAGGAGATGAAAGGTCTAGTGTTCTTCCATGCAGCACACAGGATTTTTAAAACTATAAGTAGTGTTAAGATGAAAACCCATGTGGTGTGTGAAAATTTGTATTTCAGCAATAATTTTTGTGTCATAAATGTGTTCTACATTTTTAAAAGTCTATTATTTTATATATCAAAAATGTCATTCCCAGACCATGTTCCCATGAACTGCAGAAGTCTGCAGTCTCTCACTTTCTCAACATCACTGAGTACTTTGTATTAAATTTTTTTCTTCCCCATTATGGTAATTCCTATAACTTATTATAGTTTCAACCCTCTGGTTATTAGAGAGACTCGCTCTAAATGGCTTTTTCTTCTCTTTCTGCAGTGCCTTTTTGCATCCATCTCTCATTTTTTTCCAGATTGTTAGTTTCATCTGAATTAGTCTATAGGGCCCCTTTAAGGCAAGTAACACACAACCCACACTGTGGCTGGATTTCCAGCCGATGCTGACAACCCACTTTGCGCCAGTAGCTGGTGGAGCTTTCACCATTGAGCCGCCTCATGTTTCTACACCGCAGCTTTCCTTCCTTCCTACTTCAACCTCCCCGCCATTGCAGTCAGCAAGCTAAGTGGTAAACCTTTGAAGAACTCAAGGAAAACAAATAAACTGGATTCTTACATGTGCTCTAATTAAGCTATATCATGTAGTCAAGTCTAAAGCAGAGAAGTGATTTTTGTTTTCTAGACAAAAAAAAAAAAAAATTCAGTGAAGGCTATGACATCAACCCAAAGTAATAATGAGACCCTAGAATTATCTAATAATACTAAAAACCTATGAATATGTGCTCCTTTTGACAAATACTGTTTTCTTCAGAAAGCCTGTGAACCTACCGCCCAAATTTGTTCATTTATATCTGGAGCCATGAGAATTAATGGAGAAAACTAGAAGTTGGATTCTAGAGGCTGTTGGGGATAGGGAGTGGGTTAAAACCATTGGTAAGAGTGATAAAGTTTCCTTGACTGATTTAGGGGAAAGGAGGGCAAATCTCGTAAGTGTTGATGGTAAGGTAAGTTGCAGTACACTAGATTATGTCCGCACAGAGGAAGAGAAGGAGACAGTCCAAATACAAATGTGAATGTACCTCTGTGTTTGTGAGCTACTGATGAAAAGTCATCAAAGCAAAAACAAGGACATAGACTGGGCAACAGTTAAGATGAATGACTCTCTCATTATGGGCTGTCATCTAGGCAAGGAGGAAACAGCTGAACCTACTCCAGAAAGTGCCCCCAGTTTGTCTCCATGAGAAGAACATTCCTTTCTTTTTGCCGTGTGTGTCTAAAAGCAAAGACGTGGGTAACAAGACTGCTAGAATTGTCTTCTTTGTCTATAAAGGCCGATTATGATGACTTAGGCCACAAACTTTCAATAAATTCCATCTGTTACTTTATAAATTAGCTCATTATTCTGCTGTTCTTATGAATGTGTTAGTCTGCAAACATATCGTTGTTACAAATTAGTCACCTAGTGTTTCTCTGAAAGTGATTTAATAGAAGCACACCCACATCATATTATAGAACAGTAAAGTAGGTCGTTGCTTGATCCTCTAAAAAGAAATCAGCATAAAGTTCAATTTGGCTTGCAAAGAATTTTGGCACACACATTATCTTTTTCTCTAAGATGGAATGTGGTCTTTGCCCTGAATTTTGTCAATATCAAGTCGTTATAGGAACTCTTTGTTCTCCTCAGGAACTCCATCAGAGAACTCAGACACTGATGAGCTGGAATCACTGATGCACATTACTTTTGTTTGTTTTTATTTACATTTGTTATCATGGGTGTCATCAAAACTGTTGCTGCAGTTCAATAATTTAGCAATTACAATTATGAGAATTAATGTAAATGTTTGATATTTAAACTGCTTTTTGCAGTAGATGACTTTGCCCATCTATTTAGGAAAAAAGAGAGAGAGAGTATAAGTATCCCTCTCCTGCCTAACTTGGTTCTGTGATGAGATGACTGAGCATTTCGCAGTGACGTGTGACAGATATCATTCCTTGGACTGAGAGTTTGGTACTCCCAACTTAATGACTTTCACAAAAATAAATCAGGGAATGGTTTTGTCATGAGATTTTATAGCATGAAGTTACAGGGCTTCATTATTAAGAGGTCCACCTAGGTTTTCCTTGACTGTTGTACCATATTGCCTTATTACTCAAACTGAATCTTCGTTAACATATAATAGATGGTCCTAGGCAAGCCCAAGGTCCAAGGATAGAAAGGAACCTTCTCTTGTTTGTGTGAGAACTCATGAAATTATTTTGTTATGAGAGAGAATTGTGTATTTCTATGACTCCACCCCTCTCAAGAGGGTGATAATCATCATATTCCCATTAGGACTGGCAAAGGAGAAGTCATTGGGTATCTTTTTTTTTCCTGTGGAACAGATTCACAACACACACAAGACAGAGACCTAGCCTTGAGCCATTTTTTTTGTTTTTCCCCAGAGAACAAAAAATGTGCAAAATGCTTTTTGGGAAAAGCATTTGGATTCCAACAGCAAGAGTTTGTAGGGACTAGACCACTAGAAAAGCAAGGGCTTGGTGGGGGTCTGATGAGCCAGCAGCACTTGGAACACAGGGCCCAGTCTGAGTCACAGGAGTTGCAGCCAGGGAGCCCAGCAGGGCTGCTGCTGCTGAATCCACAGAAGTGCCCAGGAGACAGAAGTAGCTTTCAACATCTGCCAGGTCCCCAGTATGAGATGCCATCTCGTGATGGTGCAAATCCAAGAGGAAAAAGGGAAAAAATCCCTCCTCTCTTTCATCTCCCTTTTACTAGCCCTCTGGTTTCCAGAGCACTCAGAGACAACCTTGTCTGGGTTGGATGAAGATCTAAGAGTGGAGAAGAGACAACCTGTCCTAGCTCCACTGCAAGTCCTTAGACTGTGGGAGGCCCAGTTGAGGGGGCAAGGGACACTATGTGGAGTTTGGTGTTATCATTTGTGCTGGACATTCTTATTACTGAATATAGCCTGAGCTGCTGGACTAAAGTGAATGTAAAGCTGTTTCCTAAGAGAAATCTGAAACAAATCACAAAATGTTCTCAATAAACAAAACTTAAAGAGGCAGTGGGAAACCAAGTGAAGTGTGTCAGTTCATGTAACATGTAACATTTACAATCATTTTTGAAAGTCTTAATAATATCATATTATAACTCTGCAAGTTTTTCCTTTCAATCTTTTTCTAGTATTTAAGAGGAAGATTTTTTTAAATATTTTATTTATTACTTTATTTTTTATGTGTATGAGTGTACTGCACTCAGGTGTGTAAGTGCACCCTTGTTGCAATGCCCACAGAGGTCAAATGAGGGCATCAGATCCTTTGTAACTCCAGTTACAGAGAGTTGTCAGCCACCATGTGGGACCACCAACCCGGGATCTCTGCAGTAGTAGCCAGTGCTCTTAACCATGTGGTAGTCCCACATGAACCATCTCTTTAGCCCCAGGGAGATTATTTATACTTCCAGTAAATGTTCATCTGTTCCTTAGCATGCCTATGCCCCAGCAAAGCCATCCTAGACTAGATCTGCAGCAAAGGTGTGGAAAATATAGCTGGCTGGAGGGGAAGGGAAAGCCCTTCCCCTCACTGACTTTTCTTTGTCTCTTCTCCTCTATTCCCTTCTGACTTGGTTAGATGGAGCCTTTGGGATCTCATCTCTCACTGTGCCTGGATTCTATGAAGAGGAGCAAGAGGGAATGGGGATACACAGCGACTAGATCTGCCTCCTAGGGAAAATAAAACCTATCCTCATTCCCACACACATAGGCAGCACCACTAGAAATTAAGGGAAATGGGGAGAAAGGTGAGCTGATACTTTTGTTAATTTCATCCCTGCTTCTGAATATCTTCCACTCTTAAAATGAAGTCAAGACTTTAAAAATCAATGAAGCTTGCTGAGGGTTCTGTTAAAAAAAGAAAACCTGGTTCACATTTGCCTACTTCCTGCTTTTTAAACTGTTTGCCCCACCTCTGACTGGTCACTACTATCAAGGGAAAAGGTCAGTAAGAAAAGAGACATTCTTAAAGTGAACTTGCCTTTTGATGTACTACACTACATTTTATGTGTGGCTTGAAAGATCAAAACCTGTGATTTCACTCCATTTACAAATCTTGAAACTAAGAACAGATGAAATCATGTTGTACTTGACATTAATTTCTCACTCACAATGTGCTTCTCAGAGAGAAGTATGAAATAACACAGCAAGGTAATTCAATTTATGTCAGTATCTTTCTGTCTCCTCATTTAGGCATGGGTTACTTGTAGCCTACTTGTGTCTGTTAAGTAGCTAGAGAGGGGCAGGAGGACTGTAGGTAGAATACTAGACATTATAAATTTGCCCTTAAATCAGATACTGTAAACAGCAAAGTATGCATAAAATATTAGGTGAAGGCAAAGGTATTTGTCTAATGTGGGCAACTAGGATTTTAAAATTACCCCTGAATTTATTTTATACCAGAATGCAAATAATGTTTTAGTTAAATAGACCATAATGCATTTAAATTATTAATTATTCTAACACATTGTGTTATAGTTTTAACACATTTAATGTCTTTGAGCTTTCTAATGGCTATTTAAAAATAACCATATAAATGTCCTTTTTATCTCTGAAAAGAAATTTTGAGTACTGAATTCCCCTAGCTCATAAAGTAAAAACAGCAGTATTTACCCTTCTCTGTCCTCCTTCCCAGTCCCTCCCTTCCACCCCACCCTTTTTTTCTAAAACAAACTGATGTCCAGTGAAGAAAACTTAAAAAGCCTAATATTTTGACTAAAGTATAGTAGATTTCTGTCAGAGGAATGGAAGTTATCTGGGGCATCTGGATGTGAACTGGTAGCTCTGATATGTGCTGTTTGAATTCAAGCCTTTGGATTGTGTAACCACTAACCCAATGTCAAGTTAATTCATTGTGGCTATTTAATATCACAATGTAACATTCACTTTAAATTGAGTTTCATTTGGAGGAAAGGAATTTGTGAATAGCTACATAAAATTTCTCAAGTAGTGGCTCTGCAAGATTTTGACTGCAAATAAGAGATAGAGTCAGACCAAACCAGCTACAGATACACACACACACACACACACAAACACACCCCACACCACCTGCACACACACAACACCTATACACACATCCACACACATCACATCCACACACACCACATCACCTGCACATCCACACACACACACACAC
>NW_008331125.1:6292753-6293343 GCF_000622305.1 Nannospalax galili
AAGAAAATCCCAGAAACAATGGTTGTCTTATAGACCCAGAAATGTACAGAAACAGCTATAGCTGGACTGTTTACCTAGGTCCTTGCGACATTTGGGTTCTGTCCCACCTTGTACTAGTTAATGTCTCAATGTTGCCTAAGACATGTTACACTCTAATTATAGAATATTGATATTAGAAACCCAATGAATACATAGAGTGGCAATGAGTAGAGTTTTCATTACCATTATAACTCTTTCATCAAAATGGGGAAGAAAAGACCATCAGGGAGCGTAGGCAAGCTGATATATTTAGTATTGTGACTGATTCGGTGTATTGAGAGACACACCAATAACAAAATACTAAAAAAAACAATTCCAATGGCAATTAAATTTTAATTCTAATCTTAATCACATATTTTTCAAAATAATAAAAAGCAGTTGTAATGTCTCCATATAGTATGTACAAGATACTGAGGTACATTGCATTGCATATGTGGCTGTATATATAATATATACTAATTATTTATAAATAACAGTGCTAGTTACTTTTATTTCAATCTTCTTTTAATGGTGTGTGTGTGTGTGTGTGTGTGTGTGTGTGTGTGTGTGTG
>NW_008331125.1:6293388-6300623 GCF_000622305.1 Nannospalax galili
CCTTAAATGTAGCCTCTTCCAAACTTCATATTAAAATGACTATAAAAACATATACCCCTGAAAATATATAATTTAAAGAGCACTGAAAATCATGACTGGCAGGCAGTGTTTCATTGTTAGAATATTAGAGAAGTAGTAAATTAGATTGAAAAAATAGTAGATAATCAATCTTATTATATTTTAGAAGGAGGTAAAAATAAGAGAATTTCCTATGACAGACTTGCATGTTTTCATAATTAAATGATAAGCTTTGATTTTAAAAAAGAACCTTTAAATCCTGTTGTACCCATTGGAAAAACATAAGCTCTGTCTTAAGAGACAGCTTCAGAAATCGATTGTCAAAATATAGATTAAGCAATCATTTTTGAGAGAATTGTGGGTCCTCTGTGAGAGCAATGAGCACTCTTCACAACTGAGTCATGTCTCCAACCCCATGTATAGAACTTTCTAACTGGAAGAATGAGTGACAGAAGGATTGACAACAGGTGTTAATATATCAAGTAGGAAAAAAATCTTTTTTAAAAATATTTTTATTTATTTTTTATTGCCACGGAGGTCAGAAGAGGGCTTCGGATTCCCCTGGAACTGGAGTTAAAATAAGAGAATTATTCAGAAATTCAAGTAGTGGAAGTGTTTGTCATGTCACAAAGAGCAGCTTTGAAATGTACTCATGCTGCAGAGTATTAGAGACTCCTAAAAAAATCACTGAGAAGAATATCTGAAATAATGCTTGGTTAAAAATACACTTGGCATCTCAGAACAGTATCTTGAATATGAATTCATGAATTAATGAATGGAGTTAAGGACGGTTTGTAGCCACCATGTGGGTGCTGGGAATTGAACCCAGGTCCTCTTCAAGAGAAGTCAGTGCTCTTAACTGCTGAGCCATCTCTCCAGCCCCAGAAAAAATCTTTTTAAATCTCTCTAATCACTTAGGGTGAATGAAAGACAAGACTATCATGCAGCCCAACCCTTCTCCTGGTGCTCCTAAGTGATCTCTGCAAGTATTACAACCCTGGTGGTTGTATAGAGGCTGTGTATGCCCAGCAATGGCTGTCTGGTTTAAGGGCTACTGGGCATACTGAAATCCATGTCTATAAATACCCACACATTGAGCTCTAGAGTAACATTATAAGGATGCTTGATTAGTTGCTGTGTTTTTCCAGTGCACATGGCTTTACTATTGATAGCCCAACTCTGATTACTGTTCCTAGTCCAACTGCAGTATTCATGGGGACACAGTAAAAGAACAAATCAACTGTTTATGTCTACTCATCAGACTCAATATTGATTAATGATATTAGTGGAATGTTTGCATTCTTGGATATAGATTTTGAATTCAATCATTGATCTTTTAGTTTTGAAGTTCTTTTTCTTTTTTTCAAAGCTTTCAGAGAGCCTGCTTTGCCAACATTAGAAAATTGAGTTTGATATTGTAATGTGGAGCTATTAACTAGGATTGACCACTGTTCCTTACTATGCACTAAATAAACATTTTCTTTTTAATTTCTGTTTGAATTATGAAATAATACGTGGATATATTACTTTTATTCTTTGAGAATTCCACACATTTATGCTATGAAATATGATCATATGCAACTTTTATTTTGCCCCTTCACCTTCTCTTGTATTTGCTACAGCACTTCCTTCTCCTAATTATGTCTTCTCCCCTCCTTCTTCTCCTCCTTTTTCTTGCTGATAACCCACTAAGTCTAATCCTTGCTGCCCATATGTGTATGGTGGGGCCAGCCAATGGAACATGGGTAATCTGCCAGTGACCACACACTCAAAAGAGAATGATTCTCTCTGCATACAAGCTATCAACTGACAGTAGCTCCTCATTAAGGGGTGGTCCCTGGAGATCTTCCTCATCTATGCAGGAATTTTGGTTGGCTTGATCTTATATCGGGGTTGGGGGGGTGATAAAGATGTTCCATTTAGGACTGAGTACTTAGTGTCTTCTCAGTTATGTATTTCTGCATTGACTGCTGGCTCCTGCAAAATGAAGCTTCTCTGACCAAGGCTGAGAGCAGCCCAGGTCTGTGGGTATATACATTAATATTTAAAAGGTATCTTGACAATATGATCATCACCTAGCAAAATAACAACAGCAGGTTCTACCCTAGGTCCTATGGTCTCCCTAGTCACAGACTTTACACTAGGATTACCCTACCAGGCACGAAATTCTGTCTTGTTGAGCAGGCCTCAAATCCAGCCAGGAAGCAATTAGTTACCCATTAAAAGTCCTGCCACTGGATCTTACCTAGTAGTTTGATAAGAGCTCACATGCAGGGTCAGTACTGGGTAAGAGAGTTAATGATCGCCCCCCCCACCCCAAAGCCTGCTTAATACCTTCAGGCACTGTGAAAGTAATTAATCAGCAGGGAGGAAGTGTCCTTTCGGTTTGAGACTGATTTCTTGTCCTTCAGCCAAAGTGTGTGGTATCTTCAATAATAGTAGTTAAGGTTGCTAACCAAGGGCAATGGCAATAGCTTATGCAGGTAACCTAGGGTAATGACAATAGCCTCATCTTAATAGTTAGTTAATTAAGAAATATAAAATAAAATTTAAAAATATTTTAATATCCTTTACTTCTATCTGGTATGCATCTTTCAAGTTACTTTTCTCTGCATTGGCACAAATTTATATATTAGTGTACATACATTAATTCATGAATTCATATTCAAGATACTGTTCTGAAATGCCAAGTGTATTTTTAACCAACCATTATTTCAGATATTTTTCTCAGTGATTTTTTAGGAGTCTCTAATACTCTGCAGTATGAGTACATTGTGAAGCTGCTCTTTGTCATATGACAAATACTTCCGCTACTTGAATTTCTGAATTATTATATGGGAATATTTCTGGAATATCAATTTATAAATTATGATACAAATTCCCTAAAACCTTTCAGTTTTTTAATTAAAAAATCATTTATTTCACAGGATGAATGTTGGAGTGTCATTATAGGTCTATAAAACCCACTAATAAACGATTCAACACTGAATAACTGGTTTTGATGCTCTGTAATCATGGTAGAATTCTTTTTTCATGGATATTTTTATTGAATTTTTGCATATTTCATACGAAACTTCTCATAGTCTTATACCCCCTGCTGCATTCACACATCCCTATACCTCTCACCTAATGTCATGCATTCTGTCATATATGTTAGGCCTGTTGAGTGAAGCTAGTATACCCAGATATCCCTAGGTAAAGTTCATCTGGGGTCTAGTCAGCCTATCTAGAGTCTCTCTCTTAAAGAATATCAACTCTCCCTCATCCAACAGTAATCAGCTGCCAATACCTCTTCTAAGGTTGGGGCCTGATATCCATTTCACCAATTCTATGCTGGGTTTTTGTCTAATTGAGTTTGCTTGGAATTTGTGCATACTGATACCATTGCTATAGGCTCATATGAGCAAGGTCCCAGGAGCCTGTAAGAGTCTGTTTCCTTATGGTCATGTACCTCCTCCCCTGGCTCTTACAATCTTTCCACCCTTTCTTCTTCAATGGTCCCTGAGTGGGTTAAATTTAATATAGTGTGTCCAGGGACACACTACAGACTCTTATCCTCTATATTTTGGCCATTTGTTGCCTTTTGTGTTTGTCGCCTTCTGTTGCACGAGGAAGCTTCACTGATGAAGAGTTGAGAGATGCAGTAATATTCTCTTTACCCCTTGTTCCATTATGTTTGATGAGCCTTAGGTGTAGAGGTTCCATTGTAGATGTGTCACTTAGGGTCGGGCATTTGTGTGAACAGTTTTGGAATTCTGTAATAGCCTCTGTTACAAAAGAAGATTCTTTGATGAGTGGTGACTGGCATACTTGTCTATAAATATAAGGATTCATATTCAGCATATAGTAAGAAAATACATTTTTCTAGGAATGTGATAGAGGTAGGGTTCTTTCTATGATCTAAGACCTTACCAAACATGTGTATTTGGTAATGTTTGAAGTGCCACACATGAGCTCCCTCCCACTGAGTGGGCTTTAAGTCCAGTTAGGTAGCTGTTGATTAGCCCAAAGATGAACGTGCCACTACTGCACCAATATAGTTTGCTGAACCTTTCAGATTTTAAAAATTAAATATAATTCCATATCAGAAGACATTAATAACATCAATTCACTTGAAGTTTTCTGTTTTTGCTGTTTTTCTATTTTGATACAAATAAATTGTAGACTTATTGAGGAATTTATGATTTAAAATAGGTACATTAAATACATGTGAATAACATTAAAGAAAACTCTTAATATTGCAAAATAGTTTATGATGCATATTAGTAAGTAAAATATGTCAATAAACTATAGATTCTCATATATATATATATATAATTTAATGAAATCGAAACTGTGTCTCAGATTCAGTAAAGGAAGTAGTCACATCTTAAGACTCCAAGACAAACTTTTCCTTCCTTGACCATGCTATGGATATTTTCCACATTTTACTTAGGGAATTAGTATGTTCTTTGTACTCTAGCATTAGTGTCCTAACTCTTGTATGGAAAAACATATTTCACATGGAATTTAGCAAGTTTTCTAAATTCTCCTTTTGTAGAATGCATTGAGTTTGATATGCGCTTTCTTCTGTAAGGGAACGTATTCATCACTAAAGAGAGAATTTAAGCTTTGACTATATGATCCAAAATAACTCATTTTTAATAAATTAAACCATGAATAGGTTTTACAGTGCATTTGTTGGTTTTTAGGTCATCGAGAGAGGTTTTTCAGTTTTTTGGCAGGTGGCTGTTTTCTTGGTTAAAAGGCTATGTCGAAATTGAATATACCAGCAACTTGCTGAAACATCACACAGTTTCCTGATGCTTAGCAATTGAAACCTGGCTTCATGAAGTGCTTCTCCCATTTCAGTTATAAATGTGCTGAACAGCAGGCCTTAAACTTGCTAAAACTAGGAATTCATCAGTAGCAAAGCAGTCCTTACTAAATACTGAATGCCAGTAATACCCCCAATTTGGGGGAGGGGGTAATAACAAAGACATAGAGGAAGACAGTGTTCCTTTACAGTGGATCAGGTGCAAGAAAATATTTGTTCTTGATTGTTCTATTATCCCTGAGAGGTGGGAGGGAGAAGTGTGCAGTAATCTTGGAGCTCTGTACATGTTAGAATCACTCATCTCTCTATCAGATGATAGTATATACAATAAAAAGAGAATACAGATAGATTTACACATACCAGAAAGCATGAGAACACATACATCTAATTTTTATTAGAAAATTATGCATTGTCTTGTGTCATTAGGCAAGAATTCATATCCCTCTGGGCTTAGTTTCCCATGGTTTTAATCCCAGCAGAGGCAGGTGGCTCTCTAAGCTGGAGGCCAGCCTGGGTTACATAGTAAGTTCCAAGCCTGCGGGGGCTATAGGGAGACCTTGTCTCAAAAAACCCCAAAACAGAAAAAATAATTCATATCCTTAAGTCATCCAAGTGGCTGTAGTCTCTATTTCTTTCAATATAATATATTTGTACTATCCATATATGTAGTAAAATATGTGGGGATAATTTTATATGTAAATATATTTGTATAAACCAATAGGAGGAATAATGGGGTAGGTATTGTCTTTTGACATTTAAAGAACAAATGTTAAAAGGCCTCTTGAGAAATGAGGGACTTTATAACATCTTATCTGATGATTACAAATTCTTAGAAAACTAATGACAGGTTATGCTTTAGGTACTAGTCATTTCATGTCTAAATACAGAGTGGATTTAATTTTATTTCACACGAGGTTACTGGCAAACACTGGTACTAACTTATTGATTATTCCATAATATGTCTGTAAAACAAAGATATATGTTGTTATTTAAATTTAAAGGTACTTTCTGAAAGTGAAACTCAGTGAAGACAATCAATGAGGTAACTCATCACACCTCCCATTTCTGATTAGTACATCAAGTGACTATAGACTTTAGGAAGCACCCAAGTTCAGAGACTAGGATGTGGCTTTATCATGCTATGAATGTATTAGCATATAGGTATAACTTAACCTTGTTATTACCTCAAAGGAACATTGAAAATTAAAAGTTTCAAAGAGAATGGAATCTTCAAACACAATATTAAGAAATGGTCAAGAAAATCTTAATTGTATATTCCCCCTCTCATGCTTTGGTACACTCTTCATGAAAAACAAACTCTGAGATGAAGGAAGCAGAAGCAAGAAGTCTGCCTTGCCTTTGCCTCTTGGTCCAAGACAACTGTGCAAAACTTTAAGGTTTCCAGGAGTTTAGATTGAAAACACTGTTAGGAGCATAGCTCTGTCACCACAGAAGGATAAAATTAGAGAGACTATGAGAGTGCTGGGTAGTCAGTTCTTCTTGCTTTGTGTCTGAGTAAAGCCTATGCAACTTTAAGTTCATGTGGTGCTTTTGTGTTTGATTTGTGCTTCATTTGTAGTTCACACTTCATCAATAAATTAACATATTTTCCTCATATCTCCCATTTGAGGGTAGGTAGTGCTAATCTACACCTGAAAGACCAGTTATTTTATGTTTGTTGTAGGGTTGCAAATTTAAAGACCAAAGAACAAAACCAGTCTTTGCACTGGTAGAGCTGAGGCTATATCATAGCCACGGGGACCTTACCAAGGTGTGCCAGTCTATGACACCTGCTGTTAACCAGTGCTCCTTTATTCACTGAAATAAGATGAAATGGCTAGAAAAAACTTTTATGGCTCATCTGGTATTAGAAGTTCTGAAAAATTATCCTCCTTAAATATAAACACACACACACAAACACACGCATACACACAAAACCCAGATACACCTCAGTCCCTCAACATTATTCATCTTTCTGAACTTGTTTTCTTGTTTTTAAGCTACAGACCTATTGTACTGCTTGTTTCTTGAAAGTCCCCCATTCATTAATTATCAAAGGTTCGTAAAGTATCATTTCTGTAACGCGGTGGTCTTGACGCCACTTCTAAGATGGAGTCAAAACTCTGGAAATAAACTATTTCTGTAATCTAAGTAAACCCATTCTTTCTATTTGCCTTGAGTCTGCAAAAATATTCAACTTATGGTTGTTTATAAATGTGTAATCTTAGCTCCACAAATTGTGAGAAAATTACATTTTTCTTTGTTATACTCCAAGTTTCTCTAGTACTCACGATAGTTTATTGATTCTTATTTTATTTATTTATTTTTTGGTCTTTTTGAGACAGGGTCTCCCTGTAGCCCCAGCTGTCCTGGAACTCACTATGTAGACCAGGCTGGCCTT
>NW_008331125.1:6300888-6325984 GCF_000622305.1 Nannospalax galili
AGACTAGTATCAAATGCCTCCTCAGCTCAAGTAATCCTCCTGCCTCAGCCTCTTGATTACCTGGGAATATAGGATCCCAATACTGTACTTGACTAATAATTTTGTTTTAAAGACCCTACTGAAAATATTTCCAAACATTCCTCTCAGTTTATATTTTCTTTCTAAAGTTTAGATCCAGAGTCCAATTAAAATTGAATTTTGTTATTCATCTTTTTAAAATGTTATTCTTTTATTATTTTTATTTTATATATATGATTATTTTGTTTGCATGTATATAAATTCACCCATGTCATATAATGCCTGCGGAGGTCAGAGAGGGTGTTGGATCTCCTGGAACTGGAGTAATGGAGGGGTGTTAGCCACCATGTAGGTACTGGGAATTGAACTCAGGTCTCCTTTTAGAGCAGCAGTGCTCTTAACTACTGGAACATCTCTCCAGTTCAAGAAAAGTTCACTTTTAAAGTACTCATTTGAGGGCTGGAAATATAATTCAGTGGCAAATCTCTTGCCTAATATTTGTGTGGCCTTAAGTTTATTTCCTAGCATTGAAAGAAATTCAATTGAAATTTTTTCTTAAAGCATATTTTGATTTGAAAATGTCCTTTAATGATCTAAGAAATCTTTTTTTGTGCTTTCAATCCATCAAGTGCTTTGCTCGTATCATTGCCCACAAATGGAAACATCAAAACTGGACTCAAATGCTAAACCCTGTAGTATCCTGGAAAGATTAAGGGATACATTTGCTGCCATGTTGCACATAGGTAGCACTTTGGCCTTTGAACAGGTTCAAATAGAACTTACTAAAAACAAAATAAAGGTCAAATGAAAAATTCTTATTAAAATAAGAATTTCATTTCTACATCGTTTTATCTATAGATTTGCTATTTTCTATGGAGGCCTGGTCACTTATATAATGTAATAAGTAAATGCTTATTTTGATACAATAATGTTAATGTCTGTTACTACCCTTACCATCATCAACAAAAACTGACGAGAGCCAGTAATCTGAATAGGCTCCGGGACTTCTGCTCCCCTAACTGTGATGATGAGCAATTACTGGCCCTTATAGTTTCATCCCCAAAGAGGTATAATGCTCGATTTTGTGAGGCCAGAATAATACATGTAAAAATCTTAGAAAGCATTAAACTGATGCAAGGTGGTATCATTACTACAATGGAAACACAAGTTGGAAGCCATGTGGTCAGACTTCTTACTTCAAATGGTGGCATTATAAGCAAACTACCTAACATCTGAGAGTCTTAATTTCCTTATCTACAGAACAAGGTTAATAATTGTTTTTAATTATCAGTGTTGTTGAGTGGGTTAAATGAGATAATCTTGTGGAGCTCTTAGAACAGGTCAGGGACATTGCCAGTGCACCTAGATCTAATAATAATATTTAAATATCTACTGTAATATGAAATTTAAATTACTCTACGATGCTTGATTCCCAACATTCAAAGCTCCTTAAAAACAATTCAAGTTGAAGTTTTCTGGGCCAGATCACAAATGACCTTATGAGATTTGGTCCCTTTGAAAACTAGATGCTTCATGAACACTGCCTGTGCTACAGGAAATCCCAGCTACTAGCCTCAAGATCCTTTTGTGCTATAGTCCCATCTTTCTGGCTGCCAAGTTCAAATCACTTTGAAAGAGATCAACTAATTCTTCCTCCTCTCAGAAATGAATGCTTGTACTAGGATCATTAGCTAATCAAATCACAGCTGTTTCTAAAGTTAACTGTATTCTTTATACTTACTTTAGAATCCCCCTCCCCCAGTAATGTTTTCTGTAAGGACAAGAACTCACTGGGGAAATCCTAACTGAAGATAATAGGATGATATATTAAGTGTTGCCAGTATTCCATTTAATATTAAACAATTGCACAGCATCCTTCTTAAATGCACAAGTTAAAAGAGTTCCATTAATATTAACCACACAACTACTGGGAAGCCTGTTCTCTGATTTCAAACAAACACCACTGAGGTCCCAACCTACTATTCCAAGAGTTTACTATTTTATTCTTGTTCCAAAATGGCATCAACAGTGATGGGGTGCTTTCAGGGGATTACTGAACAGAATTTTTGCAACAAAGGGGTTTAGCTTAAAGAAAAGCAGTATCAAGGATAGCCATTGCCCTGTTTCATCTGAGTACTACGAGCTTCTACACCCCCTAATCAAACAAGCAGCTTTATGACATGACCAATTGCATCTGAAGTCTAACTTGACTTCTGCAGAACTGTCTTCCCCAGGATTTCCTGTCCAAAAATCATAGTGTGGGCATCTGTAGTGAACTGTTTGCAAATCATCTACTAAGTAAGGCTTCACCCCCATATTTTGTTCTTTAAAAAAAAAAACAAAAAACTATCATTTGTAAATTCTCTCTGGGTTTCTTTTGTTCCTTTTCAGTTCGTTGGATAAGGTTTGAAAAACTAAAAAACAACAACAAAAAACTCCCTTCACAATAATACATATTTGTTCAATGTGTCATTTCCTTGTGAGGTTATTTACAGGTTTCTTGCTGTTTAGCTTTTCTTTCCTGGTAATTACTTACTGAAAGAAAGCTGCTCCTTCAGGGCGAGCTCTTCTTTAACCCCTTTAGCTCCCTCTTCCTCCTAGGCGAGCAAGGAGTGCGCGGCTCTGCAGTGTCTGCGAACCCACCTAGAGGGCCCCCTTGACGCCAGCACATCCCCTGTCAGGCAGCGTTCTGCAGCCGAGCAAGCGGGCTGCTGCAGAGTTAATGTACAGTACCTCGGAGCCTGCAAGTGTCCTGAGCTGCTTAGAGCTGGGGCGGCACAGCCCAGGGAAGAAGAGGCGGCTGCGACGATTCCAAAGGTTCTGCTGGAAATTCGGCGTGGGGGGACTCCAGCAGGAGCCTGTTGCCATTGTATTTTAAAAACATGCAAGGTCTGTATAGCCCCGGCATGAGAATCTTGCAGATGTCAGAGCATCAGAGTAAATGACATCTATTGGGGAACTGAATCGGGGGTAAGGAAAGAGAGAAAAGAAAGCCAGCTGGGTAAGAAATTCTTAGACCACGTCTGCCTTGCAGCTGTGAAATTTATTTTCTTTCCAAGGCAAAATATTAAAAGCCCACACATGATTTTGATAAGAACAAATTGAAGGGGATTCTGCAGTGAAAGGATCGATAGCTTAGTCATTTTACCTAAAGAGAGCAGACAGCCTTATTGTGGGGTTAGGCAGCAGATGAATTTCCTCACGGCAGCGCCTTCTGAAGTCATGATGGGAGCCAGTGCCAATCCTGTCCTGCAAAGCAGACATTGCCCACTGCCTTTCTACTGGTGCAGTCGAAACCAGCAATTCTGAATTTGGGGGAAGAAGTTGGCTTGGGATCTACATGGTTACTAGTCCCTCTCCCCAGGTCTTTGTCCGACACGTCTCAGACGGGTAGCACTGCGTTAAAGTGACCACACATGAATATGTGCCTAAGAAAGAAGAAAAAGCAATATTCATCCCTGAAGGACAGCATGGCAAAGCAACCTGAAGTTTTCCATTTCCCCTTTAACACTTCTTTAACAAGGATAACAAGAAACTGTCTTTTGGCTCCTTTCTGCCAACATTCCATAGTCCTTTCTGTGAGGATGCGTTAATTTACACTCAAGGCAGTTGGATTCTACCTGGACAATATTTGCCATCATTTAGGATTATTGGTTGGACTGGTTATTTTAGTGTATTGACTAGCTAGTGGAAGCTACATGGAAGGACCCATATCTGCAGTGCTCTGTGATGTTTTTTTCTTCAAATTCTGGAAGGGCTTTTGTTCTTGCTATTTGTTTTTGTTTTTATTTGGGGGGGTATATTTTGGAATTCAATACTTGTTGCAATAATTGCCCATCATAGCTGCTCAAGCAAGAGAGTTGGAATCCATCTGTGAAAATCACTACATGTACTATAGGAGACAAGGAAAATATTAATGACGGAAGATCTGCGAACATGATGCATGTGAACAATTTCCCCTTTAGAAGGCATTCCTGGATATGGTGAGTAATCAATACCCCTTCAGTCTGAAAACTCAGAATTCTAAAATTCTACAACAAAACCCACAGCAAGGTTGGCCTTGAACAAGAATACAGGTATCAAGTAAGAATGAAAATTAAAACAAGTGTAAAACCAAAAAGATTGCTTGAGAAAATGATGGTTATGCAATTAAAACAATTGTTGTTAATATAAAGCACCCCAATAAGAAATCAAGAACAGCTAGTTAATAAATAACAGAAAAGAGGAATTGGGAATCTATCTGTTTTGTTTGCTTTTATTTGAAAATTCGCTGGGGAGAGGTACATATGAATTTCTGACATTTAATAGAAATTGACCTGAATTTCCAAAAGAAGGTTATGGGAAACTTAGAATGCTGACTCAATTTAAAAAAGAGATTCTGACATATGACTTGCTTGCATTTAAGAATGCTTTAGCTATTCAAGAAGTATTCCTTCTGGAATGAACCAATGGAATTCTAATAGAAGTCCAACGCATGAATCAGGGTGTGCTCTGACTCTTATAGAACTTGCCTAGTTCTTGAATATTTGGTCAGGTATTAAGGTCCTATTCAAAGTATCAAAGTCTACGGACATGTGCTGTCATGTGCCATCCATTGTTGAAGTTTATGACTAACTGTGCAGGAGCTAATTGCTGAGGATAGTCTAAGGACAAAGATCCTTATTTTAAAAAATTTCTTGTTTTCATTATGTCTATAGGGAGGTGTGGATTCAATCTCTCATAGCAGAAAGTTTGTGATGTGTAATAAAAGCACATTGAAAGGTTTTTTGTTTCCCAGTGTGGATTTCGTTGGGATCCTGTACTGGTTCTGATTACTGAGGTGTGTTTCCCATGTAAATATTTTGACTGGACTTAGTATAAGTAATATACATCCAAACATAGATTTCTGAGTGGTTTGTAGATGCTTTTATGTTAAATGAATGTCCGTGATAGATTAAAACACAACCAAAATCATCTGCTGGGTTGTGACAGAGGTTCTGGCTTTCAACTAAAAATCCATTGCAGGGGTGGGGTAGAAGTCATCCTTTGTCCCTCTAGGAAGGTACCTATTTTGTATCAACTCCAGAGTCATCCAGATCAGTGTTGTGGCATATCTTCTATCTCTGCTGACCACAGCCTCCATCCCCAGTCTCTGATGTGTCTATGAGGGAGTCAGGATGGCATGCCTGCAGGCCTCAATGGCCCACTTCCAACTGCATCACCAGAGTTCCCGACTCAGTGACGATTTGGTGCCAGCACCTTGCTTGTCCTGTTGGTGAGGGTCAGACGTCAGCATCAGGTTCTAGCTGTTCTTATAGAAAATTTCACATCAGTAGCTCTTAATCCTGAGATTAAAAGGTCCTGGAGACAGTCCTTGGTACATAGTAGGCATCTGTCATGTATTATTTTCTTCTAATTTTATGCCTTTCTTTGAGGTTAATGTTATGCCTCTTAAGATTTATTTAGATGGAAAATTACCATTCTCATTTCTGTAAAGTATACCTTTCTACAAAGCAACAGCTTTTGTTCTAGCTAAGTCCTATTGTTTGAATCCATTTATTTATATTGCAGTAGGTAGGATGCATGTACTTTTTGGGTGCCTAACAGTATAATCACCTTTTATTTTCATTGCATTAATCTAACCTCTACTTTTGACTGGGAAGAAATGAACTCTTCAACACTGTAGTTTGGGGAAGGATGCAAATTTGCTTCTTCCTGTTTCTTTAGTTCTGTAATACATATGTTTGAGAGATGTATAGAGAAGTTGAGAATCCTGGAGGTTTTCCTTTGTGCCCGGAGCTACGTAGCCCTTCAGTGATTTCACTGCATGCTGTGCCAATTTGTTATTGTTGTGGACAAACTGAACAACTGTGGATACCGGTGCTGTGTGTGGCTTTTCTTCCCTCAGTTCCTTAGAAGGATTCATTATTGAGACATTTAACTCAAAAGAGGAAGGTGGTGCTTTTTCCAGGTGACCCACTTAGCATTGTGCTTGATTCTCAACTTCTCTCCTTGATTTCCTCTTATTTATAACCTCACCTTTCAGCACTGCAGTGAGAGAATGTTTGTTAACAGAAAACCTTTCCTTTTGTCCCCCTGTAAGAGTCCCTATCGGATCAGAGTCCATGCTCCTGAGTATTTATATTAAGAAGAAAGATTTTTTCCAACTTGTTATTTTCATCTCCAAAGACTGTATCTTTCTTCATCCTCCCATGCTTGTCTCTTTCTATATGAAGTGACAGATCAGAAGATGGCAACAGACCAATGCCAGTGAACAAAAAATGTTTTAAAGGAGATGTGTGCTTTGATTTCAGGAGCTATAGCTCATCTCTATTCTATGAAGGTGCTAAGCCCTTGGATAGGCAGGATAGCCAGGCAAGCTCTAGCCTCTTTTTCTTTTTCTTTTGCCTTTTGAGAATCAAGAAAGAGAAAAATTGATACATAGCAGTCTGGAGAAGTATTCAGAAGTTTCTCAGGTAATGATCCAAATAGAAACTCACCTTCCCCTCCTTAGCCTGGTGAGTTGACCATTGCACAAGCATATTACAAGTTCATTGTTTCATGGTTACAAGATAAAGTTAGTAAGTGACCCTACTACCTGGCTTAATAGAACACTATTCCTTGAGTGCTAGAAAAGCGATTTGAAGAATGTCTCTTTCTTGTTTGAAGCTAGATCAGAAATATTACTGAAGGATTTTACTCTGAAGTCTTCTTTCCATTACACTTTTCAGCCTTTTTACTTCCAAGTCAAACAAAGAGAAAGGTTTGTTTGTCTGAGTCAACAAGCACTATATATCTCTTGTGTTTTATTCTGGCTAATTGTGAGACTAAGATGATAGCCTGGCAGTTCCGAAATGGGTCTTCCATGGTCAAAGAAGGAAAATGCAGGTCAGCTTTCTAGGAATTTAAATTCCACCCAGCTACAATTAAGAGGACTTTTTGGAAACCTCATGTTATGATATGTTATTATATCACATGCAAGGATTTATCAAAAATGAACTAACAGATTTGTTGCTTTTACACATGCGTATACACACACACACACACCACATACTTTTTATAATGTGATGTGCCAAGGTGTTATAAATTCATGCAAGACATTTCCGGCTGTGTTCAACGCAATCAGAATGTATAGTTGTAAACTCTAAGAGGACATTCTATTTAAAATTCTTTGTATCTTTTCCTAATGAACTCAATTGACTAAGAGAATGGTGACTGATAAAAGCCAAAGAGCTCTGCTGGAAAAGGGAAGAAGATTTAGGTATAGTAATTATGAATAGTGATTATTTACTTATTTGGTGTGTAGGGCTTCATTGTCTAAGGGCCAGGTGTCTAAGTGCTTCTTATCAAACTGCTTTGGTGATGCTGACAGTTGACTCCATTTCTCCAATGAAGAGGCAAAACAGGGTGATGCTAGCACCTTGAATCAATGTTGAGGCAGTTTCCTTCATTGAGGCTCCTACCCATCTTTGTTGGACTATTCCTTTCCAAGTGTCAGTTCCTGTAATGTTTAGTCTAACAGTCACAGTTTAGTTATTCCTCTATAGACCAAAGATTCAACTCATAAGCCCAGTCATTTTGTTTTGAATGATATATATAGTTTACAAAATGAAAAAAATATAAGTAAACATATGATCATCTAATTTTCACATATATAACTACGTGCAAGTATTTTTCAAACAATGAGTCCAATGGATGAACATTTAGATAAGGACAAGATGTCTCACTGTTTAATGAAGTGCTAGCTTTTCCTATCAAGACCACTTTTAGTCTCATCTTTTAAAATGAAGCTACAGAAATATAACCCAGAAGTACATCTTGCTGAATTTGATGACAGTGTATGCTTTGAGGGACAGAATGTTTTAAATCTTGCTCAGTTGAGTAAATCTAAAAAATTCTGCCTCTATGTGCTTGCTTTCTAATGGGGTCGAGGTCAGCTGACCTTGCTTCAGTGTTCTCTCTCTCTCTCTCTCTCTCTCTCTCTCTCTCTCTCTCTCTCTCTGACAGCTCCCCCCCAGGCTCTTGGCTTGATTCCTTATCCTATTAGGACCAAAAAGTTTATTTGTAAATACTTTGCAAATAAACTTTGGGCTAATAATTATGCGTCTACTTCTTGTTCACCCATCACTGGAGCTCAATTGTAAATCTAGGTCATTGTGTAAGGCAGGTTTAGCTAAAGGACAGCAAAGGATTTTTTGTTAGATGAAATTCTGATCGTATTAATCATACATTTCTTTTCTCCTGACTTTCTATTTTACTTTTCTTACCTGTAGTTATAGTCATCTTAAATCCTGTTGATAATCCCTTGGAATTGATAAGCAAAAATAAAATTTGATTATGTATGATATGATAGAGAAGGAAATTTGCTTCTAAGGGATCCTAATGTGCACAATTTATAGAAATTAAGTATAGTTGGTTTTCTTTTTTTTCCTACTCACTCTCTACATATCTAGAATTCAGTATTTTTATTAATTCTCTGAGAGTTTCATATGATGTATTTTGATCTTCCCTCCCTCCCCCCATCCTCTTAGATCCACCCATACTTCCCTATCTACACACACATTTTTGTGGGCTTTCTTTGTTTGTTTGTTTTTACCCACTGAGTCCAATTTGTGTTGTCCAATTACTCATGAGTATGGACCCAGGCTTGGAGTGTGGTATACCTACCAAGGACCACATCCTTAAAGAAAACTGACCCTTCCTCACCCAACAGCTCTCATATGCCAATAGCTTATTTTTAGGGGTGGGACTTCTTTCCTGTCTCTCTGATCCATGCTGGAATTTTTGTCTGTGTTGAGCTTGACCAGATCTTGTGTGCACTGTTACAATTGCTGTGGCTACTGCCCTGCTGTCTGGGAGACATTATTTTCCATAGGTAGTGACCCACCCCCTCTGGCTCTTACGGTCTTTTTGCACCCTCTTCCTGGAAGATCCCTGAACCTTATGGGAGGGGTATGATATAGATGTCACATTTAAGATGAGTATTTTCAGTCTCTCATTCTCCATGCATTGACCAGTTGTGGGTCTCTGTAATAACTGTGTTATACTGTGGGAAGTTTCTTTGATGAGGGGTGAAAGACACAGTGCTCTATGGGGATAGTAACCTGCTAGTAATAGTCTACTAAATGTACATAGCATTAAAATGACTACTAAAATTTTGCATTTTAGGCTACTGACTCTGGGATAAGTGGGTGTACCAAGCTAGGGGGATCTTAGAAAATTCTTATAAAAGAAAGAAAAAAATATGAAAATATCATTCAAGAATTTGGACTATCATCTGTTAATGTTTTCAATTTCTACCTGCTGTACCATTTTTAGTTGACACTGTTGAATTGCTTCTTTCAGTGATGATGCCTTTGGGCTCAGAGACAATTAAGCAACCTCTTACTCATTCTTCTTCTTCTTCTTCTTCAATTATATCATATAAAATTTAGTTCTGTCTAGCCTCATCCCACCTTTTAAGCAATAGCTTAAAAATGTCTCCAAGCTGTCAGTTAACTAAGATACTGATAATCACTTGATGGACTGTTATATACATGTAGGCAATACACTCATACACATAAAATAAAAATGATAAATAAAAATATTAAATATATATTTAGGAACTTTTTCACAAATTTAGCATATACAATATATTATACATATATTCATGCATATACATTTGATTTGAAGGAATGTACACACAGGTGATTGGCTGCATGGGGCAAAACAACTCTAAGTTTCTGGCTGTAACCTAAATCTGGTAATAATGTCTTGTGTAACCTTGTGAACATTCTCTGAGCTTTTCACCACTGAGAAAAATGACTGTAGCATCTAAGTACCCTTATGTTAGAGACCATTAAGGAAGATCTCTTAGAACATTCATAATAACTTATTAGAAGGGCATGGCAAAAATCACTTGAGTGAACTGTTTAAAATATAGGGATAGTTATTGTATACATCATGGGGAAATAACCCTGGTTGAACTCTCCTATACATGCCCTATGTTTTCATATGAACAACATCATTCAATAGCACAGTGACTTTTAATTGTGTGTGTGTGTGTGTGTGTGTGTGTGTTTGTGTACACGTGGTCAACATCACACATCTTCCTCAGCAGTCCTCCACCTCATTTTTTGAGACATGGTCTCTCACTGAACCTGGGGTTTGCTGTTTTGGCAAGACTGGCTGGCCAGTGAGCTGTCAACATCAGTTGGTCTACCCCTCATCAGCGCTGGGGTACAGATATATGCGCCATGCCCAGCTTTTACATGGGGTTGGGGAATCTGAACTTGGGTCTTTTACTCCCTGAGCCATCTCCACTAGCCAACTGTGGCTTTCTGTTTTCACTTACTGACTCAACGAAGGGAATGCTTAGAGAAGTTAAGTAACTTTCTCATGATGACATTTCTCATGCTTAGAGAAGCTGTCCCACACTGGGTCTGGACTGATTTCAAAGCCCAATATCTTTTTAATCTATCATAATGTTTTGTTGAAGATGCCTTCATACTGCTTCTGTGGGCCTGCTGGAAACAGATTAGCAATGGACTAGAGAAAATAAGCAAATTCCCCTGTGTTATGTAGCAAGTTGGGTTAGCATGTAGGACATCTGTGACTGTGAATGGTTTTTCTTTGAGAAAGCATTCATTAATGCTAGTACTATGACCTCTACTTCCTCTATGTCAGCAGCTTTTTCTGTTTTCTCAGAAGATTTTTTTTTTTTACAAGGAATTTGCAGTGAGCTGTGTTCCTGGGGCCTTCTGCCCCACAAGATTTTTTGTGAATTAGTAGTATTAGCTAGTTCTCTGGGCAGATGTATTATGAAAATTCTCATACTTTGGGCTAATGAAGAAGAAATGCAAACTGCAGTGCATGGTAAATCGAGCATCTGTGCAAAACGAAGCATACCCCTTCCTCTGTCACACAAGCAGGGATGGCTCAGCCCTAACCACCATCTCTATGAGAAACGTTGGGTCATGTTGGAAAGCAGACCTCGCACTGCTACACCTCTACTTGATAACTACCAGATGAAATATTTTGGGGCATGCTCTGCTGGCACAAACTAGCATATGTTTAGGTATTTGCTGCCACCATTACTACTGTTTACAAAATGTTCAACTGACTATGGGGTTTTAAATCATATTTTGTGCACAGGCAAAGATTATCACTATCTGAAATGAGATAATCTCTGATGCTAGAAAAAGTTATTCTTGGTGAATTATATTGGAACGGGTAGAACATACTGACTCTTAAGCATAAAGAATTCCCAAATAAATATGACAAGAGTCATATTTGGAGGTGTTCATAGATAAGTGAGAACAAACATAGAACCTATAATTACAATACAGCAGGGAACAGATTAAGACAGATATATGCAGGGCATTACAGGATCCAAAGGAAGAAGCAAGTTAATTGGCTTGATTCAAATACCTTAAAGAAGTCTAGGGATAAAAGACTAAAAATATATCTATGGATTTGAGAATTATAACATTACTGGTAACAATTTGGGGAATGGTCATATTAGTTATCTCCCTATTGCTGTGATAAAACACCATGACGAAAGCAACTCATAGAAGGAAGAGTTTATTTGGGCTTACAACATCAGGGGGATGAGTCCATCGTGGTAAAGAGACATGGCAGCACAGGTGTCCAGAGAAGAAAGCTGAACACTCACATCTGCAAGCACTCACAGAAAACAGAGAGAGCCTGGAAGTGGGAGGAGGCTCTGACCTCTCAAACCCATTCGAAGTGATGTACTTCATTCAATGAAGCCACCTCCTAAAGATTCTATGATCTTCCCCAAAGAGAGCCACCTCTGGGGACCATATACCAAGTGTCCAAGTACTTGAATCTATGGGGGACATTTCTCATTCAAACCATCACAGTGGTTTAGGGGAATGTCTAGGGTAAAATTTAATTTCAGGGGTTGTAAAACCAGACAACTTAGTGAAAACTTCTTTCAGTTTTGAACAGAGAGGATGGGAGGAAGGGGGGAGGGAAGACGAGTAGGTAGAAGGGGGGGAAGCCAGTTGCTACTGAAGAATGCATATGCCTTTAAGAGTGTCGGGGGGCTCATTCCCGAAGAAATAATCCTGGTAGAGCCAGGACACACTGCCTCCAGCAGAAAAGAGAACAGGAAGAGAATGTAGAACCTAAGAAAGTTTGGTATTGTGGCTTCTGCTTCCTGTGAGGTATAGAATTCAAAATCCCATCTCAAAGGGCGGGGGTGATAAAGGGACAGGTGGGAAGAGCTTAGTCAGCCCATGGAGCATCCTCTGTGGGGAGCAGGAAGGGTTGCCGAAAAGTTCAAGGGTGTCGAAGGGTAATGACGCTGAAGGAATATACCAAGACATTGGAGGTTATTTTACTCTAATTTTAAACTTCTTGACACAAAATATTATATCAAAGGAGGCAACAGAGGTAGGGTGGACATGTTAAAATTCTTAATTACTAGATTAGGAATTATTTATAATATAGTTTCTCCCCTATCTAATGTGGTTTTGGGAATTCCAAAGCCTGCAAACTCAATGCTGTTGTTGTTTGGGTAATGGAAAAATGTGTCTTCTGAATACAATTATTAGATTGTGGTTCCAATTTTCAGACCTGATTTTGGAAATTTGAGATTTCCTGTGCCGCCTAGAAATAATTCTTGTGTGACAAACAGAAGCCCTAAGATGTTTGCTTTGAATTTTATCTTCAAATGACTAAAAAAAAAAAACACAGTGGGAAGAAGAAAAAAAGATTCAGCTTTGCTCACTTTTTAATAGGAACTTTTCTCTGGTTTATGTTTGAACGTCATACACACACGTACACACACATGTACATATATATGACCCAATTTTACAAAGATTTCTTCCAAACCTTTGTGAAGTTTACTTGAAAGTGTCACTGTTCTCTGGGAAGCTCACTGAAAATAACAAAGCATAATATGACTTTAACTTGAACTGGTCTAACCTAGTTTAAATATTAAACCTCTTTCATAATTCCATAATACTTTTGAGAACAAATGACAAAAAAGATATACATTATGTATATTACACAATGTCCTTTTGATTTTATTGGCCATGATAAGTCCTAACAACTATTCTTATTTACCCTTTGACTATTCCTCCCTTCCTTCCTCCATCCCTGCCTCCCTCCCTGCCTCCGTCCCTCCCTCCCTCCCTCCCTCCCTTCCTTCTTTTTTCTTTCTTGTGGTGCTTGGAATGGAACCCAGGGTCTTATACTAATGCATGGATAAGTGCTGTCCTGCTAAGCTGCATCTACAGTCTTTCTTTAGTATTCCTCTTGTTCAGGGCTCAATGCTCACCATCACATTTTATGGTGTGTGTGTGTGTGTGTGTGTGTGTGTGTGTGTGTGTGTGTGTGTGTGTGTGTGTGTGTGTTTGTGTGAGTGTGTGTGATTTCTGCCATGGCTTCAGAATTCAAAGTACTTAGCAGTCCAGTCACTTATAAGGGAATTCCATTTTTTTCCTCTTCCATGAGTTTCTGCATTTTTATTTTCTAAACCTCAAGAGGTTGGTTATTACAAACTAATAAAGAAGCAGTGGCCCCATAGTTTGCTAATAGATTTTCTAATTTCTCTCTTCACAAGGCATGATTTTCCTTCAGTTCAAGGTAATGCAGTTTTTTAATTCATTGTCCAGAAAACTACTTGGAAGACAGAATTCTGATGCTTTTCTTTTACAAATAAAATGTCATTGCACTTATTTATTGTGTGTGGACATGTACGTATCATGGCACACATATGGAGGTCAGAACACAACTTATAGGAGTGGGTTTTCTCTTCCTTCTAATATGTGGATTGAAAAAGATTGAACTCAAATGATCAGACTTAGCAGCAAGTGTCTTTACCTGCTCACCCTTCTTACCAGCCCTGAATTTTTTTTTTAACTGCTGAGCCATCTCTTCTGTTTTTTTTTTTTAAATTTAAATTTTGTTTTTTACAATTAAAGTTACAGTTTTAACAATATACAAAATATTATAGTAATTCAGATTTTTTGGCATAATGATTACAGACTTGATAAATTTAAATTTTGTTTTTTATAATTAAAGTTACAGTTTTAACAATATACAAAATATTACAGTAATTCAGCCAGTAATCCAGCCCTGAATTTTGATGCTTTTCCTGTAGAAACCCCCTGGTCACTCAGCTCTAGATATTTTGCTTAATTTCTGCAAAAATTCAAAAAATCTAACTTTAACATCATTTTTCATGGCTAAGAGAAATATTAGGCAATGAGTGCTGATATCTACCATGATTGAGAAAACAACAACATACAGGTGATGCATCCATCCCTCGTGCCTTACCATCTCTTCTCTTGGCAAATGTCTCAGGGTCTCAGTTTATCTAGTTAGTCTAAGGAAACTATATAGCATGGAGTTCTTAATATCAGGAATCTTGTTGGGTTGTTCAGTATGTTGAAAAATGATGGAGAATGCTTCATGTTCCAGAGAAAAAAAGGCTATCTAGGAAGCTTGTAATGAGCAAACTGGGGGAACTGCAGTCTTATAGAGAACAGTAGGAAAACAAAAAAGACTGTGTACAGGACATAAAGAACAGCATGAAACCTGGACATTAGGGTGTCTGAGTTCTAAGAAAAGCAAGTATTTGTTGAAAAACCTAATGTTTTTTTTTCAGGAAGCAACCCTTGCAAGGTTTACAGTTTCAAAGAAATTGAGTGTTAAGTTGGATCAAGACATAACTACAAGGCCTTCTCTGCAAATCCTTTTGTTTCAAGGAACTTTCTGTGGCCAAGCTAGCCTTAGAGCCTGCAGAGTAACAAGTCACACATTAGTCACTCTGAGAGCAGCATCTGGACTACTTTGTTCTATGTACCAAGCACCCCTGGTTTTAATTCTGAATGAATATGTGTATATAACAGGATGGATAGCAAAAATATTATGGGGTAATGTTATAGGATAATTTAAATATCTTTTTACATTTACCAAATAATGCTTTTGTTCTCATGAGGTAAGTGACATAGGGTATGAAAATAATAAAACAACTAACAACTACCATACTGGAGAGCTCTGAATGTCTGATGTAGAGGTACATTTTCAGACACAGTATCCCCTTTAATCCTCTCAAAAAGCTAGACCAAGATTTGTTATATACTTCTCAATGGTACAACCTCCATGGAAGTCATCTAAAGTCTCTGTGACTGAGGTCCCCATTGATAAAATAAGAACAATAAATGATTCTCCTTTCATAAAATAGCTATGCAGATTGAATGAGAAAGGCTGTGTTCAGAGGTGCACCTGATATTTACTGGTAAATGTTAGCTAGTGTTACTGTGCAGATTGAAATCTCGGTTATGAAAAACAAAACAAAACAAAACAAAAAAACAAAACCTCAGCCTCAGCTATGAATGGTTAACCAGGGGTCAGTGGTCATCTAGTAGCCCAGTGGCAGGGCCATTGCAACTTAGATCTTGCCCATTGGCTATAAGTGGCTTGGAGGACCAAACTGTCTTTTCTAGTGAAACTCTTCAGTCTATACCAGAGAAAATTCCTTGGGTTAGTTTGAAGGAATAGTACATTTGATGTTGTTCCTCAAATCTCAGAGTATCACGTCCTTATAGAACTGCTGTGCCTTTGATGTTGAACCAGTGCCTAACTCTGAATTGTGGGTATTCTGTTCGTGGAATACCTTACATGGTCATTCATAATTACCTTCTCAGTTCTTAGTATGGTGCCTGACTCAGTAGATGTTTAATAAATACTTTAGAATGCAAATATTTCCAGAACTGTGTCCCAGGAATTTAGTGATCTCAAGGTTAATTTCAACTTCCAGGAGACAGCTCACGTGTTTGGATGAGTAAAATTTCTACAAAAAATAGAACCTTGAATTTAAACATTTCTCAGACATCTTGACTTCTGACACTGGAGAGAATTTGGCTGCATTTTCATAAACAGCCATCCTTCTGAATGGTGCTTAACCCAAGAGTCCTATAAACTTTCTCCAAAATAGTGACTTCATTCACATTCGTACAGAGACCTTTCCTTCCTATATACAAATATATATAATGATAACATATGATGAATGATATTATATATCTGAAGATATATATGCATATATAATGTATATTTCTGTTGACACAAAAGCTTATGAAGAGTGGTTATTTCCTTGTCCGCATTTATAACATTTGTGTTATATTTTAGTTCATGGGCATCATAATGCATGGTATGGTCCTCAGACATACTCCCAGTCTTCATTGTAGTTCTCGGCATACATCTTAATACTGTCAAATGGAGTGTCAAAAAAAGAAAAGAGTCATCTTTCACATTTGCCATGAAAATATATTGGCTGTAAATTGTACAATATGGCACTGGGCTGCCTCATCCGGTTTCTGCCTCTCGATTCTCATCTTTCCACTACTCATCATTTCTGTTAATCTTCTTTCCTTTATTTTTCCAACACACATATTATATATTTGAGTTTTGGAGTCTATCACTTTTCATATAGTAGTTATAATGTACATTTTAGTTTTAGGGCAGCAAAACTTAGTAAAGGTGCAGAGACTTTCTGTATGTCCCCTTCCCTCACACATGCATAGCCTCCCAATTTTCAGTACCCCCCTTTAGAGTGCTATATTTGTGACAGATGAACCTGCATTAATACATCATAATCATCTGAAACCTAGAGTTCACATTAGTGTTTACTTTTGCTATTACATAGACTGTGGGTTTGGATAAATGTGTGATGCTATTTCATAACCCTTATGATGCCATCGAATAGCTTCACTGTTTGAAAACTGCTGATTCATCTCTGTCACTTCACGCCCACTCTCCTTGGCAGGATTGTCACCATTTCCATGGTTTTCCCTTTTCCATAATTTCATACAGTTGAGGTCATACAGTATGCATCTCTGTCATGCTTAGTGACACACACTTATTTTTCTTCCATGTCTTGTCGTGGCTTGATAGTGCCTTTCTTTGGGGCCACTGGATGGTATTCTTGGTCTGGTTGTACTATGGTTTAATTTATGCCTTCACTTACACAGTTGCATCACAAGCTTTGGCAACTTAAAGCTAATATCTGTGTTCAAGTTTTTGTAAAGACATATACGTCGACTCAATTTTAAGACGTGTGATGCCTGAAACACATGGCAAATACATTTTGTTTTTTAAGACATCACTAAACTGTCTTCCAAAGCAAGAATACCAGTCTGCATTGCCACCAACAGTGAGTGAGAGTTCCTGTTGCTCCACATCATCATCAGTATTTGTTGCTACTAGTGCAAACATGGGCTTAAAAAAAAAAAAAAAAGGAATGCTTCCTTCATCATAAGGCAACCTAGAGAAGACTGACATAACAGATATTGATGAGACTTACACTATTCAGCCATTCATTATGCTTTTTAAGGACTGAAGAAGCTAAATTCCAACTGGCTAACCAACCCTCTTCCAGGATGCCCTCCTCTCCAACCCTCTGCCATGACACCCTCCTCCTCTTGGGCAGCTCCTTGGATGGGGCACTGTACTATCTAAAGACAGTCTTCTACTGCTCAGTGCCCCTTATAGTGGAATATATTTCTACCTGGTGATTTTTTTGACAGGCAAATCCCTACTAGACTATTAGCTTCAAGATTGTTTTTAGTCTTCCCTGAACTCTAAGCAGAGTCATGCTTTTCTTCCATTCTCTAGAGCTTCTCAGACTTCCTTTAATAAAGCTTGCATTCTACAGCATTTTGTTCTCTAGTAGCATTGAAATGTACTAGCCCTGTATCTGGTTCAAATCTGGGAAAGTTCCTTAGCTGCTGAGGTACCTCATCTTCAGAGTGGGAACCGTAATACGTGTTACCTCTTGACTCGTATGAGGATGAAATATTGTAACACAGGTGCCCAGGCATAATTCTTACAGCTATTGTAAATTGGTGTCAGATTGGAAGTCCCGAGAAGCTGACTATGAAAGAAAGATTTAAGTGCAAATGGTTTATTTGGGATGTCTACCCAGGAAACACCAGCTAGAAAGTGGCGTTGATAGACAGGACAGGGAAGAAAGCTAGTAAGGTGTACATTCATGGTCAAATAACTGAGGCAGGCAGCCAGATTCAATGTTGTTAAGAAGCCCTTAGAGAAAGAACTTTCTTCAGAGCTGTCCTATGTGTTAAATGAATGCACTAGAGTATTGATTCTCCAACTCCTATTCTTCCTTCACTCTGGGCAGAGACAGCCTGATTTGCATGCAAGCAGAGCCTTAGGTGTAGCACTGAGTGTTCTTAGACTAGGACACCATGGACATGTGATTGTTGAAGGGAGATAGACAGAGCTGCAGAACTGGATCCATAATTCCCCAGGACCTTCTGTATTCTGGTTTCTTTGACCTCAGAAGGCTCAATTCTCTGGATTCCCATTAACACAAAAAGTCTGCAACATTCAGTGTTGTTCTGCTTCCCAGTGAGGTTTTCTAATTAACACCTTTATCAAGGATAAACAAAATATTCATGCTTATATACCTTTCATTCTTTTCTCAAACTTAGCTATACCACACACAGCAAACACTACGACACACTGAGGGACAGCAATGTACTTCTCTGGAGGTAGACAACCAGGATTGTATCCTCCTTCCTCCACTTAGAATCTATGTGAACATTGCAACTAACTTATTTTCATCACTTAAAAAAATATGGCAGAAAACTCTTCATTATTTTGCTGTAATAATGAGATGTTGCTGAGATGTTGTATATAAAGTAATCACAGAGTTCTTCTCAAGGAGGTAGCTGCTCAGTCAGTGGAATCTACTAAGTTATTTATTTTAGAATTTTCTATCTTTTTCAATGTTTGATAGTTCTCATAAATTTATATAATGAATTTTAGTCATTTTCACCCCCATTCCCCTTCCCATCCCCCTCACTCTCTACAACTCTTCTCCTCAACAAGTCTCACTATTTTCATATCTTCTTTGTCTGTGTGGCCCACTGAGTTTAGTAAGAATTGTTTGTCTGAGCGTGGGGTGGGCGGTTGTTTAGAGAAGCAAGAACAACTCATCTGTGGTTACACCGCTGAAGAAAACATCCCCCTCCCCCAGCAACCATTAACTGCCAGTGGTCTTTCTTGAGGGGTGGGGCCTCATGGGCCCATCGCCCATCCCTGATGGAATGTTGGTGGGCCCAATCTTGTGGGGCAACTACATTGCAGAGGTTCATGAGCACAGTGACTATGTTGTGTTCAGAAGCCATCTTTTTGCTGCACAGATGAACAGTTCTTACACTCACTCTGCCCCCTCTTCTACTAGATTCTTTTGATTTTGAAGCAACCGATATGTTAGACTTTTGTAATTTTGACTATTCCTTAGTTTCTCTTTTTGCTATTGCTTTGTTTTTACTTATTTTTCAAAAGAGGGCACTTAGTGTTATCTCAGGAAAAATACTCATATTTGATATATTAAAATATTGAAATTTAAAAAAATAATAATTTCTTAGGTGGGCCTTTAAATACGTAAGATGTGCCACATGGTTCATGTTTTATTTAAAATATCTGACATGTCTTTTGGCTTAGAAGATATTTAAAAACTTGAATTCTCTTCGTATGTCACAATATAATTCTACTCTATTATAAAAGTGTCAAGAGCTATTTTATATACTTATAAATTACTTGACTAGAGTGTATCAAGAAAATTACATTCAATTTTATTATTTTCAAGTTCTAGAGCCATAGTTCTCATGGAGTTAGAGATGATGAAAGTTGAAAAAACTCTCAATGGGGAGAGAAGGCAATTGCATCCTACATGAGAAATATTTGCAAAAGTTTGTGAAGTAAAAAGAATATAATTTGCTCTCCCAATTCCAGTGACAAAGAATATGAGGTTCTGGGATGGAGGCGCAAACTGAAGAGGAAGTGCCATACATATTTTGATAAAGCCTTTGAACAACTGAATATTCATTTTCTTAACAGCTGGTACTATGTAAAAGAAAGAGCACAAATTTAGGTCCCTAATTGAATGAAATTCAAATTCAACTCAGATTGGCTGATGGTTTTCTTTTTCTTTTCTTTTTTTTTTTCTTTATGAACATCAGCATCCCATTCACCAAAGAAAAATACAATGGTACCAATCATCCAGGTTTATTGCAAGGATTCAGTGAGATCATGTATTTATTTGCTTATTCAAACCCTACTTTGTCTCAGATAGCCAACAACATCATATATACGAAACCTACAAGATGAGGGAAAGAGGAAAATGTATAAATATGATGTTCTTACGTGTATATACAATGAGCTCAAAATTATTCTGTATTACAAATGCTTCAGAATCTTCTTAAGGAGAAGGGTCTTTACTGAAAGGTCTGTTGGAAGACATTCTTGGGATTGTAAATCCATTGACGATTTGGCAACAGTCAGGTACTCATGTGCACTGAGGGTAAAGGCTACTCTGAATAGGAGAGGGAAGATTTATACTATGGTCGATGGGATAAATAAGAAGAGAGACTGGAAGAGAATTGACGAAGAGGGAGATTGCCCAGAGTAGGTGAAGAACTGTTTCCTACTCCATGAACACTTCTTTCTTCAGAAACAGGAAAAAGGGGTGACTTCCAATATATGGATATTGTATTTCAAGCCTGAGAAAGGTTTGCAAGTTTAAGGAACTTTGGTAATGCTTGTGATATGCAATTCTGGAGTGATTTTTGGCTAATGTAGAATGGCACTTTTCATAAGGCCTGCTATGGGCACTGAGTGTTGGGACTTCTACTGGTCAAGAAATTGGGATGCTCAAAACAATTTTGCTAAGATATCAAGGGGGCATGGAGACCATCGACTTCTCAGAGACAAACAGACCTTGAAATCCAAGAACATCCAGGATGGACTATAAACTTCTGTCTAAGATTTACAGAAATCAGTCTAAACCAGGAAGCATAAGTATCCATTCCAGAATCCATTAAGATTACTCAGTGACTCAGTAGAAGCATATCTCACACCTCATTTTTATTCTAAAATCAAAAGGAAATTGGTCCTGAGACTGCCCATACAACTCTTCCTCCCTCCCTCCCTCCCTCTGTCTGTCCCAACCCCCAAATCTGAGACTACCTAAATTTCACTAAATCTGATTAAATGGTATTGAGGCTTAATCATAAAGGGATAATCTGAATTAAAATGTTTTAAAAGAAAAAATTCTCTGGCTTCCAAGTTACTATTGTGCAGGTATAAGCTTAGCAGTCACACATACTTTGAGCCCTTCCAAAGTTCCCCATAGTGCTAGGTTTCAGGTATTGAGGTCTACACATTTTTATTGACAGCAGTAGCAAAAAGATGATGCAACTTTGACTCTTTTACCTTTTCTTTCTTTATTTTCTTCCTTATCTCCTTTTTCTTCTTTATTTTCTTCCTTCCTTCTTTCCTTTCCTTCCTTCCTTCCTTCTTTCCTTCATTCATTCCTTCTTTCCTTTCTTTTATTGAGTCAGTGTCTCACTATGTATCATGAATGGACTAGAACTGGTTTTATAGACTAGATTCCAACTCAGAGATCCACCTGCCTCTGCCTATGTGACTCTTAAGGCAGTCTGAAAAAAGTTATTCAATGTTTCATGAAAATATTCAATTGATGAGGAAAATGAGAACTGTGGAAGATTTTATGAAAGGACAATGTCTGGAAATGGGAGGCAGACAAATAGAACCCTTTACAATTACAAGGTAGATCAAATAAGTCTTTGCAGCACTGTCTATTTTCATGCTAAATCAATTTCATTGTAGTAAAACAAAACAAGCAAGAAACAAAACTATGAAGAAGCCACGAATAACAACAGCAACTACAAAGGAGCTGGGGCTAAAGTTCAGTGGTAAAGTGGTGAAGCTTAGCTTGTATGAGGATCTGGGTTCTAGCCCTGTAGAAACAACGGCATGAAGTCATAATGAATGCAGTTTTAGAATACAAAACATAAAAGTTTAGCATAGATTTCCACTTTCTATATTTTTTTCTAGCTAGGAGACTTGGCTGTTGCATATTCACATTAAAAATTCTATTACAGTACTAGAATAGTTAAATGACTTGACTTTGAGTAGAATATATTTGATTAGCAGATGAGTCCATCTGCAACAAATAGCTTTATCTCCAGAAAGTCCACAGCTTTGAAAGCAGTAACACATTAAAAGAAGGTGGAAGGCTACGTCCACTTTGACGTGTGGCTCCCTGAAACCTGGTTTCATTCAGCTTCACCATGAGTGTCTCCTTTGGGGAATCTGAGTTGTGTGTGCTTTTCCCACTCCTGTATTCTTGACTCCCAGAGATCATTTTTTAAAAGTTTCATCCCGAAGGAAATAGCTTTTCAGTACCTGTTTCTTCATGCCAATTCAGCACTGCTAAGTGCTATAAAATTGCTGAGTGCCATCTTCAGGAAGCAGTCAGTACATCAGCCTTGTGACTTGTTTTTAAACTGAGGTCCCTAGTGCCTTTCACAAAAATGCTTTATATCAGCAAAATGACATGTTTAGTAACCTTTATGTCTGTCATAGCAAAGAAACTCTTTTATTTTTGCATTGCCTAAAAAATTCTCAAACCAAATATTTCAGAGGGACCAACTCTTGTTTTATGTATTGTATTTGTGGGTTTTAGGAGGACTGGAAATGAGTTCTTTTTGTTTTCATGGACATAAGTATGGATTGGTTTAGAGAGCGAACAGCACCATGTCTTGTGCAAAAAATTAACAGTTAGATGCTGTAGTGTTTTTCTTATTCCTTTGACAATTTATTTAAAATTTGAACTAAGCTATTATTTTGCTAACAATGTCTACTTGATTAATGCATTTTTCCTCTCTTGAGTCTGGACTACAAATATTATAACTATTAATTTTATTAATTAAACTAAGTCCACTAATGGTAAACTTCCTAAGTTAAATGTTATTCCTCTTCCTGAATTAAAGGTGCTGATAATATCACTGAGTTCATTCACATAAAAATATGACTAGCATGAATTACCTGATTTTTTTCTTAGAAATATGTTTGTTTTGCATTTTACCAACATTATATATTTGTGAAACCATTAATGTCAGTAGAAAGTTGATAATAAAACTTTAAGAGCACTTGAAGGAATTTTTTATTAGCTCTCTTTCTCTCTCTCTCTCTCTCTCTCTCTCTCTCTCTCTCTCTCTCTATAGTTAGTTCTCGTTTTTCAATCCAGTCCATTAGTCTATGACTTTTTTAGGGGTTAGTTGAGGCCATTTACATTTAAGGTTATTATAGAAAGGTTTGCTGGTTCCTATGAAATTGTTTAGTGATGTTCTGTTTTGCTGAACTACGTATTTTCCTTTTACTGTATTAACTTTCTGAGCTGCTGTGTTTGACATGGTGTTTCTTTACTGGGTCTAGTTTGTTTATCTGTTCTTTAGTGGGACTGTACACTTGCATGTATTCACATGGAGGAGCTATTTTTCTTCTTTTTCCCTGTAAAGTATTCCATTAAGAATTATTTACAATGTTGGCTTGATTGCCATAAATTGTCTTAATTTGTGTTTGTCTTGAAATACCCTTATTTCTTCATCAATTTTAAAATATAACTTTGCAAAGTGCAACACTATTGGCTCATGGTTATTTACTTTCAGCACTTGAAATATTTCATTCCATGCTCTATTGGCTTTTGTGGCTGCTGATAAAAAGTCTGAAATAATTCTGATATTTCTGTCTTTATTTTTCAAGCTTGCATTTTTCCCATGCTACTTTTAGGATTATATCCTTACTTTGTGATTTTTAATTTTTTATTGAATTTTTATGTACTTCATACAGAAAATCATCTTTACACCCCTTCCCCCTTTTCACCCTCCCATAACCCCCCCATACACACATACACTGGAGTTCATACATTCTGTCATTTGTATTAAGGCTTATCATGTAAAGTTAGTGTCCCAAGATGTCCCTCGGTGCAAGTTCATCCACTGGTATCTAGTCAGTCTACCTAGAGTCTCTCCCTTTAAGATCAGCTTGTTCTCACCCAACAGTAATCAATTTCCAATAATTTTTCAACTAAGATTGGGGCTTGCTGTTCATTCCCACACTCCTGTGCTGGGTTTTTGTCTGCTTAAGTTTGCATGGGTCTTATCTCCTTACTTTGTATTTTTGACATCTTGACTGTGATGTGCTATGGTGAGTTTCTTCTCTGGTCATTTCTATTTGCAGTTCTACACACCTTTGTGTTTGGATGTCTGCTTCTTTTTACTAGACTTGGGAAGTTTTCTGCTATAATTTTGTTGCATGTTTTGTCTATTCCATTTGATTTTATCTCTGTTGCTTCCACACTGTGAATTCTCAGGTTTGGCTTCTAAAATGTACCCCATATTTCCTGGAAATTTTGTTCATCCTCCTTAGTTTTTTGCCTTACATACATCTGATTGTATTATTGTCTCGACTTCTAGCCCTGACATTCATTCTTCTGCCTGGTCTTGTCTGTTAATGATGATATCTATTGTGATTTTTATTTGATTGACCATCTCCTTCATTTCAAGTATTTGTTTGGTTTCTTCAATGTTTCAATCTTCCTACTGAAAATTTTCTTCATGTTTTGGACTTTAACCTCCAGTTTACTGTTTCATTCACTTTGGAGACTGTCTTGTGGAGGTCTTGAATAGAGTTCCTTAATTCGTGCATCTGTTTGTTGGATTCTTTTATATGGTCATCAATTCTTTTAAAAGGTAAAACCTGATATACTGCTTGAAATGCTTGCGAGAGTAGTAAGATAAAAGAAGGACGTTAAAGGAGCACTAATTGGAAAAGAGGTCAAAGTATCACTATTTGAAGATAATATATTACATATGAGTGGCCTCAAAACTTCTACCAGAAAACTGTTTAAAATTATTAGTACTAGCCAGGCTTGGTGGTGCACACCTTTAATCCCAGCACTCAGGAGGTAGAGGCAGGCAGATCTCTGTGAGTTCAAGGCTAGCTGGGGCTACAGGGAGACCCTGTCTCAAAAAAGACCCCCCCAAAATTATTAATGCTTTCAGTAAAGTAGCAGGTTACAAAATCAACTTGCAATAACAATAACAATCAGAAAAAGCAGTCATGGAAAACTTCCCATTCCCAATAACCTCAAAAAAAAAAGATATTTAGGAATAAACCTAACCAAAGACATTAAAGATCTCTACAATGAAAATTTTAAATCATTAAAGAAAGAGATTGAAGAAGACATCAGAAG
>NW_008331125.1:6326084-6326310 GCF_000622305.1 Nannospalax galili
AGCCTGAGGTTCAACTGAGTCCCAGCTACCTCTCAAAACTGCTGACAGGCCTGAGCTGGTAGCTTTCCATTTTGCCCGCAGCCTTGGCCTGGAAACTCTGGCAGGCAACCGGGGCCCGCGGCCTTGGCTCGCAGCCAAGGCTTACAACTTTGGCCCAAAACCTTTACTTAAAGCTGGGGCCAGACAGCCTTGCTAGATAGCCTTGGCCCATGGCCTTGCTCTCTTT
>NW_008331126.1:0-830 GCF_000622305.1 Nannospalax galili
TCTACAAAGAGAAGGGTCAACACAGAGGAAACATTTCCACCATGCTTCCAAACGAGGCCCAGGTCAAGCAGGACCTCTTGACTTATATTCACATAGATGGAACTGGTAAAAGAAAAGCATGAGGAGCCTGGGGCTACACCCCCAAGCCCACGTGACCCTTGATGAAAAGATCCTCATATGACCTCAAAAGTAAAATAAAATTGGTTTACTTGGGCTAACTCTATGGCCTTAAACACCCCAAAGGTAAGTATAACCAAAGATTAAAGTCATAAGTATATTTCTTTAAGAGTTCAAGGGATTACACATCACAGATATTAGAGTTAAGTTCTAAGATGTTATTTATACAACTATTTCTCATTGATGATTTTTTCCTAGTAAGCCAATACTACTTAGCTGTAAGACTTCAATTCTTGCTCTGGAGGACTGTAGTTCCCACTTGCAGCTGAGGGAAAGAACTCACTATTGTTCTAAAATGATGGATAAATTTTTTTCTCTCCCTATCTAGAGGCCATTTAAGAGGGTGCAGATTCTAGCCACTCCAACAGTTATCAATCTACCTGACAACAAATCCTGAGGTCATCAATCATCCATCCACCCTTGGCAGGCAAAAGAAAAATTAGGAGAAACCCATTAGATGGATGACTTTGGAAACCCTCATCAAAAATTTCCAATGGACTTAATTTGGAAATTTTCTGATTCCATGCCTAGAAATTGTAATACTAACTACTCTTACCTTTTCTTTTCCTTCACATCTCCCAGGCACTAGTCACACACCGTACTTTTCTCCCTATATTTAAGAGTTATGCCAATTGGGGGTCTTTTAGATAGGC
>NW_008331127.1:0-460 GCF_000622305.1 Nannospalax galili
CTGTCTTGTTCAGCTTTTCAAAGAACCAGCTCTTAGATTCATTGATTCTTTGGTTGTTTTCTTTGTTTCTATTTCATTGATTTCTGCTGTGATTTTTGCTATTTCTTCTCTTTGCTGGGTTTGGATTTCATTTGTTCTTGCCTTTCCAGTGCCTTGAGTTTCAGTATTAGGTCATTTATTTGGGCTCTTTCTAATTTTTTAATGTAGGCACTTAGAGCTATAAGCTGCCCTCTTAAGACTGCTTTTAAAGTGTCCCAGAGGTTATGTTGTGTTCTATTGTCCTTTTCATTGATTTCCAGGAATTCTTTTCTTTCCTAATTTCTCCTTTGACCCACTCATTGTTTAGGAGTGTGTTAATTGCCACGAGTTTGGGGAATGACTAGGGCTTTGTCCAGTGTTGAGTTTGAGATTTATTGCATTGTGGTCTGATAGAATGCATGGAATTATTTCAATTTTTTTT
>NW_008331128.1:0-1186 GCF_000622305.1 Nannospalax galili
TTAGAAAACACATATCCTGTCCACCTTTCCAATTACACTTAGTGCTAAAAAATATTTTTGGTTCTGCAATGAAAATGTGAATAATTGGAAACTGAATCTTATAAACCATCTCCAAAAGGCCTCCATGTGAGGTTCAGGGAGACTGGTCTCCACTAAAGGTACAACAAGAATTGCCGCTTCCCTCAGGATTACCTTCAACCATGAATACTTCCTGTGCAAGCAGCAAGCAGGTATGTTGAGAGTTACCCACAAGCTGACACTTTCAGAGCTAATGCTTAAATGAGGCTACCTATATGGAAAGTTTAAATAAAGTCCTCATTTGGAAAACAAAATGTTTAATGAAAGGCAATTAGGAAAATTACACTGCAGGAAGAGTTAGGTTTTGAAGCTGGATGTGATTTGGAAGACTTAGACAAGTTTTGAAGCTGCTTGTGATTTGGACTGCTCAAAGCCCTCCAGCTTCCTCTCAAGACAGAGAGTGGCTGATTGACAACCACAAGCAACCAAGTGGCTTCCCTATCTCCTTAAACCTCATATTCAGTGAGATCTGCTCTTGATCTCACTACCAGACTCCATACATAATTTGATCTAGATGAGCATGCATATGCTCATAATGTGTTTTAAATGTCTATGTGTGCATTAAATTTCATCCTAACCTAAATTAAAGAAAAAAACATAGAAACTGAGCTTCAAAATTTTTGTCACAAACAAGATGGAGACGTCCGTGAGATTTTTACAGTTTCTCAGTTTTCAAATTAATTTGCTTATGTCTAGGGTTGCTCATCACATAACCATTAGGATGATGAATAAGAATCTTCTCTTCCAGCAAGATCCAAGTACTTATCATGAATGAATATATTTGGTATGCAGTCTTCTATGTAGTAAGAAACGCTCATGACTTGAATGCTTACTTCATTAGAATTACTTATTGATTTATCTCAGTGTTAGATATTTTGAGAGTACCTAACATTTTAGTTGTACATTGTAATATGTTAATTCACACAATGGACATAGTATAATTAAATTGAGGTGAAAGAAGAAATGCTTTCATATTTTTTCAATATGTTCTAAGAGTTCTTCAATAATTCATAGAATCTTGCCAAAACACTCCTCAGAAGGAAAGTCACATTCCTCATTACAGATATTTCAAAAGTGTGATTTTGTTGTTCTTATTAAACTACATCTG
>NW_008331129.1:0-567 GCF_000622305.1 Nannospalax galili
AATCACTGAGATCTGAGCTGAGTCACTTGTCTAAAGCTGTAACACTAAATCTGGTGATCCAGTCTCCCCGGGTGGGCTATCCTTCTGTCACCGACTCACGAAGACCCTGCTTTTGCCGCCCTGCACCTCCCCTCATGACCTGGCAGCTGACAGATGTCGAACCCAGAGGGAGTGCTCGGTAGATTGGGACGGAACCCGACTGGGTAGCTGACAGCGGTCCTCGAGAGCTGCCAGGCCCGGTAGCAGAGAGTCTCAACAGACGTGGTGTGTGACCCGCCCCACGTCCCCCCAGTGGCACGAGGGAGAACGGTGCCATGCCCAGCAGCTGGCACTCCGCGAAACCTGCATGCCCATATCTGGCACCCAACATGGGGCCTCCGAACTTTGTGCCAGCCAGCAGCTGGCGCCCCCGGAAACGCAGAATTCGTGAGTAGCTCTCCTACCAGGTGAGCAGCAAAAATCTTTTCTTTCCTTCATCTAATCTCTTCTAACTTCCTCCTTTTGTTTCCGGTCTAAAGTCTTCACGTGGGACCGTTAAGGACAGGGAGGCAACTGAAGCTTCCTGGT
>NW_008331130.1:0-737 GCF_000622305.1 Nannospalax galili
TTATGGTTAATTTTGGTCTAGAGTATATATTTTTGTTTATTATTAGAGTTTCAGTTATGGTTAGGGTGATGGTTAGAATTAGGGCTATGTGTATGTTAAGGGATAGATTTAGCTTTACAGTAAGGATTAGCTTTACAAGTTGGGCTAGGTTTGGAGTCAGGGTTTGGTTTGAGTTTAGGTTTATTTATAGGGTTAGGCTTAGGAATATGATACTATTACGGTTAGGGTAGGTTTAGGGCTAGCGATAGGGTCAGGTTTATGGATAGGGCTAGGGTTAGGATTAGGATTAGTTCAAAGTTTAATATTAGGGTATGGTTTGGGCTAAGTCTAGGATTAGTATTGTGGTTATAGTTAGGGTTAGGTTTAAGGCTGTGTTTCTGAAATGGTTTAGGGTTAGTATTTTGTCTACGTAATATATTGAATGTTGGGATTAGGGTTTAGGCTAAGGACAGGTTTGGAGCTCTGTTTATGTGTATGTTTATGCTTAGTTTTATGGTTTGGCTTACGGTGAGGGCAAGGTTTAATGTTAGCATTAAGGCTTTGTTCATGTTCACACTCTTTAGGTTCGGTGTTAGAGTAAGATTTATGGTAATGTTTGGGAGTTTGGCTATGGCTAGATTTGGGTCTAAGTTATATCTTGAGGGTTAGTATTAGATTAAGGTTTAGGGGTATATTTACGTTTAGATTTACATGAAGGGTTAGTGTTAGTTTTAGGGTTGGGGTTAAGGTTAAGTTTA
>NW_008331131.1:0-871 GCF_000622305.1 Nannospalax galili
TTGCCTGGTGTGCACAAGGCTCTGGGTTCAGTCTTCAGCTACACACACATACACACGCCATACACCACACACATCCATACATGCCACATACCATACACACAACACATACACACCACACACCACACATATACACACACATACACACCACACATACACACAGCACACACATACTACATACCACACACACCACACACATATATCACGTACCACACAGCACACATACTGATCATGGAGCTTAAAAGGGCCCTTTATGCCTTTGTGTTGTGTTCAGGTTCTTCCCTGTGAGCAGAAACTCCAAATGACCTGCTAGTTCTGTCTCTAACATGGTTCAGATCTGAAACTGTTGACTGTGTTTCCACACTCAGAATCTTTTTCCGTGGTCCTGATATAATACAAGGTGAGATGGAACTGGAGGTCTGCTCACCAATGTCCTGATACATGCTACTCCTGCCTGGCTCTGAAGCTTCTGAATACATTACGCCCGACATACACTACACTGGTATCTTTTAGGGAGATACCCAAAAGAATGGGAAACAGGGTCTTGAATATATGTATATATATATATATCATGTTTACAGAGGCATCTGTGGTCAAGATGGCAGCTGCCCGAGCACCTACCGAACATGCGTATAGTGCAGTGCTACTCAGCTTGAAACGAGAAGGAGATTCTGACCCTGGAGTCATAGAACTCCAGCTGAACATCAACCTGAAATTCTGAAGGGCTCTCTTCTATAGCAGTTTTGCCTTGATATAAAGGAGAAAATTAAAGATGGGGCTGGTGTGCGCCCTGTAGTAGAGCACTTGCCTAGCATGCTGGAAGTTCATCCCTGGTTTCATGCAAAAAAAAAAAAAAAAAAAAAAAAAATTTAAA
>NW_008331132.1:0-275 GCF_000622305.1 Nannospalax galili
GGCAGCCCAAGTTCAATCTCTGGGACCCACATGGTAGAAGGAGAAAACTGACCCTTGTAGGCTGTCTTCCACTTCCACACACACACACACACACACACACACACACACACACACACACACGTGTACTGTAGTATTCACATGTACACACACACAAAATAAATTAATATAGATATTTAAAAATAAGGTGAATGGATCCTGAGGAATAACACCTAGGCTTGACCTCCGGTCTCTACATGCATGCACACACATACACCTTTACACATGTACCCTCTCAC
>NW_008331133.1:0-226 GCF_000622305.1 Nannospalax galili
AATTCAGTTCCAGGAAAATTGCAAGGCAGGGTGTGAACAAGGGAGGGAGAATTCTGGTTTCTTCAGGCTGAGAAATCTGGCTTCTTAGAAGGACCATCTAAGACGAGCAGGCCTGGGTTCTAAGCCAATCCTTAATGTCCCTGAGTGTAAAACCCAGATCCCTGCAGGACATGGAACTCAAGGTCCAACACTAATGCCACCTATGGTAGGATGGATGCCATTCTAC
>NW_008331134.1:0-350 GCF_000622305.1 Nannospalax galili
AGGACTGCAGTTCTCCATTCCACCACCATAGGCTGTGGGAGGGAGCTCACCCAGTCTGAGCATCTGCATCTCTACCCTTTCCAAGCTCTTCTTTTTTAGTTAAAAAAATTTTGACTTAAGTGTATGAGTGTTTTGCCTGCCTGCGTGTGTGTGTGTGTGTGTGTGTGTGTGTGTGTGTGTGTGTGTGTGTGTGTGTACATGCAGTACCACAGGAATCCAGATGAGGGTATCGCATTCCCTGGAACTGGAGTTACAGATGGCTGTGAGCTGCCATGTGGATGCTGGGGATGCAACCGAATTCCTCTGCAAGAGCAGCCAGTGCTCTTAACCACTGAGCCATCTCTTCATTT
>NW_008331135.1:0-392 GCF_000622305.1 Nannospalax galili
GAGGAAAGACAGCATGTTCAGCAAATTGTGTTGGCAAAACTGGATCTCCACCTGCAGAACAATGAAACTAAACCCCCATCTTTCACCCTGCACTAAAGTCAATTCCAAATGGATCAAAGACCTCAATGTAAAGCCTGAAACTCTGAAACTGTTAGAAGAAAACATTGGGGAAAACCTATAAGATATAGGTGTAGGAAAGGATTTTCTAAACCGGACATCAACTGTTCAGGAAACAAGGGCAAGAATTAACAAATGGGACCTCATGGAACTAAAATGCTTCTGTACATCAAAGGAGGCAACCAGGGAAGCGAACAGAAACCAACAGAATGGGAGAAAATCATCACCAGTGACACATCTGACAGGGGTTTAATGTCCAGAATATATAATGAACT
>NW_008331136.1:0-1194 GCF_000622305.1 Nannospalax galili
GCAGGTGGCCGGGCTCCAGAGAGTTCTAGCAGTGTTGGGGTCTCTGAAGTCTACTCCCCTTTGGGGCAGGTGAGGTACTCCATGAGGCCTTTAGTGAGTTTGTGAGATTAAAATGATAGTAAAAAGTAGAAAGAGCCTTCAATCAGCACAGAACTGGGGAACCAGACAAGTCTCATGCTTTCATTTGGAGGACAAACAGCAGAGGCTAAACAATGAGAGGCTGTGGGCAGAGGCACAGAGGGGTGGGGCTGGAGGTCAGCATAGGAAGGGGGCCTCCCATGGCAGGAACACTCTGTACGTCCACTGCACTGTAGATTGATAGTATGTGTTTATTTGTGGTTGTTATAGCTCATGGGGAAAAGGAAGGTGAATAAGGAAAAGGTTTTACAAGGTCCTTTGGGGTGTGGGATGACTGAAAAGAAAGCTGAGAAATGCTGAGGTAAGGCATCTCGTTCCAGAGATATGCTGGTTGGGTCTTCTGGTGCATGAGGAGCTCTAACAAGCAAATGCTACATTACAAGGCATGCTGGCCAAGTACTGGTGGCTCCCTGCTTTCTTTCCAGAAGTAACCATTGAATCCTGGGAAGTTCCTAAACCTCAGAGTGAGGAGTTTAGCAAGAAAATGAGGATCAGTGTGGCTGGTGATGTTCCCCAGGCAGGACAGTACAAAGGTTCCCTCCTGTGCAGACGTGACAGAGTGTGCTCTCTGGTGGACTCATGCTGTTGACGCAACAGCCCAGAGCTGTTCCAGAGCTCCCACTAGAATCTGTGTCTTTCTGCTTATCAGCATGTTTACCTCGGGAAGATGAGATCACATCCTTCCCTAACCTCAAACTTCCCGCCTTCCCAAACTAGATCAGTTTATGAGCATCATGACAGACATTGAGAACCCTGGTTTCATATTGTTGTGTTAAGTGTGTCTGATTTCCACTCTAAAACAATCTGTAGGGAATATGATGAGTTATTATGTTATAGATGTTCATGACTTTGCCTTCTGCTGTCAGTCACTGAATGATAAATGTCTGTGATTAGGCTGAGATAGTTCACTTTTAAAAAATTACTGACTATTGGGGCTGGAGAGATGGCTCAGCAGTTAAGAACACTGGATGTTCTAGTTTCGAATCCCAGCACCCATATGGCAGCTAACAACTATCCATAGCTCCAGTTCCAGGGGATCTGACGGCCTCTACTGTC
>NW_008331136.1:2393-3852 GCF_000622305.1 Nannospalax galili
TGTCTAAGAATTCCTATGGTGAAACTGTTTGTGAACCCTAATTTCTAAGATGAAAATCCACATTGACTGGTCTGGTTTGTATATTCGTTTCTATAGATTTTGTTGTCTTGAGGGTTTTCTTTCGGTTTTCTGTGCTGATTAATGGCTGTCACTAAGATAAATGTTCAGCTTCCTCTTTTAAGGTCAAGGCTCCAGTGACAGGTCTGAAATGGAGGTTTCTGGACAGACCTTCCCATAGCTGCTCCTGACAGTCACAGGCCAGTACAAAGCATCATTGGGAAATCAGAGAAATCAGTATGTCTGAACATGAATATATTTTCTTAGACATGGGCAAGCTGCTAACCAGGAAATGGTTTTCCTTTCTTAACTAACACCAGATGAACTGATGAGCCTAAATGGCAGAATCTGGGAAATCTAGTAGGCCATTAGCTAGACAAAAAGGTGGACTGGGCCAGGGAAATGATGAACACAGGCCTTCCCTGTTTCTTCTTGTCCTGGTCATAATGCTCAACAGAACCAGAATCCTGCCTGCAGATGAGAGGACTTTCACTTTCTTGAAGCACTTTCTGGTTTACAGGATATGTTTACAGATGTGATTCAGACGAAATCTCATTACCATCCTCTGTGGTAGCTGGGCTGAGTCTTTCATTTTCTTTTGCTTTTTGTCTTTTTGAGACAGGGTGTCCCTGTAGCCCCAGCTGGCCTAGAAAACTCACTATAGGCTGGCCTTGAACTCATAGAGATCCACCTGGCTCTGCCTCCCAAGGGCTGGGATTAAAGGTATGCACCACCATGCCCGGCTTTTTAAAAATTTTATGTGTGTGAGTATATTGCCTGCAGCCTGCATGTGCATTGCCCACAGAGGTCAGAAGAGGGCACCAGATCCCTTGGAACTTGAGATGGATGGTTGTTGGCTGCCATGTTGGAGCTGAAAATCAAACTTGGGTCCTCTGCAAGAGCATTAAGTGCTCTTAACCGCTGAGCCATCTCTCCAGTCCCAAGCATTAAGATTTTTAATTAAATAAACTATATTCATATGACAAAGAAAAGCTTGATTTTTCTTTTCTTTTTACCTTGGAAATTACATGTAAATCTGTGTTATAAAAGCAAGCCTTTTGGCTCATGCAATATCGGACATATATCTCTAACTAGCTGAAGTCTCAACTTGGGGTCTCCGATGGCTTCATTTACTCAGAAGCTGCTTTGTAATTGTGATATATCCATCCTACTCTTGCCACTATGTACTTTAGGAACACTTGGGCCAGATTCAGTAATTTTCCACTCAGTTTCAGTTTCAAGAAGTCTCATCTTAATAGAGTAAGGACTTTGGTGGCCTAAGAGTACCTAGGAGGTGGAATCTCTACTTTGATCCCCCTCTTTCTATTTCCAAACTATCTCGTCATGTTGCAAAGAGAAGGTGTCAAAAGCAAGCTTCTCCTGACTGGACAGGGGCACTATT
>NW_008331136.1:5827-7765 GCF_000622305.1 Nannospalax galili
TGATGCGCATTAATTTGGGGGGCTGACACCTGCGCATCTGCTCTACTCGGAAGAAATGGGGAGTCTTTAAAAATTGTTTTATTTTTATTTTATGTGTATGAGTGTTTTGCCTGCATGTATATAGGTGCATACTTGTGTACAATGCTCATGGAGGCCAGAAGAGGGCATTGGATCCCCTGGAACTGGAGTTACAGAGGGTTGTTAGCCACCTTGTGGGTGCTGGGAACCAAACCTTGGTTCTCAGAAAGGACAGCCAGTCTCTTAACCACTGAGCCATCTCTCCAGCCCTCCTTCCTTTATTTTTAATATCTATCTATTACCCACTCTATGCCAGGAGTGTAAATTGTGGAAAAGGTGTTTGTTTTGCGTGTTGCATGATATTTTTAAAAAAGACCATTTCATGTTTTATAATTACTAAAATACAAAAACTATCTGGAGTCAATATGGCCTCATTAAAGTAGCTCTGCCACAATTTTCTTTGGCTGAAATTGACTGGGCCCAGCAACCATGTCACGATGTTTCGTATTCACCGGTACACCTCTCATGTGGCCAGTGGCTGTCCGGACCAAAGAACAGGTAAGGTACACACACTGTCAACCTGAAAGTGGGTGGGCCATGGTTTTCGGCTACCTCTTCAGGTTCTGGTTCTGTGGTGGGACCAGCTTGTGCTGTGCTCAGCAGGTGCCAATGTCCCCTCCAGCCCTCAAGGCTCTGCTGTCTGGGTAGCCATGGAGAAAAATGGCTTGTGGAGACTGAAAACCGGCTCAGACCCCTATTCTGCCAAAATGTCTGTGGTAGATTAATTCATTCTATAATTAATGAAAGAGAAAGGAATCTTGAGTGCGAGCTAAAAGTGGAATGAAAAAGGCCCTATTCTTCCGGCAATGTTAATGAAGGCTTTGTATATAAATAACTTTACATATCTGTGAATAAATGGCACTTAAAACTAAAATGTCTGTTAGTGATTCACTGGGTTCTAAAGACCGGCTTTGCCTTCTGTGGTCAGCAATCTTTTTTCCTTGTGACTCCACTATTCTAGACAGAAACAGTTAATCCAATATGATTTAGTATCCTACAAAAGACTTGCTAGAACATTTTCTGCCAAATGTTCATCTTCTAACAGCTGCTTTTTTATTTTAGCGAGAGGTACTTGAAATAAGATCATTGTTGTCTATGAAAACTGCATGCTAAATAACATAGACCCACCAGATTATTAAACAGCAAAGGCATCTGATAACATTAGCATCAACCACAGGTTCCACTTCTGCTGATGCACAAAATTTTGAGTAATTAGTCATTGCACAATATTGTATTTATATCCTTTTTTGCTTGAGCTGTTAGGCCACAAAATCAGCAGGCAGTTGCTGTTATAAAAGGGTTTTCTGGGTTATTTATAATGTATCTGCTTCCTTACAGTTGCTGCTTTGCTTTTGGCTCTTGAGCCAGGTTTACACTTGTGAGCATGAATGGAGAAACTGGGCAAGACTATAACCATACTGAAAGCTGGTATGGACGATTCACAGCAAAATACATGTGCCTTGGCTAGAATACTTGGTGTTTCTGCCTCAAAACCCCAGTCTACCACGCACTGCCTGATCAGTCACTTTATTAGGAGGGAAGTATAGTTATGTGAACCCAGTTTTGATCATGAGAAAGCTAGTGTCTAAGGCATGTGTGGCACGACAAAACGTGAACAAGCATTACATTGCAAGGGCTGTCTTCGGTGGCACTGCCTCTGAGTGAAGAATAGGCTTCTGCTCTTAGTGCTTGTCTGTTGAGTAGACAATGATTTGCTGAAACTTTGTCAGAAGGCAGGCATGCAGCCTGTGAAGGGCACATGGAAGTCACTCGAGATGTTTATTTTGTTTTTTGGAGATTACATAGGCATCTTTTCTGCTACCATCACTAATGATATAATACTCTGTGGAAACTAGTTTC
>NW_008331136.1:8142-9057 GCF_000622305.1 Nannospalax galili
AGGATGGTTCGTAGCTGCCATGTGGGTGCTGGGAATCAAACCCAGGTCCTCTGCAAGAACAGTCAGTGCTCTTAACCTCTGAGCCACCTCTCCAGCCCTGTGTCCCCTGAATTCTTAAGAGCTCTCACACCCACATCTCTGTGTGCTTACTGTCACCTCCTCAGTCCAGGATGCTTTTGTTTCCCACTTAGATCAATCCCCGTCTCGGGCTTGTTCTCCTCTCCTCCAGTCGTGTCATCTACAATTTACTCTTCAAACTGTAGTCATGTTATTTTTTTTAATAAAGTATAAATCTGATCAAATGTATCCCCTGCTTAAATTCTTCAGTGGCTCCCTGTTGCCTCCTGAAGAGCGTGCAGATTCTCGGATGTGGCAAAGGAAGGCCTGCATAGTCTATCCCTGCCACCTTGCCACCTCATCCTTTTCCAGTCTGCCCTATTCTCAGCTCTTTCCAAATAGAGCTGCTTGAGGAGGTGCAACCACTCACGTACTGCTCCCTCTAGCTCACGGGTCATTTCATGAGCTGCTGCAGCTGCCTGGGTTACCTCTTCCCAAGCTGTCTCTGGTTTGTCCTTCAGCCTTTTGCCTTACCCTCTCAAACACTCCTTCCTGTAGCACACCAGATGCATCCCTGTTACTATACCTCTCGTTCTGATTGTGTGGACACTGTACTCTCCTAAATTCCAAGCTCTCTGTGGCAGAGTGTCTCAGTATACTACTGTGATCTTTTTTCTTTCTTTTATAGGAGTAGGAGGGGGAATTTGGTTTTTTAAAAAATATTTTATTATTTTAATTTTTATGTGTATGCGTGTATTGCTTGCATGTAGGTAAGTGCACCCGTGTCGTGCAATGTCCTCAGCGGACAGAATAGGCTGTCAGATCCCCTGAAACTGGAGTTATGGACAGTTGTTAGCT
>NW_008331136.1:10177-11305 GCF_000622305.1 Nannospalax galili
TGTCATTCCTCAGGTGTTGTCTATTTTTTTTTTTTTTTGAGACAGGGTCTGTTACTGGCTTAGAACTTTCCAAGTAGGCTAGGCTGGCCATTAATCAGTGATCCCTAAAGATTTGCCTGTTTCTGCTTCTCCAGTGCTGGGATTACAATCTCATGCTTGGCTTTTTGAAACATGGGTTCTGGGGATCAAGCTTAGTTCCTCCTGCTTGCAAGGCAAGTACTTCATAGACTGAGCTCTCAAGCCTCTGTTGTTTGACTGCTTTTTTGTTGATGTTTTGGTTTTTTTGTTGTTGTTGTTTGTTTGTTTTTGTTTTTTTGAGACATGGTTTCATTGTGTAATCCTAGCTGGCCTGGAACTCACTATGTAGACCAGGCTGGCCTTGACCTCACAGAGATCCACCTGCCTCTCTGCCTCCCTAGTGCTGAGATTAAAGGTGCATACCACCACACCTGGTTTTGTTTGACTTCTTAGTGACAGCCATTCTGACTGGGGTGAGATGGAGTCTTAATCGATGCTATATTTTTATTTTGATTTGCTTTTAATTTTGAGGCAAGGGTGTCTTATAGCCCAGGCTAGCCTTGAACTCGATATGTAGCTAAGGATGACCCTGAATTCCTGGCTCTCTTGTGTTCACCTCCCAAGTGCTGGGAATCACAGGTCTAATTCACCACACCTAACTCTTATGTAGTTTTGATGTGCATTTCCTTGATGGGCCTTAGTAATCTTGAAGCTTCAGTTTTAATGCCTTGTTCAGATAGAAGGTGAGTTTTAAGCAAAGTGGGGTGCTGAAATTAATACTTCTTTAGAAAGGGACCAGAAAAAAATAGCCACTAGTTTCGGGAAAAAGCAAGAAATAATGTCTCTATAGAGACTTTGGGACCAGGATCTTGTCCTTATCCTGTTTTGGCGTTAACATTTATATTATCTGTTTGGTTCATAAATTTGTTAGTCAAGAGCTACAGTGCTCTGCTAGGGATTACATCCAGGGCCTGAAGAAGCAAACCAAGTGTTTTCTTGCAGGAAACACCATCAGCCTAGGTCATACAGGACTTTTATAGATAAAGCAGCAGTGAGGGTGATCTTAGAGTCCCAAGTTGCAAAACATATAACACAACAGTCTACCAGGAA
>NW_008331136.1:12084-15273 GCF_000622305.1 Nannospalax galili
TTGATGAAAAAAACCCAAATACTGAGATTTAGGAAGGGCAAAGCATCCCAAGTGGCAGAAACACAAATACATTTTGACTCAGACTTATTGTGACAAACATAAGTAAGATAAAAAGTAAGAAAAGTTCTTACAAACGAATATTATTCTCTTCAAATATGCTCCTAATTTCTGATACAGGCTGAATCTTCCTAACACCTTGCATCTTTTGGTTGTTGTTGCTGATTTTGGCAGGGCCTATGTAGCTGGGGTCACAGTCATCACCATGACTTGCTATTTTAAATCATCTTAATAACCAAGTAAGTCTTCTTGTGTTTCCCACACTTTAGTTCTTAAAATCTACCTAACAACCAGCTTCAAGACCAAACAACCACATGGCCAGCACAGCATGCTCCATTGGTGCAGTAGTGGCACTCTTATCTTGGGGGCAATCAACAGCTACCTAATTTGACTAAACGCCCACTCAAAGGGAGGAAACTCAAGTGTAGTAATGTAAACATAACTTAATACACATGGCTGGAGTGGCCATAGATCTTGGCGAAAACCCCAAGACTGTCATAGTGATACACTAATGTGATTTCTTCCCATGTGCAAGATGTGTATCCTTATGTTTACAGACAAATATCTCAGTCACCACTCATCAAAGAAGCTCGTTTTGCACTAGTCAGAGACTACTGCCAAGTACCACAACTGGGCACACTTGGACATTGTCTATAAATTGTCCAGGCCTAAGTGATACATCTACAATGCAACTTCTGCACCTGAGGTTCATGGAACATAGAACAGGGATAAAGAAGAGGACACCAATGAATCTCTCAGTTCTCAATAATGAAGCTTCCTCATGCAGCAGAGGGCCAAGTTTTGGGGACCCCTGCTGTCTAAGGTAGCAGTCTCTCCATGTCTGGATAGCCGCAGGCTGGCTCGGCGCAAATGCAGAGACTCCCTTTCTCAGTGGGGTGCCTTCCTACTCTCTTCTTGACTCACCTTTTGAAGTGCCCGTCATAGATACATGTCCTCCGGCATGAAACTGCCAGGTTTTCCTGTGTGATAATCAGGCACTGTCTGACAGCCTGATAAGAAGCCCACCACCACATGTAAATGGGGCATCCCAGAAGCACCTATCAACTAAGGCTTTTGCTACTGCCTCCACACTATAAATATCCTGGTTTTCCCCTAATAAATCGGAGCTGTATCAGGAGCTGAGCTGTATCACTTGTCTGAAGCTGTATCACTGAATCCTGCATCCCAGTGCACCCGAAACCAGCCTGTGATACAGTCTCCCCAGAGGGGGCTGTCCCTTTGTAAACATTCACTTGTGAAGATCTTGCTTTCACTGTTCCCACATCTCCCCTTGTGATCCGGTGGCCAACGGATTGCGAAACACAGAGGGAGTGTCTGAAATCTTGGAACAGAACTTGCCCGGCAGCTGACAGTGACCCCCAGAGTCGCCAGCATCCGGTAGCCGCGGAGAGCCTCAGCAACATGGTGCGTGAAACCCGCACCCCAGCGGTGCGCGAGAGACCGGCGCCACACCCGCAGCTGGCGCTCCGAGATCCCCACATGCCCACAGCTGGCGCCCAACGTGGGGCCTCCGAACTCCGCGCCAGCCAGCAGCTGGTGCCCCCTGAAACGCAGAATTCGTGAGTATCCCCTTCCATCAGACGGGCATCAGAAATCTCTCTTTTTCCTTCATCTCCCATCAGGAGACCAAAAGGCAGCTGTGCCTCCAAGCCACCCCACTCGTGGGGCCTGGCAAATCTCTCTTTCTTTCGTCTCCCATCAATAGACTAAAAGGCAGCTGTGCCTTCAAGCCATCCCACTCGTGGGGCCTGGCAGTCTCTTTTCTCTTTTCCTCCTTCTAAAATAAACTTCCCTAATCGGTTTTGTTTCCTGCCCCCAGGGTACTCAAACCACAGCTAAAACCAGTTAGGTGAGAATTTAAATTAACTAGCCCCTGCGGAGCACTTGAAAGTTCAAGGTGGCTCATGCCGTATAAACAAACAGACAAAAGATTTTAAAAAGCCATTTTTTTTCTGTAAACCTTAAATCTGCAGCTAGGCTTGTGTTAGTCAGAGCGTTCCTATCCCCTGGCGGCAGACTGCTCCAGGAACATTAAATGCTAGACAACACTATTTTCCTTTTATAATGGGTAATTCAGCATCACACCAGAAAAAATTCCAAATTTGCTCCCTTAGAGTCCTGCTTAAATCAAGAGGACTCAAGATTTCCCAAAAAGAAAGCTCAAAATTTTGGAATGAAGTATCTCAGTTTGCACCCTGGATCCTGTCAGCAGACATTTCTGATCCAGAGGTCTGGACTAACATTGCATATCTGGCTCGTAAAAAAGAAATCCAGGAAAGACATAATTTTCCCCTTTCCTTTTTCCCCATAATAGCAGCCATCCAACAATGCTTAGGAAACCCACCTAAGATCGAGGGAAGCTTACAAGCACCAGAAAATAATAAAGGGGAAGGTTCAAACGATAAAAAGGACCCTAAAAATTGCCCAGTAGCAGATTCAACAGAAGTCAGACAAAACCTACTCATCAGCAAAATTAATCTTTACCCCCCTCCTGCTGATTTAACAAGCCCAGATATTAACACCAAGACTTCAAAAGCTCCCAAAGATCTTCAGATAAATCCCCCTCCCCCTTCACCTCGGCTGCCACCACCTGTGGCGCTGTTCCAGGCACGCCCTACAGCCACAGAGCAACTGTGTAATCTTAGAGATAGTGAAAGTTGCCAGCCTCAATGGCCTCAGGACCCTCAAATCCCACCGGTAGAGGCTTTTCCTGTTAACTTACAAATAACAAGGCAATGCCCACTAGCCTGGTACCCGCTCCCAGCAGCAGAACTTAGAGAATTATGCCAGGCTGTCCGTGAAGATGGAATTCATGCTCCATGGACAAAATCTATACTACAAACATTTAATACTAATCTGCTTACCCCCCAGGACTGGAGGGACATCTGTAGATCTACCCTCCCTAGTCCATTATTTGTACAATGGGAGGCCTTATTTAGAGACGAATGTCTAATTCAGGCTAAAAGAAATGACACTCATAATCAGCAGCTAAGACCCCAACAAGGACAGGATCCACCACCTGGATTCATAGATTGGAACTATGACCAGCTTTTTGGTCAGGGCAACCTTTCCATAGGAATCCAGCAGGCTGTGATTCCTACTGGCTGTTTT
>NW_008331136.1:16101-25036 GCF_000622305.1 Nannospalax galili
TGACAGCAGTACCAGTTACCACCCTTCTCTACCCAGGAACAAAAAAAGATTTCACTGACTCTCATCTAATAGATATCTACTGATTCAAACAACTGGATAACTATTCAATTTACATTTTCAGCGAGCAAGCCTACTCATTACAAATGCCCCACTAACACTACTCTCTCCAGTACAGCATGCATCACCCTTCCTCTTTTCCTATCGTGCAAAGGAAAAGCCCAAAACTGTGTTAATCTCTCTTTGTCCACCTTTTGTGTACCAGTAATGATTACATCCCAGGTGTAAGAAGCCCTTTCCTCCTACACAGCTGCCACCAGAGAAAAATCTTCTTCCCCCTGCTGGTAGGGATTGAACTTGCACTTTCCCTGGGTACTGGAGGCATTGCTATGGCGACAACTGCTACAAGCCCAGCACCTGGCGGGAGATTTCCGAAACAAGCTGGACCAGGCAATGGCATCCATGACTGACAGCCAGGAATCTCTCCAACAACAAATAAACTCTCTCACCAGGGTTGTGCTCCACAACAGAAGAACATTGGACTTGATAACTGCTAAACATGGGGTGGGTGTGTGGTATTGGGAAAGAATGCTGTTTCTTTGTAAATGAATCAAATGTTGTTGAAACTGATGTTAACACTCTCAAAAAACTTTGTAATGATCTATTTTCAAGATTTCAACCCACCAAACAATTAGGTTGGTTTAACAATTCCTTGTTTTCATGGCTCCTATCCCTTGTTGGACCCCTGGTCATACTGTGTATTATTTTGATGCTTGCTCACTGTTTTATAAGATTTCTTTGCTGGCAAATTACTGCCATTTGCTGAAATCACTACAAAACAGGTCATGGTCAATTATCAGACTTTGGATTCTCCCGAGATAAGATGAGTTGGCCCTTAGGGCTTGTGATGGCACTTCTCCATTTTTAAATCAAACAGGGGGAGATGTTGGGGACCCCTGCTGTTTGGGTCGCAGTCTCTCCATGTCCAGATAGCCTAAGGGGCTCGGCGTTTTTATGCAGAGACTCCCCTTTCCAGCAGGGCGCCTCCTGCTCTCCTTCCTGGCTCACCTTTGAAGTGCCCGCCACAGATACAGGAAACCGTTATTGAATATGTCAATTGTGTTGGAATGATATGCTTCTTCTAAGTATGTTGTTATTAAATAAATCATTTTTAAAAATTAAAAAAAAAAAAACTACCTGACAACCAGCTTCAAGACCAAACAACCACATGGCCAGCACAGCATGCTCCATTGGTGCAGTAGTGGCACTCTTATCTTGGAGGCAATCAACATCTACCTAATTTGACTAAACGCCCACTCAAAGGGAGTGGTGGTAATGTAAACATAACTTAATACACATGGCTGGAGTGGCCATAGATCTTGGAGAAAACCTCAAGACTGTCATATCGATACACTAATGTGATTTCTTCCTATGTGCAAGATGTGTATCCTTATGTTTACAGACAAATATTCAGTCACCACTCATCAAAGAAGCTCGTTTTGCACTAGTCAGAGACTATTGCCAAGTACCACAACTGGGCACACATGGACATTGTCTATGAATTGTCCGGGCCTAAGTGATACATCTACAATGCAACTTCTGCACCTGAGGTTCATGGAACATAGAACAGGGATAATGAAGAGGACACTAATGAATCTCTCAGTTCTCAATAATGAAGCTCCTCATGCAGCAGAGGGCCAGGAACACAAAAGTCACAAATAGCCACAGCGTAGAGATCAAGAGTCTGATGAATGCTGGTCCTTGGACAGGATCCTTTTATTAAACTTCTCCTACCCAGGCTTAGGGACCATCTCGGAAGAGGGGGCAGAAAGAGTGTAAGAGACAGGAGGCAGGTGCAGGACCATATGGAAAGAGAGTCCTACAAGCTCCTGGGAACTTGCTCATATGATTCTATGGTAATGGTGTCAGCATGCACAAGTCCCATGCAAACTCAGGCAGACAATAACCAATAACCCAGCATAAAACTGTGAAAATGAACAGCAGACCTCAATCTTATCTGAAGGAATGTTGGCAACTGATTACTGCTAGATGAAGAAGAGCTGATCTTCCTAAAGCAAGGGACTCTAGATAGGCTGACTAGACTTGGTGGATGGACTTGCACTGGGGAACGGTTGGGGACACTGACAACCCAGTGGGCCTTAACAGGGATGACAGAGTGTGTGGGCTCTGGGGTGGGGGTGTGTGGGAGGGTGCCAGTGGGGATGGGGGTATATAATTGTTTGAGCTGTTTTGTATGAAATACACAAAAAATTAAATTTAAAAAATGCTGTAGAGAGGAAAAACAAAAACAAAACAAAACAAAAAAACTACCTGAAGCTAAAACAGCAAAATGTCAGAATTCACAAGGCTGCCTGGTGGTCCACAGGCTTACTATTTTTCAGTTTTCAGTGTGACAGAAATTATTTCCCAATTTTAGAGAGGAAGAGAGGGAAGGAGAAAGGGGAGAAGGACAAGAAGAGAAGCAATCTGATTGGCCTTAGGGTTACTGAGGAAAGTCATAAATAAGTGTATTTGATGCAAATTATAGTCATGACTTGATTTAAATGATTAGTTTCCTACATGCTAAACTAAAATTTAAAGAGAGGACTACATAGAGGGAAAGGCGTTTTTGGCTAGGACTAGGACAGCCATAGGAAAGCTATCTGGCTCATGGGTCTTTGCCCTACTATGTCTGTTTTGACCGTGAAAGAAAAGGATAGTTTTGGGAAAATCTCTCAGAGAATATGTACTTTACCCAGCCCCTCAGAGGCCTCTTCTAGCCCCAAATCATATAGTTTTTTGGGAGTGGACTATACTATAGGCACTTCTATTTTATTCCTTTAATTCTTTATTGCTTTTTGTGTTATTATTTTGGTGCTAGTATTTGCTATTCAAGCGCTAAAATTTAAAGAGAGGGAAAGGCGTTTTTGGCTAGGACTAGAACAGCCATAGGAAAGCTATCTGGCTCGTGGGTCTTTGCCCTACTATGTCTGTTTTGACCGTGAAAGAAAAGGGTAGTTTTGGGAAAATCTCTCAGAGAACATGTACTTTACCCAGCCCCTCAGAGGCCTCTTCTAGCCCTGAATCACATAGTTTTTGGGAGTGGACTATACTATAGGCACTTCTATTTTATTCCTTTAATCTTTATTGCTTTTTGTGTTATTATTTTGGTGCTAGTATTTGCTATTCAAGCTCTCTGTCATTGAACTAAATCCTCAGCCTCCGACCCTGTATATTTATAGGAATAGCAGTAGAAGAAAATGGTAAGACTTGCTGTTAAAGGATTACCTTTTCAGCTGGGCTTGGTGACACATGCTTGTAATTTCAGTACCTGGGAGGCCAATTCAAGAGGATTGCAAATTTGAGACCAGTCTGGTTTGCATTTCAAGTATGAGGCTAGCATGAGATACACAGGAGATGCTGTCTTAAAAAGTTAAATAATCTGGGTGTCACAATGGGCCAATGTGCAGAGAACAAGAGGCTGCAGAGTGCTTATCCTTAAATAGGACACTTGTATTAAACTTCTGTCTTCCAAGGCTCAGGGATCATTGTGGAAGAGGGGGTGGAAAGATTGTAAGAGCCAGAGGGAGCGGATGACCAAAAGGAAACAGAATTTTCCAGATAGCTGGTCAGTTACTCATATGAACTCACAGCAATGGTGACAGCATGTACAAGTCTCATGCAAACTTAAATCAGACAAAATTCCAGCATAGACATGAGGAGGTGAATAAAAAACCCCAACTAAACCTAAGGAAATTTTGGCAACCTATGGCTGCTGGAAGGGGCAGAGACAGTCTCTTTCAAGGATGGGACTTTTGGTAGGTTAACCAAGCTCCAGTGTGGATGGACCCACACTGAGGGATGTTTGAGGACACAAATTAAGACTCTATAGGTTATACATACATACATACATATATATATATAGACAAGAGCTCTTTAATGCACTCTATTATACATATATATTTTAGAAGTACTCTATATGCTAGGGCTGGAGAGATAGCTCAGCGGTTGAGAACACTGACTGTTCTTGCAGAAGACCTGGGTTCAATCCCAGTACCCACATGGCAGCTAACAGCTGTGTGTAACTCCAGTTCCAGGGGCATTGCATGACATGGGTGCACTTAACTACATGCAGGCAATACATTCATAAACATAAAATTAAATAATAAATAAATTTAAAAAATTCTTTAAAAAAGAAGTACTCTATATTTTAATGTACTCTATATAATAGAGTACATTAAATTGGGAAGGGGCAATAAAGAGAGGTAAGGGGATCTAAATACCATCAAATTATATTGCGTGGAAATTGCAAAAATTGAATTAAAAGAAAAAACTGTGTGTTGGTGACATATGCCTGTAAACCTAGTGCTCATGAGATTAAGGTAGGAGAATCTTAGTCTCACTGTAGTGTATTCTGTGTATACATACATACACACACACATACACACACTCATATCATTGGCAGTGTATTTACACAGAGCACAACCCATAGCATGCACTCACATTTTTATACAAAGCTGCCAGATGTTCAACATGTATGATTAACATACCTGTTTTTCTATTCTCTTGCTCACCTCCATCAGCAAGAGCGGGCATGGTATCAACTTTCTGGGCTCTCTAGTTTGACACCAGAGTTTTTTTGTTTTTTTTTTTTAACCACCTCACAGCCTCAGGTCTCCTCAAGAAACCTCTCCACTCCATGGAACACACTTAGAAGACCTAAAGTATAGTCTGGCAGGTCTGTTCTAGAATGCCAGCACATCAGCCTAAGAAAAGGAGTAAGGAGCAGACCTGTCCAAGGGTGCTTTCTATTGCTGTGAAAAACATCATGACTAAAAGCAATTTGGGGAGGAAAGGGTTTATCTGGCTTACAGGTCATAATCCATCATTGAGGGAAGCCAGGGCAGGAGCTCAAGGCAGGAACCTAAAGGCAGGAACTGAGGCAGAGACCATGGAGAAGGGCTGCTTTCTGGCTTGCTTCCCCAGCTTACTCAACTACTTTTCTTTTAGAGTCCAAGTCCACCTGTCCAGGGATGGCACTGCCCACAGTGGGATGGGCCCTTCTACCTCAATTAGCAATCAAGAAAATGCCCAAAGACATGTCTGCAGGCTAATCTGATGCAGGAAATTCCTCAGTTGAGATTCCCTCTTCCCAGATGACTGTAGTCTGTGCCAGGTTGACAAAAACTAACCATCCCAGGACCATAGGCTAACTGTCATGTTATCATACCAATGGCTAGACAATTGAAGGAGAAGTGAGAAGTGGACCTGAAGAACAGGATGCTCCCAACATAGATGAATAAGCTCTACAACCTCTGCCTTTCTGATGGAAAAGCCCACAGAATATTCTAGATTCAGATGTTTCTTGATTTTTGCTAAGTCTGAAACGACTATTCTGTGTCCACTCCCACTCCCCTGGACAAGCCCACAGAATATTCTAGATTCAGATGTTTCTCTCTTGATTTTTGCTAAGTCTGAAACGACTATTCTGTGTCCACTCCCACTCCCCCTGCCCCATGCTGCTATTCTCTACAATTATACTTTTAGTCCTGAGTCATTTCTGAAGTCAACTGGTCCCAGCTTCCCTCCAGGAACTGCTAAAGTGTGGGGCACTGGACACCTGTGTGTTGTAGGTCCAGTTCTGTGGTGGAACATATATTGGGAAAATGGAAAAAATAGACTCACATTTGGCCCTGGTTTCTGAAGTCAACTGGTCCCAGCTTCCCTCCAGGAACTGCTAAAATGTGGGGCACTGGACACCTGTGTGTTGTAGGTCCAGTTCTGCAGTGGAACATATATTGGGAAAATGGAAAAAATAGACTCACATTTGGCCCTGGTTCAATTCTTCAAAGTGAAGATGACATTTCTGGTAAGTAGTCATAATTAGATTTTTAGAGCCCTGGGTTCTCAAATGATCACATGTAGGATTAAGAAAGATGATTTCAAATATTGAATTCTGCCTGATTAGCTAATAAATGAGGTGATCTGTTGATGTGGAAGTAATGTAATAGAGTTAATACAGCCCTAGGGGGCATGACAGATGTCTTGTGTCTTGTCTGTAAGTCTCCTTAGCAATTACCCTGTCGTCTGCCCATTCCTCACAGTCTGTAAACCTCTTTTTATCTTCTTTGTCTTCTCTGGCAGCCTGTGTCTGCAAAATTTGCAGAGGATTTTATTAGTATCATTTTTGGGTGAGGATGGCTACTTTAAAGATTTAAAAAATTTTATGTTTATATACATGTGTCTGTATATGTGTATGCAACATGTGTGCAGGTGCTTGTGGAGGCCAGAAGAGGGCATAGGATCCCCTGGAGCTAGAGTTCCAGATGGTTGTGAACTGCCAGTCATGGGTGCAGGGAACTGAACTCAGGTCCTCTGGAAGAGGAGGACTGAGGAGGACTAAGGAGGACTATTTGAAAATTTCAGTTTCTTCATTTGCCAATGCCAATTTCAGAAATGTCTTTCACTCTCCGTAACCTAATGTTTTGGTGGCCTTTGCAGAAAAGTCTAAGAGTATGTTTTAAAATGGAAACTGGGGGACCAGAGATATGGCTCAGCAGTTAAGAGCACTGGCTGTTCTTGCAGAGGACCCAGTTTCGATTCCCAGCAACCACATGGCAGCTAACAACTGTAACTCCAGTTCTAGGGGATCCAATGCCTTCTTCTGACCTCCAGGGGCATTGCACAACATGGGTGCACTTACACACATGCAGGCAATACACTCATACATATAAAATGTAACAAATAAAATATTTTCAAAAATGGAAACTCTTTAATGATTTCATTTCCAAATAATTTTAAATGGGCATTTTTACCTTAGATTTCTTCTTTCTCTAGGCATCTGAAGTGTAGGATGTAAGGAATATGATGAATCCTGGTGATCTAGTCTCTTGAGATAATTGAGGAATGAGGCAAAGTGACTCTTGCCTTCAAGCTAGTTACTTTTCAGAAGGAACTGGAGCTCTTTCATGATTTCTGAAGGGCCTGCTATTATATGCCAAACTTTGGGACTGCTCACAAAGGACTTTCTGAGCTAGATCTTTTAAAAAATTATTTATTATTAATTAATATTTTATGCATATGAGTGTTTTGCCTGAATGTATGCAAATGTACTCATGTCATGCAATGCCCACAAAGGTCAGAAGAAGGCATCAGATCCCCTCGAACTGGAGTTAAGGACAGTTGTTAGCTGCCATGTGGGTACTGGGAATCAAACCTGGGTCCTTTGCAAGAGTAGCCAGTGATTACACTGAACTGCTGAGCCATCTCTCTACTCCCCTGAGCTAGGTCTTGAAGATAGTAGCTTGTTAAGCAGGAGAGTAGGAGTGATTTTCCTCCCCTCAGCTACAAAGCCTGTTTAAGAATGTTAAAGAAGAGGATCCACACTGTCACTACCCTTAATGGCTTAGTAGTTCAGGCTCCTAATAAAAATTTAATGAAAAGACAATTTGATTACAGTCTCTAAGAGTAGTGTACTTTTCCCAGATTGGCCATTCGGGGACAAGAATGAATGTATATGAATTCTGCCAGAATCATCATTATCAGGAATGGCTCAGTCCCAAGATACCACTTCTCATGTAGTTTATCCCTTGCCCTGTGGAGGAAGCAGCTCTCAGATTTGTATGGTGGTGGTACCTGGGTTCTCTCTGACAGTGGGCAAAGAAAGCTCCTGGTATTTGCTATCTAGAAACCCCTAATCTGAATAAATAGACAGATATGGAGGGGTATACTGATGAGCTAACACTTTCTAGGTGCTTACACGTGCCAGACTGTATTCAGGATCTATGTAGGTTATTCCCTTTCATTGAAAATGCAGTGTGCTGTACAAAGTAAGCAAGGACTTTTCAAGATGTGGCAATTTCTGACAATCTGAAGAAAAGGAGCAATTATAGAAGCCTGCATCAAGACAAGTGACAAGCGTCAGAGCTAGAATGCCAAGTCTGAGATGGTGTGAAGGTTAGATACTGTCACCAAAATCAAGAGGCAGAGTTGTGAGGTAGAAAGCACATGGGAGCTAGAGTCAGACCTAAAGTCAGTCTTGCAGGTCCTGTAACCTCTGGTGGCCATACTTGTCTTCTAAAACAGGCAAAAACCTGTCTTTCAGGGCGGTTTTAAAAATGCAAGTAAAGACACAGAACTCAGCTTTGTCCTGGCAGAGTAGTACACAGCTTTCATCATCAGCCAAAGAATCCTTGTGTTCCGAGACTCTTAATTCCAGAGCTCTTACTCACTCTTGATGTGTCATGTTTGCACACACAACCTGAGCCCCAAACATAATGTTACTTGCTCAAAGCAGCCCAACTAGCATATCAGGATTAGAACTTAGGCCATCATCAGTCCTGAGCCACTGGAGTGATGAGCACAGCTGGACCATATGCAAAGCCTTTGAGATATTTCACTGAAAAGACCATGACTCATCTTGCTGGTTCACCTCTGATCATTTTTTCCTTATGGGACAGCTAATTTTTCTGGCTTTTATTTTGTCATTTCTGAAGCACATTCACTCACTTGTTTGAATGTATTAGTCTACTATAGGTGCCAAAATACCATAGCCTGAGTGGCTTAAAAACAGAAACTTATTTCTCATAGTCCTCAAAGCTAGTGAGTCCAAGATGAAGGTACCAGTAAGATGGGTTTATTCTCAGCCTTTTCTCTTGGCTTGTAGGGGGCCATCATCTTGCTGTTGCCAACATGGCCCTCCTGTGTGCATGCAGAGATCGTGTGAGCTCTCTGGTGTTTCTTTTCTTTCTTTTTTTTAAAAGAATATTTTATTATTTCTATTTTATGTGTATGAGTGTATTACCTGCATGTGTATAAGTGCACCCATGTCATGAAATGCCTGCAGAGGTCAGAACAAGGCATCAGATCCCCTAGAACTGAAGTTATAGACAGTTGTTAGCCGCCATGTGGGTGCTGGGAATCAAACCTGGGTCCTCTG
>NW_008331137.1:0-2264 GCF_000622305.1 Nannospalax galili
ACACACACACACACACACACACACACACACACACACGCACATACACACAATTAAATCTAAGTATTTTCTACTGTAAAGATCTAACAGAAATAAAAAGTGATGAGAATTTGGGGATAAATAGGAAATCAGAAAATAGAAAATTATATACAAAGTAACATCCATTGCTTTTAAGCAAACTGAATTTCCAAGGATGGTGCCTACCCCATTTGTTTTAGACAGTTTTGTAGAACCCTCCCTCAGTGAGTCTTGTGGGTTCATTTCGATTGACAAGAGCCTCAACATTTCCTTTTGTCTGAGTTCCTTTGTCAGCAGCCGAGTCCCATCTCAGCTTTTCCAGTTGTTGTCTCCCTTCCATCCATAGGGGCTTCTATGCAAAAGATGGGGCCTGTGAACGCTGCAGATCCCCTTGCAGAATGTGTGATGGAAATGCCACCAACTGTCACTCTTGTGAAGGAGACTTTGTCCTGGACCACGGAGCATGCTGGGAAGCTTGTCCTGAAAGGCATGTGGCTGTGGAAGGGGTATATAAGCACTGCCCAGAGATGTGCCAGGACTGCATCCACGAGAAAACATGCAAAGGTACCTGGGAACATCCTGAGGGGGGCCTGGCCCTGACAAGCCATTGACTGAGGCTACTACCTGGGAATCATAAGAACCAATCTCTCTGCCTCCACTGAAGTTCATTATCCCCCTGCCTATCATGGAGGAGATTAAGGGCAAGATGCCCTCCTCCCCTTGTGGAATCTGCAAGCTAAGACAGACAAGAGTTCTTACAGACATGCTTACACACTAAACTGCATATGAAGGTATACTGTATGTCAGCACAATACTCAGCTCTCACCTCAGAGGTAATAAGTGATAGTTTATTCTGTAACTAAATATGAGTGACCATAGTGGAACATGGATTCAAGTTACCTTAAATACTATGTTCAATGTAGTAACAATTTCATGAAGTGTTCATGGTTACAGAACAAAAGAAAGTCATAAATCAAGGCAGTTTTCAAGTGCTTTGTGGGAACATGAAGTAGGCACCTTATGATGAAAGGAGGACATGTCAGCTGTAGGTCTCAGATGCCATCAGATGATATTCTTAGCTTCAGGGTTGGTGGAAGCTAATGATCTGATAAGTTAAAACATTCCAAAAGGATTTACCTAATCGTTACAATGGTGTTAGGTTAGAGACAGAGGAGGGCAATGAATGACGACTACTACGGGTCTAAAGAGAGACCAATGGAATTTGACTCTGGATCTGTGACCTTGCAACTCCCCATAATATCCAAGCTCTAATCCGTTAATTGGCTGCATAGACTCTTTAACACAGGTGTAGCTATTTTTCTGGGAATGTCAGTTCATAATGAGGCATTATTCAAGGCACTAGAGCTATAGTTGGGAACCCGAAGATCCCATTCTGTGTTCAGAGTTTTTAGGAGTGACTGATAATTAAAAAGCAACAAAAATGGGAAGGATGATGCTGTGACTCGGACGTTCCTCTCATAAGCCCTGACCCCACCTCCTTCCCACGCTTTGCCGGAGGAGTCGAGCACATTAAGGGGCAGGGCTAAGGACACTGGGAAAGAGAGTTAGCAAGGCCATTTTGGAACTCCGGGATCGAGGTGCCGTGGCCCAGGAATGGTGAGCAGGGGCTAGAATGGCCAGCGGACACCCTGCCTGGTGCAGGGCGAGATGAGGCAGATGGGGTGAGATGGCTCATGGGTGCAGGGCACAAAAGCTATCAGGAATGGTGGGCTGCCTCGCACAGCTCCGGACTTGAATGGCAGGGTGGGTTGTTATGAGAACTTTCTTTGTAAGTCATCCCCTCCCAATGTCATATAAACTATGCAAAATTCAAATAGAACTGTGTTACGCTGTTTGTCGATCTGCGTCAGGACCAGGAGACCGTGAGTGAGGGCGGGTCAGAGAGTGGGAAGGGGAAATTTTAGTGTAAAAGATGCATGCATATCTGTAGTCCCAGCACCGTGGGTGCCAAAGCCGGAAGATCAAGGACAGCCTGGATGCCGCAACAGTGAGACTCTGTCTCCGAAATAAAAACAAAGCCACAGAGGCCATTAGAGAAGCAGTGATAAAGATATGAGAAAAAATTAAGGTGGCTCAGTGCCACCAAGCCTGATGACCTGAGTTCAATCCCTGGGACACACATGATGGAAGAAGAGAACTGACTCCTGAAAGCTGCCCTTTGATCTACACACATACAGAGAGAGAGAGAGAGAGAGAGAGAGAGAGAGAGAGAGAGAGAGAGAGGAAAC
>NW_008331137.1:3330-4558 GCF_000622305.1 Nannospalax galili
TCGTATCACATCAACTCCTAGAGCAGTTAACAGATATTCTGCTTTCTTTTCAATTGCTGTGACAAAACACTCTTGACCAATACCAACTTGGGGAGGAAAGGGTTTATTTTATCTTACATCTCTCTCCCTAGTAACAGTTTATGACTGAGGGAGCCTAAGGTAAGAACTCGGAGCTGGAACCTGGTGGCAGGAGCTGAAGCACAGAACATGGAGGAACTCTGCTTACTGGCTTGCTCTCCTGGTCTGTTCAACCTGCTTTCTTATACAGTACAGTACCACCTGCCCAGGGGTGGCTGGACCCTCCCATATCACTCAACAATCAAGAAAATACCCCATAGACATGGCCACAGGCCAGTCCAATGGAGGCAGTTCCCCAACTGAGGCTAAAGCTTCCTGCCCAGCAGGGAAGTCTGCTACAAATGATGCCAGTCTAATCCCTTGGGTACTTGATTAGTTGTCTAGTAGTCTGTGAAATTTGTGTGCTCCTTGGAACATACTAAGGTTGTTGGTTGATTCTTACCTACTAAACTACAAACTTAAAAAAAATATTATTTTTATTTTATGTGTATGGGTGTATTGCCTGCATGTATGTGAGTACACCCGTGTTGTGCAATGCTGCGGTCAGAAGAGGGCTTTGGATTCCCCTGGAACTGAAGTTAAGGATGGTTCATAGCCACCAGGCGGGTGCTGAGAATCGAACCCAGGTCCTCTGCAAGAGCAGTCAGTGCTCTAAACTGCTGAGCCATCTCTCCAGACCCTCATGATTTTTTAATGTTGTTTATTACTTTTATTTTATGTGTATGAGTGTATTGCCTGCACAACCAGTGTTGTGCAATGCCCATGGAGGTTAGAAGAGGGTGTTAGATTCCCCTGGAACTGGAGCTTAGAGGGTTGTTAGCCACCATGTGTGTGCTGGGGACCAGAACCTAGGTCTTCTGCAAAGAGCAGCCCTTGTTCTCAACCACTGTGTCATCTCTCCAGCCCCATATCTGTTATTATTCTAACATCTGAATGGCCTACCCTCAGCCATCTTTCCCTCCATCAGGGCTTTGCTTTGAGACTCATCTCTACCCACCCAACCATTTTTATTTCATTTCCTGCCTAAATTCTCAACAGAGCATTTCCTTTCACTATAAGTCTAAATATGAAAATAAGACCCATTACCTGTCCCTAACCCTAACCCTATCCATAAAATTAACCCTTACACTATCCCTTACCCTTACCATAA
>NW_008331137.1:5556-6696 GCF_000622305.1 Nannospalax galili
GAGGAATTCTGGAAGGTGAGGAAAGACTGTGGCCATGACTGGAAGACTGTTTGATGACTGGAAGGCCATACCCTGGTGTGTAACCTTGCTGCTGTGGAACACGTGTCAGAGTTTGGGTGCAGTGAGGTAACTGTAGTGAGCCTCAGAGACATGTCTGAGGGAGCCATTGCAGGAAGCAGCAGCTCTCTAGTTATCACATGAAAAATAAAATCATCATTGGCCTCATTTTGCAATGAAAATGCTCCACTTTGAGCCTGTTATTCCAGCACTCTGGATGCTAAGACAGGAGGATCATGAGTCCCAGATCTGTCTGGGTGATATATAGTGAGTTCCAGGTCAACCTGAGCTGTGTGTTAAGACCCTGTCTGAGTAGGGTAGGGAGAAAGAGAAGAAGGAGGGCAGGCAGTTTCTATTTTAGGCTGTACCCAGCTGATGACCTCACACCCTTGGCACAAAGCTCTAGACATCTCCAGGAGAAAGGAACTCATTTTCTAGATGGTACCCTGACTTGACCTTCTCTCACCCTCTGCTTCCCTGCATGTCTGAAGAGTGCCAAAAGTTCTGCCAGACCTGTATATCATCTTGGACCTGCCTGGCCTGTCAGGAAGGCCTGACAATGGTACATGAGACCTGCATGCCCAAGGAGTGTGCCTCCATGGAGTACTGGGATGAGGGGGCTCACAGGTGCCAGCCCTGTCACAGGAAGTGCTCCCGATGCTCAGGGCCGGCTGAGGACCAGTGCTACACCTGCCCTGGGGACAGCTTTCTTCTCAGTGAGTTATAACACAGTTAATAATCAAACAAAGCCTCAAGGGCCTCTTTGTTTTCTCTCCCTCTGAAAATCCACTGAGCATGATACCTGAGGGCTGGTGAGCACTCACTTCTTTCTTCTTGCTCCTCCTCCTCCTCCTTATCCCCCTCCTTGTCCTCCTCCTCCTCCTCATCCTCCTCGTCCTCCTCCTCCTCGTCCTCCTCCTCCTCGTCCTCCTCGTCCTCCTCCTCCTCATCCTCCTCCCCCTCCCCCTTCCCTCCTCCTCCTCCTCCTTGTCCTCATCCCCCTCCTTGTCCTCCTCATCCTCCTCATCCTTGTCCTCGTCCTCCTCCTCCTCGTCCTCCTCGTCCTCCTCCTCCTCGTCCTCC
>NW_008331138.1:0-11767 GCF_000622305.1 Nannospalax galili
GGTGCAGGGGAATCCAGCTGCAGGGGCCAGGCCTAACTTACTAGGGTAGTCTGCAGGTCTCAGGGAGGAAGATCAGGAGACGGGCCTAGGGCTGAGGAGGGGGTAGGGACAGAGTGGGGAGGGTTGAGCTATCTAAGTGGAGTATGTGTGGGCCCTGAAGCAGGAGCAGATGTTTGTCTCCTTGAAAGTACAGCACTCCAACAGGGTATGGGTTGGGTGCAACTGGATATTAGGTCTAAATCAATGACACTGAAATCAGGGAACTCCCCTATGGTGCAATCAAATTGAAGGATGTCAACTGTGGTGTTGGGGAGACTTCAATTCTTGTTCATCAAAAAGGTGCACAGTGCATCAAAGACTTGCAATCTTGGGTTGTGTTGAGGTCTGTGATGACACTGTCATCATAGGTGATGAAGTTGTGCTAATAATCTAGGAGAATTTCATCCCACCAGATGTTCACATAGGCATTTCATTTAGCACTCAACTGTATGTGAGAAAGTTCCAGAGCCTACATCTTTTCCTAGTAAGGGTGTCAGTCACAGCTCTGGCCAATAGAAAAATTGTGATTCACATGTTGGTCACAAACTTCAGACCAGTACTAAGACAATCACAGATATGTTATATAATCTCTCTTTCATAGGAACTGAAATCCACACAGGACTTGAGGGAGATATTTCAAAGACAGATAATGGAGTTGCTTTGGTAGTCAATCCAGGTTGTCAATCAAAGTGTAAGGGACCAGGGACTGCCACCTAGGCATCAAGTCTCTCAGGATATTTCTAGAGTTTGAGAGAATGATGTCCCCTTGAAAAAGGTCAGAGTCTGCTTCTGAAATTTCCCTCTGTCCCCCCAAATCTGCATTGTGTACTTTTATTTCTTTTGGAAAGATGCATAATTTCTGTCTAACACCACAGCCCAGTTTATATCAGTTTGGTCCTCACTCCACAAGGAGTGGAAATGAGTGAGTCTAGACCCTCTGTTCAACTCTTTAAAGTCCCAAGACATGTCTTCTATTAAAGGGATTTTTATCCTGTATTTCTAAATCGCTCTGTGGTTGTAACCCTCCAATAAGCCAGTTGCAGCCCTTAGAAAGCCATTGTGACAGGGTGCAGTCCATCAGGGAGGGGAAGACATGGCTGTAGGCCGCTTCATCATGGCAGGAGTGTACACTGGGGATTCTTCAACTCCTTGTGTCTTTGTGGAATGGGAAGCAAAGCCGTGGTATTGTTTTAGGTGTGGTTTGGGGATTGAGAAAGACATAGTGCTGGGAGATAAGAGTCACTCATAAAAAAACTGATGGGAAAGACCTCAGTGAGAGAAAGAGCAGATGGCATGGAAGCCAAGAAGGGGCAGGAGATTCTGCTCCAGAGACCCAGGATGAGCCCTAGAACAGCACCTTGCACCCCCTCTTGTCTGAGGTCAGTCAGCACTTGGACCAGGAGTTTCCATGCAGAGAGATATGTATCTGGACACATGTTCTGCACAGTGCTGACTGGATCGCTCATCCAGGTGCTGCCTGCATCTCCAGAGCCTGCCTTCATCCATCAACTGTCCTGAATCCGGAGTGGAAGGACAAATGGAAACAAGTGCCCCAATTCCTATACAGGGCAAAACTAGACCCTAGAAGGAGCTTTGGGGCTTGAGGATGACAGAAATCAGTTGACAAGGACATGTAAGCCCCCCAGTGCTCAGAGTGATGAGCCCTGGAGAACACTGAAAGCCAGGGCCCTGTGCCGACATGGAACTGTGGGTGCCTGAGCCATCCAACTTTTCCTTCTTAACCACAAACAAATGCTTCAGGCTGCACTGTCACTACAGTTTACCATTTGGAACCAGATTTTTCAAGGCTGCATCTCAGACACATGGCTGTTGGCTGTTGCCCAAGGAAAAAGGAGCCGGTCCAAGAAAAGCAATTCCACCTGTGGTACACATCCTCCTACCAGGCTTTGAAGCTCAGTTCCCTAAATAAACCCAACTCTTGTTTAGAGAGACAACAAAACAAGAAAACTGAGTCCAAACTGAATGAATTTATTCCACACTTTGCAAGGAAAAAGTCGAGGAAGAATCATTTCTGATTCGGTACACGATGAACACAGAGACTTTGCACTCAGTCACGTTCATTTTTCACTCCGTCCTGATAAAATCATGACCCTGAGAACTTGTAGTGTTGAAGGCTATCGCTATCACATAACCTGACTCCCTCTATCCCAGAACCATTGACTTCTTCCTAAGTCCCAGCAAGGGAACATTAGCTCTGGCACCTGGGACAGTTCCTTGTAAATCTAAAAAGACACGGTGAAAAAAGGTGATAGCCAGAATCCAGCACAGTTGTGGGAGGGGCTCCGGGAGGCCCAAGCCTAACTGAGGAGCTTTTGGCAGGGAGGGAGTGGTGGGGGTGGATTTGCTCAAAACACATATGTATGTATGAAATGCTGAAACAAAAAAAGAAAATATACAATTTTTTAAGAGATAGGTTGAGAGACATTTCAACAAGTGGAGTCTGGAGAGACAGACACAGAACAGGTACAGGAGAAGAGGAGGGATGGGGAGCAGAGCAGGGTCTTCACTCAGGATCACCCAGGTGTTTAACCCCCTCCCTGCCGTGCCCTGCATGCTCTTTCCCTTACTCTGGAGCTCAGCCATGTGCCAAATGGGGCTGTCGATGTCAGAACTTATGTGGTCACAGTCGCATCTGGGCCTTTGCCTCAGTGTCTCCTGACCAAGGGAAGCAACAAATTCATAACAGCATCTCCAGGAGCACAATGTACACTCTCATAAGCTAAGGATAGCAGAGTCTGTTTCATATATAAGCTCCCTATAGAGTAACAATTGGGGTTCTCTTAGCAGGAATTGACTGTCTGGCTATATCCTGGGGTATGGATTCAGTGTGGGTGCCATTGGACAACAGACCTCCCACCTTTCCTGGGATTAAGAGTCCAACCTGCAACCTCAGAAATTACCTCCACCCTACGTATCTTCCCACCATCGCCTGAAATTCCATCTGAGCCTGCACAGGTGGTACCCAATATGGGAAATGATTTCACTTGGCCACGGGACAGATGCAGTCATCTCCAACCTGCCTAGGCTAGTTTTGGTTCTTCCCAAACCTCACTGTTACTTTGTGGTCAATACTCTTCATCAGGAGGGCGGTGTCCCTGGGAGCTGGTTTTGTTCTTTCTGTGACGCAGGAAGACAGATTGAAGAGATGCTCAGAGAAGACAAAATGAGACTCTGGAAATACTGTTTAATAGTTTGAGGGTGCTGTGAAATACAAGTGTCAAGGGGCTAATGAGGATAGACATCCATGCTTGAAGTGGAAACTAGGGCAGTAATCTGAAATGTGGATGGGGTGGGGGCATGCCGTGTACTCAATAAAAGTTTATTCCCTTGACTACATATACAGCTTTTTTTTTACCTTAGCTATAAAACAGCATGGTACCCTTTTATGAGGACCATGTGTGAAAATCAGAAGGTCTGAAACACAAGTCCATATTGCAGCACCGAGGTTCACCACTGGGTAATGCTGGCCGTGGCTTTTCCCCCTTGTGGCTGCTCATCACTATGGCACTATGAAAGGTGACCGCAGAGAGAAAGCTTTCAGGCCAGTTTCAGCTTGATTTCTCTCTGTCCTGCAACCAAAGTGTGTGGTGTCTTCCACACAAGGTCATCCATCTAGTTGTGGTCTAATCATAAAATCTATGACTCACCTATGACTCACATCTCAGACTCAGAGCCAACCCCTTTAAGAAAAATCCCCCAGATCCAAATCCACCTAGAATCAGGGAGCAGACAAGCAGCCACCACAGAGCTGTTGACATTTTGCAAACTAACCAAACCTATACTGTGTCTCCCGCCTTTCCCAGAAACACAGTGAAACCACTGTCCTTGTTATCAATCGTGCTTCTGTCAATGGAAAACATCTGCTGCTTCTCCATGTGCCTCTGCAGGACATGCTGGCCTCTCATGTACAGAAAACAGAACAGTTGACCTCTTTCAGTGGAACTGGCCTCTCTGTTGTCACCTTCATAGGTTAAAATACTGTGGGAATAAGTGAGACAGACAATTCTTTAAGTCTTTGTCTCTCGTGGGTTCTAGAGGTTCTGTGATTTTGCATTCTGGCACTAGTGCCGAATTTTAAAAGACTCCACATGGACTCGGGGGCTCAGCTCTGCAGATGTTACTCTCGAGGCCACAAGTAAGAGTGCCCAGCTCCTTCAGCTGCCCAGAACAGCCCCAGCTCTGCAGGATTGCTGTTCTACCTGATCACTTTCATTTGCACTGGAGCAGTGAGGTGGTCTCAGGGAGGTGGCTGGGTTTCCCAGGCGTTCACATTGTGACCTTCCGACCTTTCAGAACTTGGGATATTACATCGCCTGTGCCACTGCATGGAATTTAGCCTCGCTTATTTCTCCCAGTTTTACTGCTCCTCACAGCCAGAAAGGTAATGTGCACTGGTCACTGCCTTCATCCCTGTGAGGGATGCCTCGTTTTCCATGTTAAGGACTATTTTAGCAGAACATATAAGTCTCCGTGGGCTGTTCTATTTCTGTCATTTAAGGCATATCACCACTTCTGTGGTCACAAAGGCAGTCTCAGAAACTTCTGTGCACGTCCTTGTCGAGCTGCAGGTTCAGAACTGCTGATGTCACACTGCCCTCCCCCTGATGCAGGTCACCACTGTCTTGGCCTTCTACTTCATCTTTAGTTCAATTAACGTTGTTTAGACATTCATATTTCTGTTCAGTTATTTGGGTAAAAGTTGCCCATTCCTCCATTATAGAGAAATTGCCCAGAGTCATACAAGAGGAGAACTGAGCTAAGCATGCAGTTCATGTCTGTATCCACAGAACTTGGGAAGGTGAGGGTGAAGGATTATAAATTCAAGTCCAACCTGAGATACACAAAGTTGCATAATAGCTGGGGTCATAAGACTCTATCACACAGAAACATTGAGAAGGTATAGGGGGATAGACAGAGAAAAGGGTGGAATGATGGATGGATGAGTGAATGAATGAATGAATGAATGAGAGCATGAAAGTGGCAGCCCTGGGTGGTGGTGTGTGTCTCCTCTAGGGTAGCAGGATCTTCCTCAGCCGCACACCATTAGGGTAAGTGTGCACTTTGCTGCACTGTTTCTCTGTGTACTGAACTTTGAATGTGCTGCTGTCCTCATGTAATGCTTGAGAAGGAAGGATCCCTTTTCAGGAAGGAAAGTAAGCAATGAAAATGGAGGAACAAAGACCCAGGATCATGGCCTGAGTGTCCGGTTCCCAAGAGTCATGGAAATGGATTCTACATGAGCCAAAGGCATTGGGAGTGGAAGTTGTGGCTCACTGGAGACTGCCTCCATCAAGAGAATGCTTCAGACCCATGGAGCCTGTTTGTACTGCCATGACTTGGGGACCCTGGGCATTTAGGCCATTTATTTCATTGATAATGGTCTGGTTTTCCTCCAAATAAAAAAAAATCACTTCTTTTTTAAAGTTCTTCCAAACGTACTGTACAGATGCAGAATCAATGGACCCCAACTGCCTTGATAAGGAGGGTTCGAGGCCCAGTGGGGCTTAGGGTGGGGGTGGAAGCATGAAGGTCAAATCTCCAAACTCTGCCTCTATTTTCAGAGGTTGTTTTTTTGTTTACAGACCCACCAGGGCAGCTGCACATATGAACTCACAGCGGCTGTGACAGCATGCACAAGACCTGTACAATCTCGAGCCAGACAAAATCCCAGCATGGAGGGGGAGGTGGGCACCAGTCCCACCCTGGACTGAGGAGCTATGCTTAGTTGATGGCTTCTGGGAGAGGGAGATTTCTTTGAGTGTGGCCCCTGGTAGGTTGACCAAGCACCAGTGAATGACCAAACACCAAAGAGTATGTGGGCAGCAGGAATCGGACTCCATGGGTTTCTTTTAAAGAGGATGCAGCACTGGGTAGGAAGGGAGAGGGAGTGGACCTGAGAGGAGGTGGGGGAGGGTGAATATGATCAAAATACACTGTTTGAAATTTTCCAAAAAACTGAAAAGTAGGAAGAAAACAGGGAGTTTTTAATTTGACAGCAGCTGGGAGGCTGCAGGGGGCTGTCCCGGTCTGTTACCAATAATGAGGAGGTTCTGATTGAAATGTCTTCACTGAAAGGGATTGTCATGTGTGGCAGCTGAGTCAAGTTCCTCAGAGCTTTTACAGTTTACAGCACGGCAATAACATACTCAGAAATGAAATCTGAAAAACAGGCCTTGAATAGAGGGTTGACGGACATACCTAAAATGCTTGCATTCTTGGGACTGGATTCCTGGACACAGCATGACTCACAGCTCTTCTTCTATGGGGCAATTCTTTGTGTAGTATTTCTATATTAATTATTCTTTTTCATACACGTCTCTTTTCACCTTTCACAGTTTGCATCAGAATTTCCTTTTCTAGCTGAGTGTGGTGGCTCACAACTGTAATCTCAGCACCCAAAGGCTCAGGCAGGAGATTTCCATGAGTTCTAGGCTATCCTGAGCTACATATTAGGCTCCAGGCCAACCTAGGCTATGATGTGAGGAACTGCCTCAAAGAACAAAAAGTAAGATTATAAAACTATCCATTTTTTCTAGAATTCCCTAGCCCTCCAGTGTGCAGCACAAAGACGTGTCTCATATTTGTTGCAGCTTTGGGGATGGGGAAATGAAAAGCTGGTTATGAACTGAATAATTTTCAAAAGGATCAAATTGATTTTGTTTATACATAAAATGGAAACCTAGGCAGCCCTAAGGAATACCTGTGCTCTTTTAGAGCTTCAAGGTGATATGTACATTATTTATAAAGAGAAAAATATGGTCTATATGTGCACATATTTACATGTGTGTAACCATATAGAGTTTATGGGAAATTCAACCCTACACTTCAAATGCAGTTACGTTTGGAAAATACATGGTAAATATTGTCAGCTCTTGCATAAAGGGTTTGGGTCACATGTATCTGGAAGTAACATGCCATGTTGCGGTCCTTCATGGGGACTGTGTTCTCCACTGACTGCTTGCTGGACTGTCCCTGATGCAGGCTGCCAACGGGAATTCCTCTCATGGTCGCCTACGTTGACGTCACTGCATTATTCGTCGTTTACTGCCACCTAGAGACAAGTTATTGCGATGCTAAGTTACTTGATGTCGGTGCTTTTGGTATCAAAGCTGGTCCAGGAGAAGGACCAGGAGAAGGCAGACGCGGAAGCCAAGCCGCGCGGGAACTGGCTCCTGCTGCGGCTCTGGCGCTGCCGTCTCCTGCCCGCAGGACGCTCCTAGTGACCCGGCTGCGGCCCGATGGCGGCCTCCGCGCTCCGCGTGGGAGGCGGGACGTGTAGGACTTGGAGGCCGCTGGCCGCTCTGATCCTGGGAACCAGGTCGGATGGAGCAGTCCACCTGGACAGCCGATGCGCACAGCGCGCTCTGAACTTCCCATAGCAACAGGTGGTGACGTCAACAATGAGACAACGTCCAAACGAATACCAGGCCTGTTCTCCTGTTATGCAGGCGTGCTCTCTCTGGTGGTTTCCCCCCCGAACCCCGAGATCCACAACTCCTGGCTTTGGAGAATGAGGCCTTGGAAGATTAGATCTGGGCTCTAGTGAGGATGTCACTCTGGCTCAGATAGGTGATAGCTTCAAAGCTTACAAAAATGGTGAGGTCATTTTAGAGAACTCCTCCTTGTCATCATTTGATGGGAGATGGACTGATTCCAGCCCTTGTTGATGGTTCTAAAGCAATCACAGTCCTTAATACAGCACCCTCATTTGAACGGCCTGGCCCAGATGACAGGGAAATCTATTTCTGGAGAGGCACAGGATGGAGGTAGTGAACATCAAGCTTAAGAACGTCCTATTCTTGGCATTGTATTCCTAGTGAGTATTCTTATCTTCTGTCTGCTGCCCACTGTCCATTCCTGATGCCTTTACATTTCCCGTGTATATTAATGTGCTTCTCTATTGCTGTAATAGACACCATGACCAAAGCAACTTGGGGAGGAAAGGGTTTATTTGGCTTGTAGCTCACAGTCCATTGAGGGAAGCCAAGACAGAAACTGAAGGCAGAAACTGAAACACAGACCGTGGAGGAATGCTGCTTACTGGCTTGTTCCCCTGGCCTGTGCTTAGCCTGCTTTCTTACACAACACAGGACCCCCATGACCAGGGGTGGCACACTCCCATATCACTCAACAAATCAGGAAAATGTCCACAGACATGCCCACAGGCCAGCTCCCATAGAAGAAATTTCCCAAGTGATGTTCCCTCTTCGAAGGTGTGTCAAGTTGATAACCAAAGCTAACCATGACATCATTACACAAGTGGAAAGAGAGTCAAATCTTGCCAAAGTCACAAGAGGTGACTCTGTCAAATAATATTCCTCTGAATTGTACAATCAAGAGCTCAGGAAATTGCCCCTTTTCACCATGTTCTGAAGAATTCTGCATTGCCCCAATCCCAAGGGGATTGGGGGCCCCGGGGGCGGTGATGCCTCTCTCAGAGTGATGCCATCCAGACAAATTCCTCCAGCTGAGTTCTAAGGGTCTCATTTTGTGCCCTGAAACCAGTGAATTTTATTTTCTTCTCTGAGCATAACACAGATTTTTTCCAATTTTGACCAAAATCTCCTTGAAAGATATCTATTTTTACTAACTTGTGTGCATATTCAATGCTGTCTATCTGAAGCATCTATTAAGATGCTACCTGGCATCTTAATGTTTAAAAGCTGCAGGTATTACTACTGCCTTTCTGGATAAAAGTTCTGAGATGCCAGTAGGGCTGCCTTTTATGCAGCTGTTGGGCAGAAGTTGAGATGCAAGAAATAGCCAGTGCCTGTGCATTATCCCACCACAGTGTAATCCACAGTTCAACCTGACTGCTGTCCTCAGGACCCAGTCAGCATCATCTCTAGTGCTTTGGATCATCAAACAGACATTTGTCTTCTCACAGACCAACAGAGTGTGGGTTGTAACAGTACATTCAGTTCAGCCTGTAACCAGTGGCACTAAAATCCAGGCACTGCCCAATGATGGACTCAAACTCAGGGATGATGGCCATGATGATAGACAACGGGAAAGGGGCACAGTACACCAAAGACTCAAGAATTATAGGGTGTATTGAGATCTGTGATGAAGTTGCCATCGTGGGCTGTGTTGGCAACCTGAAAGAATTTCATCCCGTCATATAATCATTTCATCCCACATGATCATTCTAATCAGCCTTCAACTGCTTATGGAAAAACCCCAGAGCATGCAGCATCTCATGTCCAATGATGGATTTATTGTCTCTCTATGGTCAAATGAAGAGTTCTGTCCCATGTGTTGGTCACCAGCCTCAGATCAACACCTAGAAAACTACTGAAATGAGATATAACACCCCTCTCTTCCATAAGGCTTGAAATCCACACAGTATCGAAAGGGGAATATTTCAAAAGCAGAGAGGCTACTTTGTCATTCAGCTCCATGTTGTCAACCAGAATATAGGGAATGGGGAACTTCCATGTGGTCCTTGTGTCTCTAAGGCCCTTTCTGGGTTTTGGCAGAAAGATGTCTCCCTTGAAAAAGGCCAAAGCTTACAGCTAAATTGATTTATGAAATTTCCTTCAGTTTGCTAAAATCTACATCATTTTTTGTTTAGAAAGATGCTTGATGTCACAGAGGAGGTGTTGCCTGGTTTGTCCTCTTCACTCTGCAAAGAGTGAAAAACAGTGATTCAATGCACTCTGTCAAAGTCTTTAAAGTCCTAAGACATGTCCTTTATCCATCCTTAAAGAAATTTTGCCCAATGTTGTAGCATCTCTCTTTTGTTGTAACCGTCCTACAAAACTGTGCAAGCCATTTGGAGATGACATAATCCATCATAGAGCGTATAATGGTTAGTTTTGTCAACTTGACATAAATCTAGACATACATGTGAAGAGGGAATTGCAATTGAGGCATTTCCTCCATCAGACTGGCCTCTAACCATGTCTGTGAGGCATTTTCTTGATTTCTAATTGATGTAGGAGTGCCCAGCCCACTGTGGGCAGTGCCATCCCAAAGGCAGTTCATTCTGAATTGTATAAGTAAAGTAGCTAAGCAAGTCCTGGAAGCAATCCAGTAAGCAGCATTCCTCCATATCTTCTTCAGTTCCTGCCTCCAGTTTCCTCTTGAGCTCCTGCCCTGGCTTCCTTTGATGATAGATGGATTGTAACCTGTAAGTTGAAATAAACCTTTCCTCCCCAGTTCCATTTCATCATGATGTTTGTCACAGCAACACAGAAACAAACTAGAACAGAGAGAAAGGCATGGCAGCAGGCCACTCCATGGCTGCAGGAGTAGGACCTGGAATTCCTCACATCCTGACATCTTCTTGAAGCAGGAAGCAAAGCTCTCCTAGCAACAGAAGGACCAGATGGAACAGAAGTGGAGGAAAGGCAGAAGGTCCTGTTCCTGGAACTGACAGTGGCCTTGGGATGGATCCTGGAACAGTAATATGTTCTCTCTTGTCTGGGGACAGCTAGCACTGTGACCAGTGATCCCAGTACAAAGAGGCATTAACCTGGCCACCTGTTCTAAGACGTGCTGACTGGACAGCTCCCTGGTGATGCCTGCAGCCTCAGAGCCTGGTCTAAGCATCCTCCTGCAGCCTGAATTCAAGGAGAGATGGAAACACGTTCTACAAATCCTAAGCAAGGCTTACATAATTTCTAGAAGGAAATATTTAGGTTTGGGTATGAAGTCAATTGGACAAAGAGGTATTGGTCTTGGAAAGTCATGTGTGCTGAGACCTGGATGCCCAAGTCATCCAACTTTTTCCCCTTAACCACCAAAAATATTCATGCTACATTTCTGCTGAGCCTCCACCCCACCAGCAAGGCAGGATGTGGAGCTCAGCGATGGGGGCCGAGAAGGGGTAAGTGCGCTGCTCACCCCTTCACCCGCCTCCCCGAGACTCTCAGACGCAGCAGGGAGTTTAGTCATGCAGGAACTTGTTTATTGTAAGTGTTACAAAGTTTATAAAGGCAAAAACCACAATCATTAGCATAGGCGGGAACCTATCCTCCAATCCTGTGGAAGGTCACGTAGAGCACGCAGGCTCCTTTCAATGTACTACTACGGTGATCAGGAGGTGCTCACGCGTTTTCCTCCTGGTTAGTCTCCGATCACCTACACTTCCTCTTATTTTTTGTCCCTGGTCCAGTTGCTTAGCTCCTCCCCACACTGAGGCGATAGGCGCCATTTTGAACGCAGCTTCCCTACATCTCCCCTTTTTGTTTTATTAACGGGGGTGGCATTGCTCTTCCAGTAACTGGTCAGAACTTGGGTTAGGTGAACCAGTGACAACCTTGGTTTAGGTGTATGTCTCCTTTATGGGGGAGGTAGGGAGCCGGTCATAATGGACATGTATCGCCATAGCTTGTACCTGTGCTATTTGTCCTTGAGTCAGTTTCATGACTCTGGCATAGATACATGGTCCAAAGGTGCAAACAAGGGTGAGGATCACCAAGGGTCCCAGCAGTGTTGAGATTGGCGTTGTTAACCAGGGAAAGGCGTTAAACCATTGTTCAAGCAGGGATTGGTCCCTCTGGACATATCAATTATTAATCTCCTTTCTGGCTTCATCTAAGTTTTTTGTGATTACCCCTGAATGTTCAACATAGAAGCAGCACTCCTCTCCCAGTGCTAGGCACAACCCTCCTTGTTACATAAAGAGAAGGTCTAACCCCCTTCTATTTTGTAATGTAACTTGTGCCAGCGATGAAACAGATTGTTGGAGGAACCTTACTGC
>NW_008331138.1:12053-32139 GCF_000622305.1 Nannospalax galili
GCAGGAACTACCCACTGATTACTGTTATTTGCCGCCGCCTGTGTTATGTTAAAGCAGCCCTCCCAGGGGGAGGGATAATCTAGGGTAGTGACACAGGTCAGACTGTAATCTGTCACAGGTACAGAGAGCCTGCTCATCTTGGTGGACAACCCCCCCCGACACTTTTGATCATCGGAGGTGTAATTAAACCTTCCTATTACACCTAGTGCCTTGATCAACTGTACACCGGCCTCTAGGCACAACCAGAATGAGGAGGTAAGGTCCAGACAGGCCAAGTTGAGAACTCTATATACAAGCTGGATAGCCATTAGGATCTATAACCCTCCCTTTGGGGTCAGATCCTTAAACCCATTGGGTCTCGCTCTGGGTTTTGAATGAAGGTGTTGCAGGGGAAGCATAAGTCCTGTGGGGGAGAGGCTCACGGCAGGCAGGTAAGGCTTGGCCATCCTGCCCCCCAAGTTGGCCGGTCCAGGTGTGATTGGCCTTGTGAGGGACTCAACCCACTTTCTAACCATAAGGAGGAGACCAGGGTCACGTCCAGATACATAGAGTCTCAATCTTCAAGTCTTTCCCAAGTCCCAGCCCCTTGCCTGCCATCCCTCCTCTGTAAAGGTTAGACAGAGGGGGTTGCAATGAAAGTTTGTACATCTTCCATATAGTGGATTTGCGGAAAGTCTAGGTCTCTATCCTTTTGACAGTGATCAGTCCCCGTTCCTTAATCCAATACCCCATCCCTGTGGTTTCACATCCCCAGTTATAACAGTAGTAAGAATCAGCCCCCCCCCACAGTTGCACAGCTGTTGTGAAGTTCTACCACTTCCTGAGCACAAATAAAATTCTATCTGTAATAATGCATCCCGCTTGAGCACATGAGAGCACCCCAGCTCCCTGGGGGACCCTGTTAATGGTAACATGCATCCATGTCCTGTGTCCCCACATTCAGGCTGGGTCCCCCCTTGAGTCCGGTCACCAACATCCCATGATCCGGTAGCCAGGGCACAGAGATCTACCTCCAGGTCAGGCCACCATGTGTCCAGTGGTGTCACCTTGGTAGTGCTGTTGGCAATCACTCTGGTAGCCACATTGGTCACCAACCACGTGACCTTTTGGAGCTGATGTGGATTCAGGGTCTCTATAGGTCCAGATGATCTTGTTAGTGTCGGCTCCTTGATTGTCAGGAGTGACAGGATGAGCATGAAGATGAGTTTCCTCATTTTGATCTGTAAGAGACAGAGAGAGAAAGGCTTCCTCAAGGGTAGGTATGCCTTGGCAATTATGAGGAGGTGTCGGCTCCACCAGAGTCTTTTCTTTTCCCTGTTGGTCATCTTGGTTGGAGCCATCATCCTGTAGGGGGAGATATTTGAGGTTTCTGGCTGGTACCCAAATAGGCTTATCTTCTCCCATGGGGAAAACACAACCGAATCCCCTTCCCATCATTAACAGGGGGTCTGGTCCTCTCCACTGTCCCATAATAGGGTCCTTCCACCTCACCTCTACTCAGGGTTTTGTATTTTCTTGTCCCCAGTGATCTTGAAATTTAGATTGCAAGGTATTTTTTGAGCGATTTAAAATGTTTATGGTAAATAGGGCTATCCCTACTTGCTAATGGGGGCTCATTCCCCCTTTTTGTTTTAATAGTTGAGTTTTGAGTGTTTGGTGATTTTGCTCAACTATAGCTTAACCCTGTGGGTTGTAAGGTATTCCAGTGGAGTGTGAGATGCCCCAAGTTTTAAAGAATGTCTGTATTGAGGCACTGACGAAACAGGGGCTATTGTCAGTCTTTATCTGCGAGGGCAAGCCTAGGGTAGCAAAGCATTGGAGAAAATGTGATTGGGCCTGTTTGGAATTTTCTCCTGAATGGGCAGTAGCCCAACATGCATGAGAAAAAGTGTCTATAGACACAAAAATGTACTTAAGCCTTCCAAAAGGTGCATAGTGTGTGACATCTGTTTGCCACAACTTATTAGGCTGTAGTCCTCTTGGATTAACTCCCGGGCCTTGGGGGGGCACCTTTAGATAGGGTTGGCAAGCTTTACAGGTATGTGCTATTCTTTTTAAATCCTTTTTTGGGACAGTGGGAAACCATGCAGGAAGGCCTCGCCAATTGATGTGAGTGAGGTCATGAAGATTTGCTGCCTCCTGGGCCGTATATATGTGGGCCCCATTTGAGGCCAGACAATCAGCCAGGTTGTTGCCCTATGTAATGAATCCAGGTAGCCCTTTGTGACTCTGCATATGCTGAATGAAAATGGGGGAGCTTCTTCCCTCCAAGGTGCCTTGGATCGAGACCATGAGTGTGGTAATTGGGTTGGAGTCTAATTTGATATGGGCCTGTGAAAAGCCTGGGAGGAGGTTAGCCACATAAAGGCTATTGGTGTACAGGTTGAAGGGGGAGCTTAGGCCTTGAAGAGCCATGAGAACCACCAGCATCTCTTTGAATTGTGCGGAACCCTTCGCAGCACAGAAGTCACACCTCTGGGGCCCTCCTCCTGGGTTGGGGCCAAATGCTGCATAGGTGGCCCTGCTCTGACCCCTGTCAGTAAATACATGTAAGCCATCGGGATCAAACTCTTGGAGAAGAGAGAAGGTGCCTTGAGGGGCAGACTTTGAAGGGCTGGGGCCCATTTAGAGGCCCCATAGTGGCAAGTGATGTCTCCAAAATATCCTTCTAGAGCCATTGCCACTCTTGAATTGCTGTGCCTAAGCCAATTGAAATCCGCTAAGTGGTAGGGGACAACAATCTTATCAGGATCTCTCCCGAACCTTCAAGCTGCCAGGCTCCTTCCCCTTATAATCATGTGTGCTAGTTGATCCCCAGTTGTGTATAGCCTTGGTTGACCCCCGAGGGTAGTTTGTACCCATTCCATTGGCTCCTGTTCTTGGATTAATGCAGCCATGGCCAGCGTGTCTCCTGTAGTAACCCACAAACAAAAGGGGAGCTTAAGGGAGTATCTTCTGACCGAAGCCCCCGCATCGAGGGCCTCCTGGAAGGCCCTAATTGCCTCCCAGTGTATGTCCTCCAACGTGACCTTGGTCCGGGGAGGTCCCATCATGAGGAGCCGATAGAGGGGGCTCAATGCTTGTGTGGGGACCTTTACCCAGGGCCTGAGACTATTTATTTCTCCCATTAGCCATTGGAGTTGTAGGATTGTAGGCTCTTTAGGGATGTCTAAGGTGGGTTTAAGGGGGCTGGCCTGTGTGAGAAGTAACTGTGTGCCTAGGATTTTAAAAGGAGGCACACATTGGATCTTTTCAGGCGCTACCCAGAGGCCATGTTTTTTCAGCCTTTGTAACACTATATTTAGGAAAGGCTGTAATTTGACTGCCTTTATATGTCCAATTATAAGATCATCCATATATGAGCATATTAGTGTTTTATTGCCCGCCCGCCATTAAAGGCTGAAGAATAGAGGCCAAGGATTTTAAAAGGAGGCACACGTTGGATCTTTTCAGGAGCTACCCAGAGGCCGTGTTTTTTCAACCTTTGTAACACTACGTTTAGGAAAGGCTGTAATTTGACTGCCTTTATATGTCCAATTACATGATCATCCATATATGAGCATATTAGTGTTCCAGTGCCTGCCATTAAAGGCTGAAGAATAGAGGCCAAATAGTGTTGGCAAAAGGCTGGGCTATTGGCCATTCCTTGGGGAAGCACTGTCCACTCAAACCTCCTATCAGGGGCCTGATGGTTTAAGGTGGGAATGGAAAAGGCAAACTTTTCCCAATCTCTTGGGCTAAGGGGAATGGAGAAGAAACAGCCTTGAATATCGACAACTGCAATAGAATACTCTACTGGTATTGCAGCCATCCAGGGCATCCCTCGCAAGGGGGTGCCTACCAGTTTCATTCTATCATTAATCATCCGAAGATCTTGGAGCATTCGCCATTTTCCTGAAGCCTTTTTGATGACAAACACTGGAGTATTCCAAGGACTGACCGAGGGGTGAAGGTGCCCCAGTGCCACTTGCTCCTCCACTAGATCTATTAAAGCCTTAAGTTTTACCTCAGTCATGGGCCACTGCTCCACCCATACTGGCAGTCCCTCTCTCCATTCAATACAAGGGACCTGAGGGGCAGTGGCCTTTAGAATTGGAGGTGAACCCGAGGGATCTTGTCAGTCTCTCCCCTGTAATTATGAAAATAGGAGAAATCCTGCTCCTTAACCCCTTCAACCCTTTGTGGCATGTGATTGGCTTCCTCATACTCTAAGAGATCATCATAAAAGGCCCTATTTTCTGTGGTTAGCACAGTGTCCCTCTGGCTCAGGATATCTTGGCCCATGAGATTGGATTGGAGGCCCTCAACCACTAGCGGCTGTATCTCCCCTTCTGCCCCATCTGTGTCTCTCCACCTTACCAATCCCTTTACCTCCTCTGACCTTGAAAGTCCCCCTGCCCCCAACACTTTAGGGCCGGCCTGTAGCGGCCATGTCGTGGGTACTTCCTCCTTTCGAAGGATCCAATCTGCCCCCATGTCCACTAAGCAAAGAAATCTTTTACCTGCTATAAAAATATGCATTTTGGGCCTCACTCCCAGGTGTATCGGGACCATCCAGTGAGCCTGTGATTCCATCTTTCCTCCTTTGGGTAATGGGGCTAGAGGCCACCCTGGAACTAAAGGTCTGCCTGCTAACTCAAACCTCGACCTGCAATCCTTTTTCCAATGGAACCCCTTCCTGCAATGGGGGCAGGGGGTTTAGGGTTTGTTGGGCTCTCACCCCCCCTTCCCCAAGGGGGTCCAAGGGGCTCTGCCTCCGGGCAGTCCCTCTTAAATTGTCCTGTCTTGCCACATTTAAAGCACCCCCCTTTTTTTCTCCTCTCTATTGGCTCAGGCATCTCGACCACCCCCTCTGGCCACCATGAACACCTGGATCAAGGCATCGGCCAGGGAGGCGGTCTGGGCCTGCAGGGCGGTAGTTAGTGCCTGTGTCTGTTGCCTATGAGTTCCTACATCTTGGGAGGCTACAATCCAGCGGCTGACCAAGGCCTGCCTCAAGCCTGAGCAGGCATCCCGATGATTGCTATTCATACCTTCCCACACCATTAATCTGGTGAACTTGTCCCTGAAGTCCGGGGGGCAATTTCCTGACAAGGCTCTTCTCTACTCTGTCTACAAAGTCTGCAAGGGGCTCACTTGCCTTTTACCTCAGCTCCACAAGAAGATTTTCTGATAGCCCTTCATTGAACTTCTTCCAGGCTGCAAGGCCCACTCGCCTCACCTGGTCCCAGTATGGGGCAGGCAAAGCTGCCTGTTGTACCCTGGTGGAATAGGCATCAGCAGTCCCTGTCAGCTGCCTGTAGGAAAGGGGGATCTGTGGGTTTGCTCCATGATTTTCTCTGCTATGGTTCTACACTCCTCTTTTTATAAGGCTAGCCATTTAATGAACTGATTGCCAGGGAGGACTGCCTTAGCCATATCCATCCAATCTCTAGGGATGCATGGCTGGTGGGTGATGTTTTCCAGCAAAGCCTTGGCCCAAGGAGATCATCACTGAAGACTGTGGCCCTTAACTCCTTAAGGTCCTTAGGTTCCCATGGACACCAATCAGCTGGCCTCGGCGGTCCCGGAACCAAGTTTACTGGGAACGCCTTACAGGCAGGGGTAGTTTCCGTCCACACTCTCACCAGAAAAGCTTCAGTGTATGTGGGCTCCCTCAGGTGGGGGGGCCGAGGGGGCCTCTCTGCCTCCCCCCTGCCACCCCCCTCGTCTATCCTGCTGTGATCAGGGGTTCTGGTCCCAGTGGAGGGGCTCATGTGAACTGCCTGATCGATAGGCTGGGGGCTGCTCCCCCCCTTTCTCCAGGGCGATTTCTCTCACCAACCCCGTCTGCCTCTTGGGTCTCCTCCTTGGCCTCAATAGTCAATCTAGCTTTAACACCCACAGCTAGCACTCCCATGGGGCCTTTGGTACTGCTTTGTTCCTTTCACTCTGCATCAAACTGTGCCCATGCCCCAGAGTCTTGTTCCTCTTCGCTCTCCTTAGAGCCCTTCACCTCCCCTCCCCCACTGTCCCTCAGCAATGCTGAGGGAGGGGAATCTCCCATACTGAAGGTGCCTTTAAGGGCCAACATCGTGGGGTAGAACCCCAGTGGGGGCTCTGTCCCAAAGTGCTTCTCCCTCTCTCTCACCAGCCTCACCACCCTCTCCCAGGTATCCCAGGAGAAGAGATTGGCCACAGGCACCCAGGGCACCAAAAGCATCACTGTCTCCCAGACCTGGCACATGGTCTGATCAGATAGCTCCAAGCCTCAGCTCTTGAGCATATATCAAAGAGCCTTTAAGGCTGGGTCACTTTTTGCTGAAGTTGCATTACCCATGCTAAGGGTCTCACCCCAAGAGCCCGATTGGCCTCGGCTGAGAACTTCATAAAAGTTTCCTCACACGGGGCACCAGAATGCTGAGCCTCTGCCCTATCAGCGAGGCAGGATGTGGAGCTCAGCGATGGGGGCCGAGGAGGGATAAGTGCACTGTTCACCCATTCACCCGCCTCCCTGAGACTCTCAGATGCAGCAGGGAGTTTAGTCATGCAGGAACTCATTTATTGTAATTGTTACAAAGCTTATAAAGGCAAAACCAACAATCAATAGCATAGGCGGGAACCTATCCTCCAATCCTGTGGAAGGTCACATAGAGCACACAGGCTCCTTTCAGTGTACTACTATGGTGATCACAAGGTGCTCATGCATTTTCCTCCTGGTTAGTCTCCAATCACCTACACTTCCTCTTATTTTTTGTCCCTGGTCCAATTGCTTAGCTCTTCCCCACACTGAGGCAGTTGGCACCATTTTGAACACAGCTTCCCTACACATTTCCATCAGACTCATTGCTTGGATCCACATATTTCTGGTCTGTGTGTCAGAGGGAAGGCTGTGGACTATGGGTATCACCATGTAACCAAGGGAGAGGGAAGTCACTCCAAGAAAAGCAATTCTATCTATGGGGCTCTGCTTCCTGCCAGGCTTTGAAGCCTTCTGGTCTCAAAAAAGCCCAGTTGGTTAATATTGATGGTCAATTTGACAGACCCTGGAATCACCTAGGAGACAAATTTCTGAGGGTACCTGTGAGGGATTATCTGGATTAGGTCAATTGGGAGACACACTTCAACTGCAGGGAGCACCACTCCATGGGCTGCAGTCCAGAAATGAATAACAAAAAGCAAACTGAACACTAGCACACATCACATCACTGACTACCTATGCAGTGTGACCAGATGCCTCAGTCTCCTACCATCATGACTTGCCCACCATGATGGACTGCATCCTTGAACTGTGAGCCAAAATAAAACCTTTCTCCCTTAAGTTGCTTTTTTCCAGGGTATTTATTACACCAACAGGAAAAATAATTCATATACAGCCATCAAAACAAGAGAATGAATTAAGTTTCAGATCTGGTGAACTTACTCCACAATTTGGAGGAAAAAAATTAAGAAAAAAACATTCTTTTCAGTTCTGTGCATTATTAATTCATCATTCTTTCATGTTGCATTCATTCATTCATGCTCATTTTGCATTTCATCCTGATAAAATATGACATTCAGTCCTTATGTTGTCTAAAGCTATCATGTAACCTAGATGTCCTGATATCCCAGGACTATACAAGGGAACATCATCACTTCTGGCTCCTAGGATGGTTCCTTTTTCTCTGAAAGATACAGAGAGAGACCTTGAGACTGGGGTTCAGAGGGGCCTAGACACAGAAGAGAAGGGAGAGCAGAGCAGTGGCCTCTCTTGGGAGCACCCAGGTGTTGAACCCCTTCCCTGCTCTCTACATGCCTTCCCTCACTCTGGATCACAGCAGGGTTCCTGGCAGGGTTACGTGATGGTGGAAGATGTGTAATCACAATAAGATTTGGGACTTTTTGCCTCAAAGTCACCTGGCACAAGAGTCCAGTGAATTGTGACAGCATTTCTAGAAGCAATTGAATGCCTTGTCAGCACATTATCAACTGCTCCACACATCAGCTCTCCATAGATTAACAGATGTAGATACTCCACTAGGAGGATGGCTATTTAGTTTTATGCTGGAGGATGGATTTTGTTTGTGTGTTGTGGGTTCATTCCTGGCCTAATTAAGAGGCCATCCCACAGTCCCATTAATTTCTTCCTGTATCCTACATAGTCATAAATCCTACCATCACCTGGACTCGCTCTGCATCTACTTGCAGGTGAGGATAGAAACCACACTATAGGAAAGGAATAGGTTTGGCAATGGGGCTCATTCACAGTCACCTGTTTCCTCCATGGCGAATGGCCTCAGCTAGTTTTGGTACTGCCTACAGCCTATTGTTATTATGAAGCTAAGTATCTCAGGATCTGGCTCACCAAGAGAAGGCAGTGTTCCTGGCAGCCTGTCTTCAACTGTCTGCAAAGCAGAAAGGGGAAGCTTGAAAAGATGTTCATTAAAGATGAGACTTTGGGGATGGAGGTAGAGAGTGGCCCTGGGACAGAAATGTCACTGATAATGTGGACAGATGGAGGGGCCTGGGATGAAGGTGAGAAGTGGGACAGTGGTGTGATGTGTGGATGGGGTGGGGACGTGCTGGGCATGGACATGTGGTTCTGCTTCCCTGACCCCAGGTGCAGCTTCTTTATATTGGTCTATAAAGTCATAAGAGAATGATGTGGTAAAGTCAGGAGATCTGAAGTGGGAATTTTAAAGTATCATGAACCTCATGTGTACCTCTGGGAGAGTCTGTGACTGAACAGATACATAAGAAGATACCAACTTCTGGGAATGGAGAGATTTCTCAGTGGTTAAGAGCACTGACTGCTCTTGCAGAGGACCCTGGCTTAATTCCCAGCACCCACATGGCAGCTAACAACCGTCCATAACTCCACTTCCAGGAGATCTGACACTCTCTTTTGACCTACATGGGCATTACATGACATGGGTGCACCTATGTACATGCAGGCAATACACTCATACACGTAAAAAAAGATACCAACTTCCATATCATTCTGATGATGACCAGACTGGACATAAGGAATCATGCTAACCTGCTCTGGACTTGAGCTGGAATGGTTTTAAGAGTGACTGAGTGGAAATATTCATGCATCTCATTTGCTCCTGTTCCTCACCTCCACTTTCAAACTGGATGCTAAGGAAGTATTAGAGCCTCTGAGGTCTTGAGTCTGGAAGTGCATTTCATAGATGCTGAGATCTGGATGCTACCGGTTAAGGTTGCCACATTTAGGAACTAAAAACATACAAGGTTGTGTTACTCGACTTTCATAATAAGACAATAGTTGAAGCAGGCTAGTTATGAAGAAAGTCTCTGAGATGCAAGGGACTCTGGGACATGTAATTCAGCCATTTCAAGTAGAATTCTGGGTGGCATATTTTGACCCTACTGAGATTCTTGAGGTCAGATTTTCCCAAACATAGTTAGGTGTTTATTAATGTGTCGTTTGCTGCAGAAAACAAAAAGAGAGAGATGCCCCCGTGAGCAGTGATGTCAGAGCCACCATTATTGTTTACAAGTCACCCCTTCCTGGATCAAATGGGCTTCATACAGGCTGTCTTTCTAAACTTCATATTTCCTAAAGAATTAGATAAATATTTGTACTATAAAAGCAGGAGACATGAAGCAAATCAAGTGCAGCTGAGAGTCATGCATGTTGGGCCTGCCCTTGATCCAGCACCCAAAGAATCCTTGAGTGTCTCTCCCTTCTTCAGCCTATCCAGGCACCAGACAGGAGTAAACCAAGGCCTATGATCTGTCTAAAAATAGTGTCTTGACAGAGACAGAATTTCTTTCAAATAGATTGAAAGGCTCTTTCATTGAGGAAAAATGCATATCATAGCGATAGGGAGATATCCAGCTTACAGAAATGGAAAAATCTCCATATTTATGTTAATAATCCTTAGTTTGTTTCAGCACATTTTGAAACTGCAATCTTCATCACAATAATTAACTTATGTGCTTTAAGATAAATTCAAGAGGCCGAATGGATGGCTTGGCAGTTAGGAGCACTAGCTGCTCTTGTAGAAGACCTGGGTTTGGTTTCCAGCACCCACATCCTGACCCACAACTGTCTAACTCCAGTTGCAGGGGATCCAATGGTCTCCATAAGCACTTACACAAATGTCCTGTAATTACACACATGTAGGCAAAACAGTTATACACATAAAATAAATACGTATCTTTTTAAAGGGAAACACTAAAGTCTTGCATGTTTTCATTTGATTTAACCTTATGTATTGTCTTCTCTGGTTCCTTATTACCAAAGTGATGTAGGTTTCCCTCCACTGAGCTACTCAATGTAATGACAGATGCTAAAATAAAGTAATGTACAATGTCTCTTTGTAAGGGCCCTGGGCTGGGAAACAGACATTGAGGGGATGCGTGTTGGAATATCTTCTCTTACAATGTGTGTGCGAGAAAAGAAAAGGTTCCAGTGGGAGCTGATAGACAGTTAGTGACAGACACTGGGAAGCAAGTGGACATGTCTTCAGAAAGTGTTTTTGGACTGCAACAAGAGGAGACAGAGGGATCAGATGTGTGTGAACACGTTTCCTAAATGTCCTCTGTAGAATGTAAAAGGAGGGTTTCAGTAAGAACTGTGGGCACATCTGTGATCATTACAATGAATTCAAGTAATTTCACAAACCCTCAGTCACCCCAGCTCAAAGTGCATATCCAGTTGTCTGAACAGCCTCTTCAGCACACTGGAAATAAGCAGACAGGATTCTTGAGCATGCCTGAGCTGTGGCGAATGCAACTTGGACCAGTGGACACTTATGAACACAAAAGGATTCCGTTTCCTCTTCATGCCCCACTGAAATCCTATCTGGTTTTAAGAGTGACTGAGTGGTTCTAAGAGTAACAGAGTGGAAATAGTCATGAATCTCATTTGTTCTGTTCACCTCTTCATTCGCGAAAATGAATTTTTTCATTTCCTTCTAACAATGATACATTGCACGGCCCTGGTGTAGCTAACATTCCCCTTTGCTTATGCAGATCCTGGTAGCCTCTAGAAAGCTCAAGCATGGTGGGCTGAGCTACAGTTTATGCCACTGTTACCACGACAACTAAATTGAGTACTTAGAAATGACTCAAACTGTTTTGTCTGATTCATTGCTTAGCACCGAGCTCTAAAATATTGAACGTGACTGGTAAGATATTCGTGACAGCATTCAGATCACTTTTTAAATATCTCTAAACCTCCCTTTCCACTCTTGAGGGCCACAAGCTCTATGCAGTTATGAGTAATTTTTGTTTCTTTCTTTGTTTGTTTTTGGTCTTTTTGAGACAGACTCTCGCTGTAGCCCCAGCTGGCCTGGAACTTGCTATGTAGAACAGCCTGGGCTCGAACTCACAGAGATCCACCTGCCTCTGCCTCCCAAGTGCTGGGAGTAAAGTCAAGTGCCATCATGCCCAGCTATGAGTGGTGGGTTTTATTTACCAAATTAAAATGGAGAGTTTCCATCCTAGGTAAGAACATTGAGAAATTTGTACAGATGTTTAGTGGAGCATTGCCATGTAAAATAGAAGTGATGGGATCATGGGAAGGTTCTCCTTGAGGTCTAACCCCACCCTGAAAGAGTGAAGTGTTATGACAAAGCAAAGAAACAGAAAAGAATCTATTTCTCAGGCCATGCTGAGAAAGCAGGTTTGCTTTGTTAAAATTTTATTTATTACTTTTTATTTTTGTGTGAGTGTATTGCCTGCATGTATGTAAGTGTACCCGTGTCATGCAATGCCCATGGAGGTCAGAAGAGGGCATCAGATCCCCTCAAAACGGAGTCACAGACAGTTGTTAGCTGCCATGTGGGTGCTGGGAATTGAACCCAGGTCCTCTCTAAGAACAGTCAGTTCTCTTAATGGCTGAGCCCACTCTCCAGCCCCCAAAGAAGGTTTACTTTCATGAGGTGTCTTCGAAGTCTCTGAGTTGAGAGACAGGCAGAGCTGATTCTGGCCTTTCTCAAGTTCTAGTGTCATGGGACCCTAACTCACAGGGGACATACACATAAGTTTTCTGCAGTCCTTTCTTGGGGAGAGTCCAATTCCTGACCCATCATGACTAATGTGACCATGTCAACTTCTCTCTGTTCTAGGGGGTCCAGAACTCCCCATGACTCAGAATAATGCAGTGGGAAAGGGACGCCCTCAGCCACTGCTCCAGGCTGACCCCCTCCGCACCACACTCCGTTCCTGAAGACCATCTTCCTTCACTTTCCAACTTTTAGGACTCCAGATCCTCCATCCTTTCCTTTCCTAGTCAAGTGACTAGTTCCATCTCATCCATCCTCCCCAGCACCTTCAGCTTCTTAACTCCACTCTGGAAGAAGACTCCAAAGTTGTTAAGCACCGTAATCTTGTTTTGTCTTTGTTTGTGCTTTACTCAAAGTAAAAATACCTTTTGAAGTATTTCAGAAATGCACAATCTTACAAATAAGTCTGTGATGTTGGAGATAATGGAGAGATGTCTCAGTGGTTATGATCACTGGCTCCTATTGCAGGAGACCCAAATTCAACTCTCAGCACCCACATGGCAAGTAACAAATGTCAGTAACTCCAGTTCCAGGGAATCCAATGCCTTCTTCTGGCCTCCACATTCTGGCATTGCACACATGAAGGCATTTACATAAATGCAAGTAAAACACTATAAAATAAAAATAAAAGAAGAAAAGAATGATTTCATAATGTTGGAGACTCAAATGTCCTCAAAGTTATGTATCATAGGATGAAATTTGATCCTCATTTGCATTTACTTCTTAGATTAACAAAGTCATGGATTTCATCATGACATCTTCATACATATGTGTCATAATACTATGTTCTCATTTGTCCCCTCCCCCACCTCCTCTGTTCCCTCAGCCACTCCATGTGGTTCTTAGCCATCCTCGAGTTAGGCCCATGTTAGTCTTGTGATCTTCTGTCTTATCACATGTATTATATTCTGTGTATTGCCCAGGTCCCTTAAGACGTCTTCTTCCACTCTTATAATCCCCTTTCCTGTTTCACGACCTATATACATCTATAAATTACATACATGGGCTAGCGAGATAGCTCTGCAGTTAAAAGCACTGACTGCTCTTGCAGAGGACCCGGGTTCAACTTCCAGCACCCACACGGTGGCTATGAACCATCCTTAACTCCAGTTCCAGGGGAATCCAAAGCCCTCTTCTGACCTCCATGGCATTGCATGACACGGGTGCACTCACACACATGCGGGCAATACACTCATACATATAAAATAAAAATAACAAATAATTTTTTAAAATTATGCACACGACCGGTGTGGTGGCGCACGCCTTTAATCCCAGCACTTGGGAGGTAGAAGCAGGCAGATCTTTGTGAGTTTGAGGCCAGCCTGATCTACATAGTGAGTTCCAGGACAGCTGGGGCTGCAAGGAAACCCTGTCTCAAAAAAAGACAAAAAAAATTACATACACATATATATTTAAATCTAAGCTTATTATATAAAAGAAAACATGCAGTGTTTGTCTTTCTGAATTTGGTTTATTTCACTTATAATTATTTCCATTTTTATTTAGTTTCCTGAAAGTGTCATGATTTCATTTTTATTTATGGCTGCACAAAATTTCACGGAGTGTAAACACCACATTCGCCTTACCCGTTAATCTGTTCATGAACACCTAGGCTAGTTCCTTTTCACAGTTGTTGCTAATAGTGTAGCAACAATTATGGATATCTAGTTGTATTAGTTACTTTTCTGTTTCTGTGATAAAATGTCATGATCAAAAGCAATTTATGGAACAGTTTATTTTGGCATATGGTTCCAGAGGGTAGAGAGTTGATCATCATGGGGGAGGCATGTTTGGAAGCAGGAGCAGAAAGCAAAGATTTCATTTTGCTCGCAAAAAAATAAAGCAAAGATACAGAACAGCAAGTGGGGCAAGGCTAGAACTTCTCAAAGCCCACCCTTAGAATGCATGTCCTCCAGCAAGACTCCACCTCCTAATGGTTCCATAACCTTCCCAAACAGTGCCACCAACTGGGGACCAAATGTTCAAATGCATTAGCCCATGGGGGACATTTTTTCATTCAAACTACCACAGTACGTATCTCTGTAACATGTTGACATAGAGTCCTTTGGATTGATAATCAAGAGTTTGGAGGGGTTGATTTTTGTTTATCTTTATTTTATACATATGTGTGTCTTGCCTGCATATATGTAAGTGCACCTGTGTCATTCAATGCTCACACACGGCAGAAGAGGGCATTGGATTCTCTGGAACTAAAGTTACAGATGGACCTAATCCAGGTCCTCTGGAAGAGCATTCAGTCTTCTTAACCACTAGGCCATCTCTCCAGCCCCTATAATCAAGAGTTTTAAAGCTGAGCCATATGTTACTTCTAATTGCAATGTTTTGGTGAATTTATATATGATTCCACTGTGGTTGCACAAGCTCACATTCCCACAGCTGTGAATAACACTTCCTCCTCCCCACATCTTTGTCTTCATATTGATTAATTATTCTGACTAGAGTGACGTGGAGTCTCAAAGCATTTTTATTTTCATTTTTCAGATGACTAAGGATGTTGTATTTTTCAATAACTTATTACCATTTATATATCTTTGGGGAGGAACTGTCTATTCAGTTCAGTAGTTCAGTTGATAGTATGATTTGGGGTTTTGTTGTTCAATGTCTACAGTTGTTTATCTATCCTACATAATAATCCCCTATTGGATGTGTAGTTGATAATGACTTTTTCTAATTATGTAGGCTAAGTCTCTTCATTCTGGGTTTTGGGTTTTTTTCTGTACAGAAGCTTTTTGTAACATTTTTATTAATTCTTTGGGAAGTTCATACAATTTATTTTTCTCTAATTCCCCCTCAGCTCTTCCCAGATCCACCCCCTCCTCCCTCCCCACACATCTCCATGTTCACCCCCCCCACTGAGTCCATGTGTGCCTTGCCCACATATTCATGCGTGTGGTATCTTCCATGGATTGTCATGGACATAACAAGGGTTACATCTTTGAAGAGAATTGATACTTCCTGTCCCAGCAGCTACCAAATGCGAGTATTTCCTTGGCTAGGGTAGGGCTTCATCCCTAACTCTCCCTCTACCTCATGTTGGGGTTTTGTCTGACATGAGCTTGAGTGGGTCTTGTGTATGCTATTACAATTGCTGAGCAACTGCTCTGCCGTCTGGAAAACAGTTTGCTCATTACTGTCCACCACCTCCGGCTCTTGCAATCTTTCTGCTTCCCCTCTTCCATGATGATCCATGAACCTTGGGGACCATGAACTTTGGACTGTTACATCAATGTCCCCTTTGGGACTCATTCTCTGAACGTTGACCAGCTATGGGTGTCTGTGGTGACTGCCTTCCTCCGTAACAAGAAGCTTCTTTGATGAGAGTTGTGAGATGCACTAGTCTGTGGGTATAGCAAGAGGTCATTAGGAGTCATTTTAATACCCTGTCCACTCAGTAGAATATCAGTGGCAGGTTCTCTGCTAAGGCTGATAAACTATCTAGTCATAGATTCTTGGTCCTCATAACAGTGCCAAGAATGGTGTCCATCTTGCAGAGTGGACCTTAAATCCAATCAGAGGTGGTTGGTCACTCCCATAAAATGTGTGCCACCATTGCACAAGTGAGCATATCTTCCCAGGCCAGTTGTTATTATAGCTCACAGGGTTCACACGTGAGACTGATGATTACTTCCCTCTAGCAGCATGCATAGCACCTTCCAGCACTAGGAAAGCTAGACGGTAGAGATGACACTTCCAGAACAGCGCTGACTTGATTTCTTTGTTTTATGATTCAAGAATCTGTCATCTTCAGCAATAGCATCTTACTACCGAGTTCTGGAGAGTAACCAAGAGCATTGGCCAAAGCCTGTAATGTTTGGGGGATCTATGGGATCCCATTGGCCAAAACAACAAGGGGAGGTTACCCATTCCTGGTACCGGGGTTTTTATTTGCTAGGATGAGGTGTCTAGTTCGGATATGGGCCTGCCTGTGATAGGGTAACTCCATTTAAATGCTCTATATATGTATATATTTTTGAGCATTTCTAAAGTAGTAGGTTTTCATATGTTTTTTTCAAAAAAAAATTTACTGTTAGTTAACCCTCCTCATATTACGACCTCTACCTTGCCCTCCAATCCCCTATTCCATCAAATCTCTCCTGTTCCATTCTTTTCCCCCTTCATAAGCCTGTGTTCTATCTCCTTCCCTTGAGTTCCTGTTGGGAGCTATTAATATAAGCACAGCCATCATGTACATTGAGCTGTGGCAGGCTTGCTTATTTACTTTATGATCTTTCACCTTGACTCAAGAGTTTGTGTTTTACACACAAGCACTGAATTGTTCTGTCAAGTCAGGAGGAATGTGCTGATAATTTAGGGAAGATGGTTAATTGGTGGAATTCACTACAAGTATTTGACCGCTCCTTGACCCTCAGATAAAGGTGGGAAAAGACAGCTGTTGAAGCTAATTGAGCTAGTTCTGCTGTATAAGAAGGCTGAGCTAAAATAAACTGGGGCTGCAGTCCCTACTGACAGTCCTCCCAAGTATCTTTCTCTGTCTCTTGTTTTTCTTTCAATCCTCACTCCCCCTTTCAGGTGCTGCTAATCTCGGCCGGCTGGCACCCGCAAGTGGCACCTTGAACAGGGACCTGAAAAGCAGGGGGAAAAGTGAAGTAGACACCTGGAGAAGTTAAGTGAGTCCACTCAGTACAATTGGGGAGCAGTGAGTATTTATCTTGGGAGAAAATGGGGCAAGGAAACAATTGCTTGTTAAATTCTTAAAGAATATGCAATTCTTAAAGAATATGCTTCAGCCAGAGGAGAAAAAGTGGAACATAAAAAAGGTTTGTCCTTAGTTTCCTGAACAAGGTACAGCGAGTTTAGATGTGTGGCTACAGGTTGGAGAGAAAATGCAGGATTTCTATGACGTGGAGGGTCCTTCCAAAGTTCCCATAGATGCTTATGGGCTTTGGTCAAAGATAGTCTTGATCCGCGGCATAAGGCGGAGAAGGCAAAGGAAGGAACATTCGCTGAGACTAAAGAGGAGAATCCAATAAGTGGTCAATCGGATAAAAGTGAAACCAAACTTTCTCCTCCGCCAGAGCCGGCTCTGTTAGCCCTGCCACCCTCTTATGAGGACCCCCATTTGGGGCTAGAAGAGGGATCTCTTAACCCTGAAGATGAGCCTGCCCTAGGAGAGGAGGCAGTTAAGTATGATCAGGAAAGCATCCATGTCTAATTGCTTTGTCTGAGAAACCTATCACTGGGAAATTGAGCAGTTGAGGGTGAAGTTAGAGGCTTTGAAGAAGGAAATGTTAAATAACAAAGAAAAAAGAGCTAAGAGCACCCCAACACCCTCTATTATAGCAGGGTTAGATACTCCTCCTCCCAGGCCAACGAAGGTTGTTGCACCTCCCATGATTGCCATGGTTCAGGAGCCCCCGTCAGGAGTTTGGTATCCGCTCAAAACTATGCAATCTCTGCTACAGCAGGCTGTTGGAGCCATGGTAGAGTGAGGAGAGTCAGTGCATGGATTTCAAGTCTTCCCAGTTTCTGAACAAGCTGATCAGCAGGGCCACAGGGTGTGGTCTCATGTACCCGTGCCATTTAAGCAGCTTAAGGAGCTAAAAACTGCTTGTGCTCAGTATGGTCCTACTGCCCCTTTTACCCAGGCTTTGTTAGAATCCCTATCCACAGACGCGCTTCCGCCAGGCAATTGGAAGCAGATGGCATGTGCTTGCCTTTCATGGGGAGATTATCTGTTGTGAATGTGGAACAGTGCCAGGCAACAATGAATACCAATAGAGTGCAGAGATATCAATGGAAAGTCCTACCTCAGGGAATGAAAAGTAGTCCTACTATATGCCAATTTTATCTACATAAAGTGATTAGTCCAATACTTAAGGAATTTCCTGCTGTTCTCGCTCATTGTATTAATGATATTCTCCTTAGTCACCCTTCTATTCAACTTTTAGAAGTTGTGCTTACTAAATTAATGAATATTTTAACAAATTGTGGACTTTATATTTCCTCAGAAAAAATTCAAAAACATGTGCCTTATATTTATTTGGGATATGTCATCTTAGATAATCAATTTTACCCTACTACCTCAAAAATAGAGCTGCCACGGGGGCTGCAGCTTGACAGTTGCGTGGACCCCCTACAGCTTTTTTTCTACTCTGCCTTTGCTAACTAACACACAGTTCCTTCAAAAAGCCAGAAAGCAGATTTGGCCAAAAACAAAGGCTCTGTTTACCTATAGCTTCCTTACTGTGACTCTTGGTCTATGTGACTCTTCCCTACTGTGAGCTCTATGGTCATCTGGAGATTGTTCTTCTCTAATTCCAGCTGGAGAAATGTCTTAATGGTTAAGAGCATAGTTTGCTCTTCCAAAGGACCTAGGTTTGATTCCTAACACCTGAACTTCACTCGTTTTTCCTGTCCCTTCCAATTCTATTCCTGTTAGCTTTATTTCATTCAGATGTCTGTTGCCTTTATTTTTAAAAAAAAAAATGTTTTAAGTTTTTCCACTCACTACAAATTCATTTCCAGGTTTTCTGTTTTCTAAAAAAACCAACCTTCGAGTTTTATTTTATTAAGTTCACTTAAGACCCTACAATTCAATGTAAACACAGGCTATATTAATTAATTGTCTTATGTTTTATGTTTAATTCAGATTCCACGTTCTTTTAGTAAAATAATGCTACTTGGCACTCTCTTCTGAAACCAAACTGCTACTTTCATCGTGACTCCAGATATGCCTGCTTTCAGAAGATCTTACAAAATTCACCATAATCAAAATTACTAAGTAATGTGTTTTAGGTGCACCTAGTTTCATGTAATTGTGTCATATATGTGTAACAATCATTTTTCTGTTGCTTAAAATTATGTCACATGTTTCTATGTATTGAGATCTCATGTAATTATGTCATATGTGTCTATGATAATTGTCCTCATAAATCATTTGTGTCAAGACAATTTTAAAATGTGGCCACTTCAAATTTTTCTTTTTTCATTCTTTTTATTGTGCACAAAGTTATTGGCTTTATTTTTGGCATGCCAAATTAAAATACACAGGTACAAATTAACATTCAAAGGCCTATTTTAACTTGGGTACCCTAATCAATTTTAAAATCTATTAAACAATGTCTCTAAGTCTCTAGTCATATAAAAATCCTATTTACTGAGTATCCTTTTGGTTCTGGTTTAGTCTCAAAAGATTTTAAAATGTCCATTTTATCAGTACGTGGTCTATGTAAACCCATATTCCTTAAAAATAATTTACTTGGTATCAATTTAACGTAAAGCCTCATGCAAACTAAAATTGTTAAATTAACCTAAAGGTTTGTTCCCTATTTAATATACCACTGCCATTCTTACAACCCCACAGGACAAGCAATAGTGGAGAGACAACATAAACACCTCAAAGATCAAATAATAAAAAATAAAAATGGGGGAATCACCTATACCTGGGAGGATGAAATTTGATCCTCATTTGCATTTACTTCTTAGATTAGCAAAATCATGGGTTTCATCATGACATCTTCATACATATATGTCATAATACTATGTTCTCATTTGTCCCCTCCCCCACCTCCTCTGTTCCCTCAGCCACTCCATGTGGTTCTTAGCCATCCTCGAGTTAGGCCCATGTCAGTCTTGTGATCTTCTGTCTTATCACATGTATTATATTCTGTGTATTGCCCAGGTCCCTTAAGATGTCTTCTTCCACTCTTATAATCCCCTTTCCAGTTTCACGACCTATATACATCTATAAATTACATACATGGGCTAGCGAGATGGCTCTGCAGTTAAGAGCACTGACTGCTCTTGCAGAGAACCCGGGTTCAACTCCCAGCACCCACACGGTGGCTATGAACCATCCTTAACTCCAGTTCCAGGGGAATCCAAAGCCCTCTTCTGACCTCCATGGCATTGCATGACATGGGTGCACTCACACACATGCAGGCAATACACTCATACATGTAAAATAAAAATAACAAATAATTTTTTAAAATTATGTACATGACGGGCATGGTGGCGCACGCCTTTAATGCCAGCACTTGGGAGGTAGAAGCAGGCTCATCTTTGTGAGTTTGAGGCCAGCCTGATCTACATAGTGAGTTCCAGGACAG
>NW_008331138.1:32390-33535 GCF_000622305.1 Nannospalax galili
CAAAACAGATATCTAAACTTGCTTGTATAACTAGTAAAACAGCAAACATAACTACAAAAATACTAGGAGAAATTAATCAGGAAATGGGAGAACTAAGAACTGCTGTGCTACAAAATAGAGCTACTATAGATTATCTGCTGTTAAAAAATCACACGGGATGTGAACAATTTCCAGGAATGTGTTTGTTGGGAGCTCCGACAGGTATGGCACAGGGGGAGAGGCCAGGACCAGCCTGGGTTCCTCTCTTGGGGCCTGAGTGGGATGGTGAGCGTTGGCGACTCAAAAACCACACTGAGTCGGGAGTCTTGTCAAGGCAGGAACTCACTTTATTGTGTCAGGCATCAACTTATATACTTAAAGGGGTGTGGAAAGGGGGGGTGAGCATAGGAGTGCGTCATCTGGGGCGATGACTGTGGGCCACTGGGAATTTACCATGCCAGCTGTTACTGGGCAGAGGCAGTCTGAAATCGGGCCCTGCTGAGTCACCTCCACAAGGAAGTGACCGGCCAGAGACAGGTCACTAAACTTTAGTCTGGCTCAGGAAGTTACATTAGGCCTTATTTTTCTCTATGCCACAAGTATGAGGGTCCCGAAGGCCCAACATGTGTTGTTTTAATTTGTCTGATTTTTCACATACTATAGACCAACAGATTAATGATTTACAAAAGGAAATTGATAAGATGTCTAAATTTTCTATACCTTGGCCAAAATGGCTCCAATTGCTTACTCCATTCTTGGGCCCAATATTGATTGGTGTCCTTCTTCTTATGGGAGCTCCAATAGCTATGCACTGTATTATAATTTCGATTAATAATACTGTGGCCTCTGTGACAACTTCCTTTTTACTTTAAAAAAAAAACAAAAAGGGAGGAGATGTAGGAAACCAGGATGCCAGGCCCTAAGGTGAGGTGAGTCTAAAACTTATAGGTCCAGGCTGCATTCTCTGCTAACGGGAGGGGTGCTGAAAACAGTGGCTCTGATAACCCCTGACTTGCAGAACACTTTAAGGCTGGCAGGAGGAAGTGGCCCAGTCATAAAAGTGCAAGCTCCCTGCTCTGTGGGAAAGCATCTTGGTCAACAACCCTTAGCTCATCTCCTTGTCCTGAACAAATAACTCAGCTATCCCTGGCTAAGAGATTAGGCCA
>NW_008331138.1:33639-40965 GCF_000622305.1 Nannospalax galili
AAATAACTCACTATCCTTAGCTAAGAGATTAGGCCAGGTTAAAGGTTTACTCCTGAGCTAAAAGTTAAAAGTTTACCATGCTTCTAACTCTAAGAAAGAAAACATTATGTAATAGATTACTGGATGGGCATTGATAACCTTGAGTAAAAGTTTAAGAATCCTTCTGGCACCAGCTAACAGGCTAAATGTCCTGTTGGGAAGACACAGCCAGGTCCCAGAATTTATGACTCACTGATCAGACCCTCTGCCCTGAAGCAAGCAGGTCCCCCGCTAAGCAAAGCAAACCTGAGTCCCCACAGGAAGAAAAAGATAGTAGTGACTGTGAATGACTCTGGTTAATCGCTCAGCCACTTCAAAACACATGATGATGCAAGTGGCGACGGATTTTAATTATTCAGGATCAGGAAACTGGTTGCCTATTTGTTTTGTTAAAAATGATAATGTCTGGGTGTGTACAAGTAGATGACCATGTGCTTGTGGGACTAGGTGGTTGCTTTGAAACACCTGATGATGCAAGTGGTGACAAATTTTAATTATTCACGATCAGGAAGCTGGTTGCCTATTTTGTTAAAAATGATAATGTCTGGGTGTGTACAAGTAGATGACCATGTGCTTGTGGGACTAGGTGGTTGGTGTACCAATGTCAAAGTGCTACTGCCAAGAGATAATAGAGGGAAAATTTTCTCCAAAAGCATTTCCATCCTGTAAGCAGCGACAAATATTCTAAAAAGACTGAGAGCCACCTTACCATCGTGGTCCTCTATCACTTCCATTGTGAGTGGTTTAGCAGGACTTGGCATGCTTTTCCTCCTATGTCTTTGTTTTCTTCCAGTGGTAGTAAAGTTATTTATGAAATCTTTTTGGCAAGTCAAGGCTACTATGCATAATATGAGATTGCGCTCCCCCCCCCCAACAGAGGCCAGTAGTCAAAGACGGGTAAAATCTTCTGGGAGAAAGTCAACCTAAGACAGGGCGTAGCTGATGGAAGCTACGTGCCGATGATGGGTAAGGCTTTGCTCTAGCAGAAGACAACCTAAGACAGGCACAGTCCTTCTGTCCTGGATATAGCATAATCTGGGGTTTTAAAAGATAAAAAAGGGGGAGATGTTGGGAGCTATTAATATAAGCACAGCCATCATGTACATTGAGCTGTGGCAGGTTTGCTTATTTTATGACCTTTCACCTTGACTCAAGAGTTTGTGTTTTACACACAAGCACTGAATTGTTCTGCCAAGTCAGGAGGAAGGCGGAGCTAAAATAAACCGGGATGCAGTCTCTACTGACGGTCCTCCCAAGCATCTTTTCTCTGTCTCTTGTTTTTCTTTCAATCCTCACTCCCCCTTTCAGGTGCAGTTCATCTAAGGCCGGCTGGCACCGGCAAGTTCCCCTCTCCCCCACTGCACCTTATTAGTTTCTGTGCTGGGTAGCTTTAGTTGTCAACTTGGCACACCTGGGTTGGTATTGGTCAGAGTATTTTGTCACGGAAACTGAAGGCAGACTAGAACAGTTTCTTAACCTGTATGGGTATTCCCAATGAAACACACATATCTTAAGATTCAAAGGTAACACCACATGTGAAAGAAAACATGCAATGATTATCTTGGCTTTGGGTTACCTCACTTGGTATAACTGTTTCCACTTCCATCCATTTCCCTGAGAATTTCATAATTAATTTTGCTTAATAACTGAAGAATATTGCATTTTGTGAATGTGCCACATTTCTCTAATGCAATCACCAGTTGATGCACATCTAGGTGGTTTCCATTTTCTGGATGAGCAGGTATCTCTGTAGAGACCTTTGGATATATACCCAGGAGGATACAGCTGGATCTTGTGGTAGATCTATATCTAGGTTTTTTTTTTTGAGAAACCTTCAAACTGATTTCCACCATGACTGCACCAGTTTGCACTCCCACCAGCAAAAGAAAATGCTCTAGTGTTCTCCTTTTTCCACACCCACGCCAGCACTTTTTACCATTTGTTTTTTACCTTAGCCATCCTGGCTTGGGTAAGATGAAATATCAGAGCAGTCTTAATTTGCATTTCCATGATGGCTAAAGATGTTGAACCTTTTTCATTTTTTTCTAGGTCATTTGCATTTCAGCTTTTGAGAATTCTGTTTAGAACCATGCCCTCCTTTTTCTGTGTTTCTGAGAGTCTCACTATGCAGCCCTGGAACTCACTATGTAGACCAGGCTGGCCTCAAACTCAGAGAGCGACCTGTCTCTGCCTCCTGAGTGCTGGAATTAAAGGCTTGTGACAAAATGTCTGGCCCCCATGTCCCATTTTTAATTGAGTTGGTTGTTTTCTTTATTTATAGTCTAGACATTAACCCTCCATCAGATGTATAACTGGTAAATATTTTTCCCATTCTTTAGGCTGCCTCATCACTAAAATGATGGTGTCTTTTGCTATACAGAAGATTTTAGTTTCATGTGGTCCCATTTTTCAATTGTTGGTCTTAATGCCTATGCTATCAGGGTCCTGTTCAAAAAGTCGTTTCCTGTGCCTATAAGTCCCAGCACACTCCAAACTTTCTCCTCTGTCAGATTCAGGGTTTCAGGTGTTACGTTGAGGTCCTTGACCTATTTTGAGGTGAGTTTTGCGCAAGGTGGGAGAGAGAGATCTAGGTTCATTCTTCTATGCAACTACGCAATCTGTCCAGCATCATTTGTTGAAGATGCTATCTTTTCTCCAATGTGTATTTTTGGCACCCTTATCAAAAAATAAAATAAACAGGTGTCTGTAAGTGTGGGGATTTATATTAGGGTCCTCAATTGTAGTCCATTGATCAATGCGTCTGTTTTATACCAGTACCATGCTATTTTATTACTATAGCTCTGTAGTATAACTTAAAATAAGGGATGATGGTAACTCCAGAAATTCTTTTACTGTTCAGGATCATTGCCCTGGAACTCACTATGTAGACCAGGCTGGCCTCAAACTCAGAGAGCAACCTGTCTCTGCCTCCTGAGTGCTGGAATTAAAGGCTTGTGGCAAAATATCTGGCCCGCATGTCCCATTTTTAATTGAGTTGGTTGTTTTCTTTATGTTTATTTATAGTCTAGACATTAACCCTCCATCAGATGTATAATTGGTAAATATTTTTCCCATTCTTTAGGCTGCCTCATCACTAAAATGATGGTATCTTTTGCTATACAGAAGGTTTTAGTTTCATGTGGTCCCATTTTTCAATCGTTGGTCTTAATGCCTATGCTATCAGGGTCCTGTTCAAAAAGTCCTTTCCTGTGCCTATAAGTCCAAGCACACTCCAAACTTTCTCTTCTGTCAGATTCAGGGTTTCAGGTCTTACGTTGAGGCCCTTGACCTATTTTGAGGTGAGTTTTGCGCAAGGTGGGAGAGAGAGATCTAGGTTCATTCATCTATGCAACTACGCAATCTGTCCAGCATCATTTGTTGAAGATGCTACCTTTTCTCCAATATGTATGGCACCCTTATCAAAAAATAAAATAAACAGGTGTCTGTAAGTGTGGGGATTTATATTAGGGTCCTCAATTGTAGTCCATTGATCAATGCGTCTGTTTTATACCAGTACCATGCTATTTTATTACTATAGCTCTGTAGTATAACTTAAAATCAGGGATGATGGTAACTCCAGAAATTCTTTTACTGTTCAGGATCATTTTGCTACCATGTGTGTGTGTGTGTGTGTGTGTGTGTGTGTGTGTATGTGTGTGTTTGATGACTACAGCAACTCCATTTTGTACAAAGTAGCCACCTTTGACTTAAAAGTCAGAGAAGCAGCCAGCTCTAGGTCAGGTCTGAACTTAGTTATTTTCCCTTATTTTCCCTTTTTCTCAGACACTGCTGCTGTGCTTCTTGCTTTGCCAAGGGAACCAACCAAAACAATATCCTGTCTTTCTTGGTAAAATGCTCAATAGCTTCAGGAAGTTCCTGAAATTGACCAGGTCCACTAGGCTCCTCCCTCCCCAAGCATATAAAAGCCCTAAGAACTGCTGAGAGATGCTCTCAGATCAGCCAAGTCACCCAGAAAAAGCAGAGACAAGGTGAGCTTCCTGGAAGAAACTCAGACCAACTAAACTGCATGGAAAGGACACTCTCCGCCCTGTTGAGCTGCCTGCAGGTTATGCGGTGGCATCTATGCAACTACGCAATCTGTCCAGCATCATTTGTTGAAGATGCTACCTTTTCTCCAATATGTATTTTTGGCACTCTTATAAAAAAAAATAAACAGGTGTCTGTAAGTGTGGGGATTTATATTAGGGTCCTCAATTGTGGAATTCCTGCTTTCATGAGTCCATCACCCATTGCTGGGGTGTAGACACTGCTGGATGGGGCCAAAAAACTGAGACTAGACCAGGAGTCCCACAGTTTGCCACTCAGGAGCACTTTCACTGCCCCCCTAAGAGCCTCTATTGGAAGCTTAGGTTTTGAAGTCCACACAGAGTTTACATATGGTAAGTGTTCAAGCAATGCAAAACACATGGTAATTTTCCCTTCATTATAAAACAGCACAGCATTCCCAAGGTCATGGCAACTGGCTCAGTAACAGATCTCCTTTGGTGCATGCACAGAGGGAAGGGCATGACAACTTGTTCCCAGCATTTCAGAAACAAATGCTTTATCAGTCTCCCCACATTCTAGGGGCAGACTCTCCCCTACTCAAGCCTCTGCAGCAACAAAGCCTGAAGAAGACTGTTAAACCCCTAGTGAGCCAAGTGCCAGGAGCCTGTTAACTCTTAATGAGCAGAGCACTATTGTCCTTAAGGGACAAGGGGTATGGCTACACTGAGGTGTGATTTTGGTAATGCAGGTGTCTTTCAGTCATTTCTGCTCCTGTAAGTAACCCCTCAACCATGCTGCTGTAAGTAACCCTAATAAAACTCATTGGTTTGTCAAGTTTCATTTGGGTGGTATCCTTACTTTGGTCTGTTGTTGGTTCCCTATCTGGGGTGAGTAGATGTTTGTTCATGTCTTCCCAGGAATAGTGTCACACAACACTACATACTTCAGGGCTTTTGGTTTTGCTTTTCTTGTTTTTGGGTTCTGTGTCTAATGAGGTGATCCTGTGGTTTCTCTCCCTAAGTCTCTTTATATGGTAGATTACATTCATGAGTTTGCATATGTTGACACATCCCTGAATCTCTGGGGTGAAGCCAACTTAATTATGGTAGATAATCTTCTTGATGTGCTCTTACATTTGGTTTACCAGTATTTTATTGAGAATTTTTGAATCTATATTCATTATAGAGATTAGCCTGTCATTTTCTATTTTGTTAAATCTTTGTCTGGTTTGATATCAGGGTAACACTGGATCCATAAAAAGATCTTGGAAGTGTTTCTTCCTTTTTAATTTATGAAATAATTTGAGGAGTATTGGCAATCCCCTCCACATACCATATTGCTCAGGGATTGCTTGGATTCAGGGATAGAACCACAGGTAGGGGACCCCAGACCAAATCCACCTGCTTAAGAATACCTCACCCACAGCACAAGTGTGTGGCTACATGGCATCCTGGAGTCATGACCCCAGAGAGGAGCCCCTAGAGCCAGGCCAACAACTTACCACCCACCTACCAAGACATTATGGACTGCTTAGTGTCCTGCCCCCCAATAATAGATAAGGACTCCTATCCTCTTCCACCTAAGAACAGTGTGGTGTCCCCATGGAGCACCACCCACTCACACTGTGATGACAGCCCCTGCCATTCCAGGGCTTTTGGTTTTGTTTTTCTTGTTTTTGGGTTGTGTGTCTAATGAGGTGATCTATGGGCATGGTCTCTCTCTCTGGGCGCCCGGAGTCCCTGTGTGCACTTCCTGGATGTGGCACAGCAGATCCACAGGATTCTCCGGACAGTGGCGTCTCTGGGCTTGGCGCGGCGGGTGTCCCGCAGGCTTCCCTGTGTCTCTATGGGCCTCAAGTGTGGTGTTCGTGGATGTCTCGGGGTCGCTCTGGGCCCCTGGATCTCGGGGTCCCCGCCTCACCTGGCTAGCCACTGGCAGGTCTGGCCACAGGCGTCTCTGGCCGTGCCTCTCTGGAGACGGGTGCGCAGGCTTTTCCCGGCGGCTGGTTTGGGTCCCGTGTCTCTGGTGCTGGCGGCAGCTGATAGCTATGCCGCTTCTCTGATGCTGAGAGCTTACTCTGCTACTGGAGCATTGTCCAGCCTAAATCCCATCCCTATTACACCCGTGTACCTTTCCTCAGGATTGCGGGGTTCCTGGCCACTGAACCCCACAGGGAAGAGGCATGGAGATGGCGAAAGCTGGGATATCTGTGGGTGGGTAACGGAGAGTGCTGCCCTCCGGGGGAATCAGGTCACCGGTACATAAGACTCAAGGCTCTCAGTCTGTGCTTACAGCTTTATTGTCTGTAGGACCCAATCTCACACTATTAAGAGAAGGCTAGCATATTTTATACCATGGGGATAGTGGTAAAAGCTTTGGCTGTTAGATGCTTTGTGAGGCATTCTATTTACATGTGGAAGTGGGTTTCTGCTAGACTATTGTCTACCTGTAAAAATCACATAGGAAGGTATGGTATGCCTAGAGCCAAAGGCCATGTTTATGCTAGGGCATTTGTGGCGGCCACTTCAAAGGGAGAGACAGGAAAGATGCCGGAAAGCACCTTGCTATGAAAAGGAGCCCGCAGCACATATCCGAGCTGCATGAGCTGTCCGGTGTGAAGGGGCTTACAACTTTGCATAACAGAGGTCTCCAACAGTGATCCTGTGGTTTCTCTCCCTAAGTCTCTTTATGTGGTAGATTAAATTCATGAGTTTGCATATGTTGACACATCCCTGAATCTCTGGGGTGAAGCCAACTTAATTATGGTAGATAATCTTCTTGATGTGCTCTTACATTTGGTTTACCAGTATTTTATTGAGAATTTTTGAATCTATATTCATTATAGAGATTAGCCTGTCATTTTCTATTTTGTTAAATCTTTGTCTGGTTTGATATCAGGGTAACACTGGATCCATAAAAAGATCTTGGAAGTGTTTCTTCCTTTTTAATTTATGAAATAATTTGAGGAGTATTGGCAATCCCCTCCACATACCATATTGCTCAGGGATTGCCTGGATTCAGGGATAGAACCACAGGTAGGGGACCCCAGACCAAATCCACCTGCTTAAGAATACCTCACCCACAGCACAAGTGTGTGGCTACATGGCATCCTGGAGTCATGACCCCAGAGAGGAGCCCCTAGAGCCAGGCCAACAACTTACCACCCACCTACCAAGACATTATGGACTGCTTAGTGTCCTGCCCCCCAATAATAGATAAGGACTCCTATCCTCTTCCACCTAAGAACAGTGTGGTGTCCCCATGGAGCACCACCCACTC
>NW_008331138.1:41483-44793 GCF_000622305.1 Nannospalax galili
TAAACTTATTGCCAAGATTTATTTACTTAAACATGCAAATTACAGAGGTAACCAGAATATCTATTATTAAAGCTAATCATTCCACTAAAATATAGGAGTAAACATTTTTCTGGCTATTAATGAAACACCTATTAGAACTAAAATATTGTCTAAAAAACAGTATCCCTTCAAATTACTTTCTTGGAAACATAAATGGGCATAAATTAACTTCCCTTGGCTGCACAGCCTCCCGTGTCCTGGTCCCAGAACCTTCCCTGCATAAGTCCAGCAGGCCCAGCATGCCTTGACTCCCCCAGCTTTTTTCACCCACCCCCAGTCTCTCCTCCTAGGCTGGGTACCCCACACACCAGGGCCAACCTCTCGGCCCAGAGCCACCACTGCTTCCTGATCCTCTGCACTGAACCAACCAAATTTCTCCCTACTGTCCCCTGGAACCCTCTGGGCCTGGGCCTGCCCTAACTTCCCTTTACTTCCCTGGGCTGCACAGCCTCTGAGCCGCCTGGTGCCAGCACCTTTCCTGGTCCCCAGGAGCCCTCTGGAACAGGCCCTGCCCTCATATTCCTTTGCTTCCTGGGCTGCACAGCCTCCAGTATCCTGGTACTGGCACCTTCCCTGGATAAGTCCAGCATGCCAGCAAAACTTGACTCCCCCATCCTCTTTCACTCTCCGAGCTCCGCCACCAAGTCTCTCTTCCTATGCTGGGTACAGGCCCATTTCTTGTCTTGGCACCCAAACACTGGGGCTAACCTCTTGGCACAGAGCCGCCACTATTTCCTGATCCTTTGCATCAAATCAGGACCAAACCATTTCTTCATTGCGGCCCCCAGGAACCCTCTAGGCATGGTCCCACCCACACCTCCCTTTACTATCCTGGGTGGCACAGCCACCAGCTTCCTGAGACCAGCATCTATCCTGGGCCCTTCTCCCAAGCCAACCCAGGCCCCAATTATTGAGGGCAGCATATATCCTGGAGGACCCATACTTTAGGAGAAAGCCTGATATCATCTGAGCCTCATATCACTATGGCCTCTGTGGGAATTCCTAAAGACAAAGGCAATTAGGCCACTCCAATATAAAATCAAAAGAGAGAACCTGAAGCCTAGACCAGCTTTTCATGCCCAACAAGTAAACCACAAAGGCACATAAAGTTTACAAAAAGAAGCAGATCTGGGCCTGCAGAGATGGCTCAGCAGTTAAGAACACTGACTGTTCTTGCAGAAGACTCTAGTTCGGACCCCAGCACCCACATGGCAGCTAACAATTGTCAGTAACTCCAGTCCCAGGGACTCTGACAGCCTCTTCTGACCTCTGCGGGCATTGCATGACACAGGTGCACTTACCTACATGCAGGCAATACATGCCTACACATAAAATAAAAATAATAAATAAAAAAATGAAGCAGATCTAAACTCAACAAAGGAAGGTTGGAATTTCACACAAGAATCAGAAATTATGAAAGAAATTCACATGTCAAAGTCACAGGGAAAAAATAACATGAAAAACCAAAATAACATATCCCCACCAAGTACCAATAGTCCTCTAGAAGAGTACAATGAGAACCCCCTAGAGATAACACAGGACATGGAACTCAAAAGAACAATTATAAACATGACAAAAAATTCAATGAATTTAAAGAACACAGAAAGAAATCAAAGAAATGAAAGAAGATATGTACAAACTTATGAATGAATTCAGAAAAGAGTTAGAAATATTTAAGAATACTCAGGCTAGAAATGAAGAAGGAAGTGAAACACTCAGTAAGCCAATTAGAAATGATAGGAGAAAGCCTCACCAATAGGATGAATGAAATGGAAAACAGAATATCAAGACTAGAAGATAAAGTGGAAGAACTAGACCACTCAAGCAAAGATTATGAAAAAATTTAAGAAATCACAAGAATGGAATAAGAATGGAATATTCAAGAACTGTGTGACACCATAAAAAACCAAACTTATAAATCACAGACATCCAGGAAGAAGAAGAATCTCAAAATAATGGTATGCAAAAGATCTTCAACAGGATTGTAGAAGAAAATTTCCCAAAATTAAAGAAAGACATGCCCATACAAATACAAGAAGCATATAGAACACCAAATAGACAGGATCAGAAAAGAAACTCTCCACACCACATCGCAGTAAAAACATTAAACGTACAGAGCAAAGAAACAATACTGAAAGCTGGAAAAGAAAAATAACAAGTCACATATAAAGGAAAACCCATCAGGATTACAGCTGATTTTTCAGTGCAAACTATAAAAGCCAGAAGAGTTGGACCAAAGTATTCCCAGTTCTAAATGACCACAGATGCCAACCCAGATTACTTTACCCAGCCAAAATGTCTATCATAGTTGAAGGGGAAAGAAAAATCCTCCATGACATAAATAGGTTGAAAGAATTCATGTCCACAAACCAGCCCTTCATAGAGTTCTGGAAACAATACAAAGACCTGAAGAAAGGAACAACTATACACAAGGGGTGACTGAAAGAAATTCAATGAAGTTATAACTGTGGAAATGCACAGCTATATCAAGAATAGTATAGAGCACTAGAACAGCAATTGCTAATGTAGTATAAAGTAAGACAACAAGTGGAATCCACCACCAGCGCCACCTTAGTCACAGTTAAAACAGCTTATTCAGTTCACCTCACTTTACTTCCCTGAGCTACATAGCCTCCAGTTTCCTAGTGCCATCACCTTTCCTGGGTAAGTCCTTGACTCCCCTAGCCTCTTTCACCCTCCCAGCTCCCCCACCACGTCTCTCCTCCTAGCCTGGGTACTGGCCCATTTCTTATCTTGGCACCCTAGACACCGGGGCCAACCTCTCTGCCCAGAGCCACCACTGCTTCCTGATCCTTTACATCCAGACCAACCCAGTCTAATCATACACAGAGAGCACTTCATTCTGATCAAAGGAACAAAAAAACCAAGAAGGTATTACAATCATGAACATATATTTACCAAACTCTGGTGCACCCAACTTCATAAAAACATTATTACAGGACTTTAAGACCCAGATTAATCTCAACTCATTAATAGTAGGCGGCATCACTACTCCATTGTCTGCATTAGATAGGTCAACAGGGCAGAGTGTTAACAGAGAGACATCTGAATTAAACAATACCATAAATCAAATGGACCTAACAGACATCTACCAAGTATTCAACCCAAGCACCAAAGGACTTACTTTTTTTCTATTCAGCGCCCCATGGAACTTTCTCCAAAACTGAAAATATACTGGGGCACAAAACAAACCTCAAGAAATACAAAAACATTGAAATAATTCCATGCATTCTATCAGACCACAATGCAA
>NW_008331138.1:45190-45607 GCF_000622305.1 Nannospalax galili
TCCAAGAGCTGGTTCTTTGAAAAGATGTTAAACAAGATTGACCGCTAGCCCATGTAACCAAAAGAAAGAAAGAGCACCTCCAGATCAACAAAATCAGAGATGAAAGGGGAAACATCACAACAGACACCAGAAAAATACAGAACATTATAAGGGAATACTTTAAAAACCTATATGCTACTAAATTTGAAAACCTAAAATGGATGGGTAGCTAAAAGCATGGGAACCACCAAAACTAAACCAAGAAGAGATTAACAGCTTAAACACACCCATAACACACAAGAAAATTGAAACAGTAATACAAAACCTCCCAACTAAAAAAAGTCCAGGACCAGATGGATTTACAACAGAGTTCTACCAGACATTTAAAAGGGATCTACATCCAATACTACTTAATTTATTCAAAAAGATAGAAATGGA
>NW_008331138.1:45844-46222 GCF_000622305.1 Nannospalax galili
TCATATAAATAGGATCAAAGACAAGAACCACATGGTCATCTCAATAGATGCAGAGAAAGCCTTTGACAAAATACAACATGCATTTATCTTCAAAATGTTAGATGGAATTGGACTGGAGGGAAGATACCGCAACATAATTAAAGCCATATATAACAAAGCAACAGCCAACATCATTCTAAATGGAGAAAAACTGGAAGCATTCCCATTGAAATCAGGAACCAGAAAAGGCTGTCCATTATCTCCACTTCTCTTTAACATAGTGATTGAAACTCTTGCAAGAGCAATAAGACAAGAAAAGGAAAGAGATCAAATTATACCTTTTGCAGGTGATATGATATCTAAGAGATCCCAAAAATTCCACCAGAAAACTCCTAGAAA
>NW_008331138.1:46312-47253 GCF_000622305.1 Nannospalax galili
AAAACTCCTAGAAATTATTAACATATTAAGTAAAGTGGCAGGTTACAAAATTAACCTACAAAAGTCTCTAGCCTTTCTATATACCAATAACAAGCAATCAGAGAAAGAGCTCATGGAAACACTACCCTTCACAATAGCTGCAAAATAAAATATCTCGGAATAAACCTGACCAAAGACATTAAAGACCTCTAAAAAGAAAATTTTAATTCCTTAAAGAAAGAGATTGAGGAAGACATCAGAAGATGGAAGGACATCCCATGCTCATGGATTGGAAGAATTAATATTGTGAAAATGACCATCCTACCAAAGCCATTTTTAGATTCAATGCAATGCCAATCAAAGTCCCCATGACGTTTTTCACAGAATTGGAAAAAACCATTCTAAGATTCATATGGAAGCACAAAAGACCTTGGACAGCCAAAGCAAACCTGAGCACTAAGAACAATGCTGATGGGATTACTATACCAGATATTAAACTGTATTACAGGGCTGTAGTCATAAAAACAACATGTTACTGGCACAAAAATAGACACATAGATCAAAGGAACAAATTTGAAGACCCAAATATAAGTACATGCAATTTCGGCCACCTGATATTTGACAAAGGGGCCAAGAACATTCACTGGAGTAAAAACAGCATGTTCAGCAAGTGATGCTGGCAAAATTGGATCTCCACCTGTAGAAGGATGAAACTAAAGCCCTATCTTTCACCCTGCACAAAAGTCAACTCCAAATGGATGAAAGACCTCAATATGAAGCCTGAAACTCTGAAACTGTTAGAAGAAAACATTGGCTATAACCTACAAGATGCAACTGTAGGAAAGGACTTTCTAAACCGGACATCAAATGCCCAGGAAACGAGGTCAAGAATCAACAAATGGGACCTCATTAAACTAAAAAGCTTCTGTACATCAAAAGAAGCAACCAAGGAAGTGAAGAGA
>NW_008331138.1:47287-47924 GCF_000622305.1 Nannospalax galili
GAATATATTTGCCAGCTATACATCTGATAGAGGATTAGTAACTAATTAGGAACTCGAAAGACTAAACTCCAAGAAAACAAACAAACCCATTAAAAGATGAGCTAAGGAACCAAACAGAGAGTTCTCAAAAGAAGAAATAGAGATGGCCCCAAGAAGCATCTTAAAAGGTGTTCAACATCACTGGTAATTAGGGAAATGCAAATTAAAACCACTTTAAGATTTCATCTTACCCCAGTCATACAGGCTAAGATCAAGAGAAGAAATGATAACCAATGCTGGTGAGGATGTGGGGAAAGGGGAACACTCATCCGCTGCTGGTGGGGCTGTAAACTTGTTCAACCCCTATAGAAAGCACTGTTGAGAACTCTTTTAAAAAACTACAAATGAACCTACCATTTGACCCAGTTATACTACTCCTTGACATGTAACCAAAGAACTCATCCTATTGCAGAGACACTTGCACATCCATGTTTGTTGCTGCTCTTTTCACAATAGCTAAAAGATGGAAGCAACTGACTGAGGGTCCCTCAATTGATGAATGATAATGAAAATGTAGTTCATTTATACAATGGAGTTTTACTCAGCAGTAAAGAAAGATGAATTCATGAAATTTTCAGTTAAATTGATGGAACTAGAA
>NW_008331138.1:49248-50329 GCF_000622305.1 Nannospalax galili
TGTAATGAAATGCTTCTTCTAATCATGTAGTTATTAATCTTTTTTTAAATTTACTTCATGTTAATTAGTAGTATTGATAAACACTTCTATTGAAATCTACCTGATGACTTTATATCCATATTCCGAGGCCAAAGATGCAATTGTAACTGACTGTGACTAGTAATAATCAGATACATAGAGATTAAAGACACATTTGCAAACATGTATTGTAAGTAGTGTTAAAAATGTAGGAAACTGTGTATTTTAATAATGAAATGGAGATCTTTTTAAAGGTTAAAACATCATTTAATTTATGTCTTATAGGGTTTATACTGAGTAGAATGGTATTGTATATTGTATGACTGTATTAATTCAACTGTGAACCTAAAAATTTACAGCCACTTTTGAAAGAGATGTATCCTTGCTCTGGAAATTCTTACTGAATATGTTAAAGCTATAAAGAAATGCTTCTTCTAACCATGTAGTTATTAAATTTAAAAAAGCTTATCCAATTAAGAGTTGTATTGAAAGCTGCTGGTGAAGCCTTTTCTAGAATGCCCCAAAATCAAACTCTACAAAGGTGGCAAGGATATTTACAGCAATGTGGTACAGTAATTAGTGGCTGCTGGGAAGAGGAAAGACAGTGTTTTACAGGGATTGGACTCCTGGTGGGCCCCGTGGATGGACACTGGAAGGACATTTAGGGACACAAATCAGAGTCTATAGGCCATTAGATAAATAGATGATTGATGATAGATAGATAGATAGATAGATAGATAGATAGATAGATAGGTGATTGATAGATAGATAGATGATAGATGATAGATAGATGATAGATGATAGATAGATAGATGATAGAGATAGATGAGTAGATAAACATATGTGAGAGCACATTAAATTGCAAGACAGTGGAGGAGTGTATAGTGGAGTGGATCTAAATACCATCTGAACTATATTGCATAAAAATCACAAACTTTCTTTGTCGCCGGGCGTGGTGGTGCATGCCTGTAGTCCCAGCACTTGGGAGGCAGAGGCAGGTGGATCTCTGTGAGTTCAAGGCCAGCCTGGTCTACATAGTGAGTTCCAGGACAGCTGGGGCTAC
>NW_008331138.1:51394-57188 GCF_000622305.1 Nannospalax galili
GGCAGGCGGATCTCTGTGAGTTCAAGGCCAGCCTGGTCTACATAGTGAGTTCCAGGACAGCTGGGGCTACAGGGAGACCCTGCTTCAAACAAACAAACTAACAAACAAACCAGCTGCAATGAGAAAAAAAATCACAAACTTTCAATAAAAATAAAGAGGATAATGGATAGAAATAACTCATGAGACTTGGCCTGTGACATTCTGTACTGACAGTTTGGCTGTATTCAAAGGCCTCAGTTTCTGTATGGCCCAATGGGAAAAGCAGAACTGACAGGTAATGGGTTGGCCAGTGTAAGGAAAACAGATCTGGCAGGAGATCTGTCACAGAGTTAAACAGGAATTAAACATCCTAGTAGTTTTTCATATGGCAGAACACAGCCCACTGAGACCCCCAGTAAATCAGGAAACAGACACCTTTACCAATGGTGGACAATCTGCCCTCACGTAGCACTAGGGGCTGCCCACCACTGGGAATCGGGAGATACAAGTCAGGACAGAGCATGTTCTCTACCCTCCCAGGACTCCTAATTCACTTGGTTCTACACATTCCCACCATGATGTTTTGTTTACTTCTGCTTCATCAGAAAACTGCTCTCAAATCCTCACTGTTTATTACTGAATGCAGTCCTATCCCTGAGGGAATGGAATTAGTCCCCACGGAAGACATTTCCTTAAGCAGGAGGTTCAAGGCAGCAGGGGAAGAGATAGCCATCTGCACTTTAAACAATCTGAAAGAAAAGCCAGAGCCATTCATAAGAGCAACCCTCTTCCTTGGAGCTAGCAACCTAATAGCTCAGGTTTTTCTTTCTTTTTGAGATACTTAGGAAAGAAAACTTATTCCACCAAGTTAAAAGAAACAACCACAGAGATGCTCATAACAGGGAGGTACATTCCAATATTCCGGGACTTAGTCCTGAGACAAAGACAACACAAATGATTAGTTCAAATCTTGTCCAGGGCGGGAGCAATATCAGAAGAGTTGGAGACTCAACCCAGTGTTTCTAACTGTCCTTTAGCTACACAGCTCACCTAGGAGCCCTAAGTAGCAATGGCGGGAAAGAGAGCTCCAGCCCAGCAGATCTCCGGGAGGACTTGGAGTTGGTGACAGGGATGCCTTCTCCACTCCAGAGGCCTCCAACTTGTTTTTCTCCTTAGAATCATCATAGAAAACACGTTCAGTTGCCTTGGGCTCCCCACTATGCTACATCCTCAAGAACTGGAATAACTTTGATCTTGACGACCTAAAGAAAAGGGGGGACTAGTATTCTACCATAACACCATCTGCCTCGATACAAGTCGGGTGATGGGAAAATATGGACAAAAAATGAAAGTATAATCCACAACACCATCCTGCAATTACCTGGTTTGTAAGAATCAAGGGAAATGGTCTGAAATGCTTTCTACTCAGACCTTCATGGTCCCTGACCAAGACAGGAGGCTCTGGAGAGAAAAAAAACAAAAGGAGACACAATAATATCTTGGATGATTGCTATTTGTACTCAGAGACCATTTACCAAACAAAAAGAGGAGGAGGATGGGAGTCGGGTGGTATTAGGGGAGGGTAGAGATAGTGGGGGCACTGTGACTAGAGAGGGAGGGAGGAGGGAGACTGGATGGGAGAAAAAAAGAGTGGAGATGAATGAATCTTGGGGGACTAGGAGACCTAGAGGGAAAAGTGATGCCCTCAAAACCCTATGAGAACTTCGCATACAGTGTCTGAACATTAATGCATATGTATACCTGGGAGCTGTTTGGCAAGAAACAGTGCCAGGAAGAAGAGACCTCCCTCTGGGTGGTTGGTAAAGGTGGTCCAGGAGACTCTCAAAATAACACAGGGTGTTGCCAAACCTCTTGGTTATATCCAAGAACTAGTAGATAAAATCTTACTGTAGAGAATAGGACATCTTAGGGTACAGAACTTGAAACCTGGAAGCCTCCTAACCGAAGTTTGGCTATCATCACGCTAGATGATGATATGAAAACTGCCAAGTAAGAAAACCAATAAATGGTCTGACCCAGCCCTAAAGCCTAAAAACCATTAAGATGGACATGGCAAACTACTTCTATTGGTGCAGTAGTGGCACTGTTATCTAGGGGGCAATCAACAGCTATCTAATTGGACTTAAAGCCCCCTCAATGGGAGGGAACTCATGGGCGGCACTTTAAACTCAGCCAAATACACATGTCAGGAAAGGACATGGATTCTAGAGGAAACCCTCTCTCTATCATGGCTCAAGACAAATGAGACTCCTTACTATATGCTAAAAATCAATCCTTATATTTACAGACAAGCATACTATACAGCACTCATCAAAGAAGCTTCTTTTTGCAACAGATGGGAGCTACTCCAAAATTGCACATCTGGTCAGACACAGAGAACATACATCTGAGAGATGCCCAGTACTTAGTGACACATCTACAGTTGAATTCACCTCTACAACTGTACAACTGAGGCTCATGGAACATAGTAGAACAAGGGGTAGAGAGAAAACTAATGCATCCCTCAATTCTCACCAGTAAATGTTCCTTATACAACAGAATGTGATGCACACAGAAGGCTACAACTGGCCAAGTTTTAAAGAATAAGAGACTGTAGAGCATAGGATAGGACTCCTATACGGAACTTCATCCACCTATGGCTCAGGGACCATTTGGAAGAGGAGGCAGAAAGATTGTAAGAGCCAGGGCTGGTTCATGAATACAAGGAAGCAGAGGCTTCCAGACCACTGGAAGCTTACACATGTGAACTTCTAGCAGTGATGGCATCGAGCACAGGACCCATGTCAACTCAATTAAATAAGAGCCCACAGAGGAGAAGAGAAATAGGTGGCAGGCCAGCACTAAACTGAGAACTATTGGAGACTGATTGCCACTGGGTAAGGAGGAGTATGACTTACATATGATCACTAGATGGGCTGACTAGACTCCAGTGGACACATTTACACTGAAGGACATTTGGGTACAAATGCCTGAATGAATAGGACTTAACACGTATGATGGAATACATGAAGTTCAGTGGCAGGGGGAGGCATGGATGAGGGGGGATCTAAATTTTATTAAGAACTGTTTTATGAAATTACAAAAGCTCAATAAAAAATATTTTTTTAAATAGCTTATTTCCACCAGGTTTAATATGATCTCATCACCATTTGTGGGTAGAGATTAACTCTGCCCAGTGGCCATGGGAACTAATTAAACAGAACAATACAGAGAGAGGTAGGTCTATAGTAATAGTAATGGAGCAGTTAATTCTCCCTATTAGAAGGAAGGAAGGGCGTGTCACCTGGGACTAGGGCCATTACTCTCCCCAAGCACACTCTAGCTGCAAGTGATCCTGGTAGACACTAGACTACGGAAAGTGAAAGGTTAATTAAAAATGGGACTCCATATTGCAGTTTCCATGAGGTCATCATCCAGAATTGAGTGGGACTTTGTGGTGATTCATCTGTTTGGGGATCACCCATGCTCCTGTAAGTCTTTAGTGCTAGTTATCCCTCCCCTTAGTCCCTCCTCTACTGCCCTCCCCAACCCCATTTGGCCCTTCCTGTTCCTTTACTCCCCTTTTACCCCTTTATACGACTGAATTCTGTCTTTCCTCCCTTTAATACTCCTCCCCATGTCCCATTACTATTAATCTGACCCCAATGGGTATTCCAAATGAAACACGTGTTGCTAAAGATTCAAACTAACATCCACAAAGGTGAGGAAACATGGGACATTTATCTTTGGGGGTATGGGTTACCTCACTCAGAATGATCATTTCCAGCTCCATCCATTTACCTTTGAACTTCTTATCTTACCCAGCTGTGAACTCTGAGAGCTGCAATAATGTCTGTCAAGTTCCAGCCACTGGTGAAATGGTTGCACAGATGTTATGGGAGTAACCAAGCATTCCTGATTGGATTTAGGGCCCACTCCATGAGATGAAGCCCACACCTGGCACCATTATTAGATCCAAGAACCTGTGGCTAGACAGGCCACAGGACCTAGGGGAGAATCTACTAGTGTTCTGATAAATTAACATAGTTTCAAACCAGTTCCTAGTGGCTTATTCTTATACCCATAGATTAGCACATCTCTCAAACCTCATCAGAGAAGCATCTGTCTTTTAACCACTGATTAAGGCAGTTTATTAAAATAGTTGACTTACACATCTGCAATAATGACTTCAACCTCCACTCCTGGCTCAGTACTGAGGGAACTGATCTGCTTAACAATCTCAGGACTGTGTAGGTCCATGAGTCTCTTGTGGATTCTTCTCTGGAAATTATCCCATGCTTTGAAACCTTCACCACAAGGTGTTTTCATGTTGTAACTCTCAGTGTCTTGATGGGAATGCTAACTGGTTCTCTAACTCTCAGATTCTTTTCCATTGCGCCTCTGATCAAATCAGCACACCTCCTCCAGAGACTTCATGTTGCTGCTGGTGAAGGTAATTCACATTCTGTTCCATGGGCATCATTCTTGTACCTCTAAAAGCCATGGCTACAGGGTGTCTTCCTGACCAACTTGTTCCTTGGTGGAATCCAACAGTGTTAAGTCAAGACAGTAGTGGATGGTACAGAGTTCCATTGAACCACAACCATGTCTCAGAAAGCAGAGAAATGTCTTTTGGCAGTAGATGGTGATTAACACAGAAACCCACAGCTGGTCAAGGCACAGTTAATAAGAGACTGTGCAATGCTCAGCCTTAAATGAAACATCTACATCACACCGTCTCCTCCCAAGACTCAGGGATTGTTGCAGAAAAAAGGCAGAACGATCATAAGAGATGGAAAAGGTGGATGACTACAAGGAAACAGTGTTTTCCAGACAGGACTGGACAGGTGCACATATGAATCCACAATGGTTGTGACAGCATACACAAGAACCAAGCTCAAGCCAGACAAAATCTCAGCATGGAGCCTGGAGTGGTAGCACATGCCTTTAGTCCCAGCAATCAGGAGGCAGAGGCAGGCGGATCTCTGTGAGTTTTAGGCCATCCTTGTCTACATAGTGAGTTCCAGGCCAGCTGGAGCAACACAGGCAAGAAACCAAGAGTATATGGGCAGGGCCTGGAGTGATGGCTCAGCAGATGCTCTTGCAGAGGACCCAAGTTTCGTTCCCAGAACCCACGTGGCAGGTAACAACCATCTGTAATTCCATTTCCAGGGGACCCAACATCCTCTTCTGGCATCTACAGGTGTCGCGCGCCCTCCAGCGACCACCCCGCCAGCAGTGAAGGTCGAGGAAGAACGACGACACGGTCAGGATTCTTCTGCAGGAAGGCTTTATTGCATCTCGACAGGCAGTGCAACAAGCTCAAGGGAGAACCAAAGACCGACGACGACCCAAAGCTCGTAGCTGCTTATATAGGGTATTGTTCTCGCCTAGTACGTGGCAGAAGGTGATTGGATCACCTGATTAGGACGCCTCTGGTCCGAGACCAGGGGAATTCCAGCGCAGACTCTGTTAACTTGTTTACTTCTCTCAAGGCCGGATATCGGCGCCATCTTATCTCTGGGCTTTGTCTCAGGCCGCTCCCCATATACAGGCAATCATGCATGGGTGCACCTACATACATGGAAGCAAAACACCAATACACATAAAATAAAATAGTGTATATGGACATCACAAATTGGACTCGACAGATTTTTTTTATTATTTAATGACCACATGATTAGAAGATTTCATTATGGTTTTAACATAGTAACAATTTCCAGAGTAAGGATACATCTCTTTCAAAAAGTGCCTGTAAATTTTTAGGTTCACAGTTGAATTAACACAGTTATACAATATTGAACTCAGTATAAAC
>NW_008331138.1:57500-70105 GCF_000622305.1 Nannospalax galili
GAACATCCCAAACAATCTTATTCATCTATATACCCACTTCCCAAATGGAACCCTCCCACAGCCTCCCAGAGCCCATATACTCTGTCATCCCTGTTACTGTCCACTGTGTTGTTGGCGCCCCCAGCTGTTCCCCAGTGCTTGTCCATCTGCTGAATCTAGTCAGCCTATATAGAGAGCCTTGTTTTAGGAAGGTCAGCTGTTCCTCATTTAGCAACAATCACTTGTCAATACTCCTTTAGATAAGATTGGGGTCTGCTGTTCATTTATGCACCGAGCAAGAACTCCTGAGCCAGAGACTGGAGGAGTCTCTTGGGCCACCCTGGCCTAAAACTCAAAGGAAGGTATCTCCTGTTTGGCATTGTTTCTTGTTATATAGACTTTAGCTATACACATGGACCCTTAAGGGATTATACTAATCACTTTATTCTTTGGTTATACTTTCCCTTTGGGTGTTTAAGACCATGCAGTTAGCCCAGATACACCAATTTATTTTTACTCTTAAGGCTGTTTGAGGACCTACTCCTCAGGGGTCACATGGGCTCGGGAGGAGCCCCTGGCTCCTTTCTTTTACCAGTTCCAGCTATGTGAAGATAAGTCAAAGGTCCTATTCAACCATGGCTGGCTTCGCTTGGAAGCATGGAGGAAATATTTCCTCTGTGTTGACCATCCTCTTTGTAGACTGGACACTGGTCCAAGTCCATTTTATGGGGTCTCCATGGCCTCCTTGATCAAGAGGACAGGTGACTCACTGCAGTTACAGGACATTTTGAGAGATGCTCATAGTCCCCTGGAACTTAGTCGACCTAGGAGGACAAGGAGCAAAAACTGTCCTTTATGTCCCTCTGACCAAAGACCAGAATATTAGATTCCCCTAATTTCTTTGTAAGAGGAAGAGTACTTATAAGTTTTTCAGGTTTTCTGCCTCAAGTTGATTCATTGTGGGTTTACCAGTATCTACACAGGCAATACTGCATTACATTGTGCTATGTATGTAATTTGGATTCAACTTTCTTTTGGTAAAGTGTTGCTGTACAGCACTATCTTCCAACCAAACAACTCCATCTTGGTATCTTCAGCTGTGACTGCTTGTAAAACATCATCCCCTATGGTCCATTTTCAACTAGAGTTTGAATAGGGTACTGCTATTCTACTACCAGAATCTGCTGAAATAAGCTGAACTTTTCTCTCCCTTTGCTACAGATTTGAAAAAGTCACCCAAAGGCCCATATTTTAAATTTTTGCGTGGAATGTGTAGTACTTGGAAACTGGTAGAACTTTTAGGCTGCTGGCTTAAGGGAAGAAGGTGGGATACTCAGAACCATGCCCTGCCAATCTCTCTCAAACTTGAGTTGAGCAGTTTTCCCTGCCATATGCTCTCTTTATAGCATCTCTCTGTCACAGATCCCAAAACAGCAACCACTATGGATGGAAAACTCCAAAAATGTGAACCAGAATAATCCTATTCTTAGTAAATTGATGGTCTCAGGTATTTTCTTTGAGTAATAGAAAACCAACAGAAGTAAAGGCTGGTTTGGTTTGGTTTGGTTTGGTGACAGAATCTCCTTATAGCCCCAGGTGACCTGAAACTCACTATGTAGACCAGGCTGGCCTCCATCTCACACAGATCCACCTTCCTCTGCCTCTTGAGTGCTGGCATTAAAGGTGTGTGCCACCATATCAGGCCTATAAAGTTTTCTTGATCATCAGCAATACATCATACCTCTTTGTATGTCTACACATTTTTATGTATCCAGAACATTGTATAAAACATGAATTTTAGCCAGGTGTACTGGCACCGGCTTTTAATTTTAGAACCCAGGAAGCAGAGGCTTGTAGGTCTTTGTGAGTTCAAGGCCAGCAAGGTCTATTTAGTGATTCCAAGCCAAGTAATCACAAAAACTGCATTTAGGCCTATGTAGTTCTGTCCACAAGGATTCCGCTCATTTCTTCTGTTCAGCACTCAGCATGGGGGCTGATCACTTCTGTCAATAAGGATGGAACTGGGTCAGCACCAGGGTCACAGATCCACTGAGAGTCAGTTCTCTGTGTGGTGGAGGTCCACGGTCATTTCTGTGTGCTTTGACAAATACTCTCACCCTCTCTTCCCCCCTTACCCTCTTTCCTGTGTTCCCACCTCACCTCCATCAAGTCTGACCCTCTGTCTCTCTCTTCCCATGAGAAAACACTCAGTTTAGCTCCTCACTCTTACATCCATCCCTGGTGCAATTCTTTTCCCTGGGACACAAGAATCTGGATATGTCAATGGGTTCCCCTCAGCCACTCCCTCAGTGCAGCTGGGGCTGCAGGAAGACCCTGTCTCCTTGTAGCTCCAGCTGGCCTGGAACTCACTATGTAGACAAGGCTGGCCTTGAACTCATAAACGTTGGCCTGCTCCTGCCTCCCAAGTGCTGGGACTAAAGGTGTGTGCCACCACCCCTGGCCAAAAAATTTTTTAAATAAACAAATTAATTAAATCATTTTCAGATCCTGGAGGCTGCTGGGCAGCCAAGTTTGACATAAGAAACCTGGGGGAGGGGAGAGAGGTAAGTCAAGCCTTCAGCCTGAGGTGTGCAGTTAGTTGAAGAGGAGACAGGAGAATTTCTTTACAGAAACATCACAATTGTAGAGGTGCGGAACTACATCAGCACTGTTTTCCCCCCTGATGGATGGATCCAGGCAGCCCAACAAGACTCAGGCGCCCCTGGTGGATAAATGGATGCTGATTCTAGCTTGTTGCTTAACAAGTTTCCAGGAAACAGAGGCTGAGAACCAGGTTCAACACCTAGCACACACTCAGCAAAGTCCAGATTGAGGAAAACGAAAAAGTAAGTGGACCTTCGCCAAGTACTCAGACAGAACATAAATCACCAAGCAAGGTCAAGGGGAGCTAGAAACCCAAAGGATGGATAAGGGCTGTGTCTGATGGTGATATCTCCACATCATTTCGATCTTGATTGGACACATAAACTGATACCAAAAAAAGACGACCATGAGATTCAGAGAATCACAATTCCCTGGTGAGTTGGTGATCGTGAGATATTATTGTTGTGGTTTTATTTTTTAATGTTACATATTTGTAATTAACATGCTAGAATTATACATGCTTCTGTATTTTGGAGAGTTTAAGTTTTGAAATGAAATGAAAACCTGCGCCTCAGATTCACATTAGAACGCTAGATGGGGGTGGCATGGGGGTAGTGACCCAAGAGGGCCATGTGGGTGAATATTGAAGCTGACTGATGGGTGTGGTGTGGGTGTGGGTGTGTGTGGGTGTGTGTGTGTGTCTGTGTGTGTGTGTCTGCTTGCTGTGAGTCCACTTGTAATTTTATTTACTAAAATAGTTTCAAAAGAATCACTTGGAGTGGTAGAGCACTTGTCTAGCAAAAATAACACCCTGGGTTTGGTTCTCAGCTCCAAAAAAGAGACCAAAAATTGAAAAAGAATCATTTTTTGGGACTCATAGGCATACTCTAGATCCTTGACAAATATGGTCCCCTGATGTCATCACATAATAAGATAAAAATGTAGAAAGTCCTACACCAATGTCCTAGTTACTCTCTATTTTCTGTGGTAAAAACACTGACCAAGAACTCAGGGCAGAAACTTGGAGGTCCAGGGGTGGCCTCACGCACAGTGGGTTGAGCCCTCCTGTATCACACAGCAATCCAGAAAATGCTCCCACAGACATGGCCACAGGCCAGTCCAGTGGAAGATGTTCCCTCTTCCAGGCATGACAGGTTGACAACTGAAGCTATCCAGCACAAATAGAAAACAGAAAAAGGGAACTGGGCTGTTTTATTAGGAAAAGAGTTACTCCACGGATTAAAATGCAAATGTGGAAGTCTGGAAATAATTCATAATTTGAGACTACGTGACTAAATAGACAGATGAGATGTCGTATGGATTTTCATCTCTAAAATTTAAAAAATGCAACAATAACCAGGTAAAAGTAGAAGAAAATAACAGAAATTATTATTTGTAAGTGTACAACAGTGTCAACAAAGTGCAAAAAGTTATAATCTATATCTAACCATCAAAGGGGGCGTACTCCAGTCTCTGAGAGACCACTATAGTTGATAAACGTTTACAATGAAAAGATCATTGCAAGGAAATGGTGTGATGTTGCTGTGGTCTGAACGTTACCCTCATATTTATACATAGGAACTTCTTCCTGTATATAATGCTGTGAAGAGGGGAGGACCTTGCATAAAGATGAGCTCACAAGGGGAGAGCCACGTGTGTGGGACTGGTGGCCTCTGAAGAAGACCCAGACCATGACCAGGGTATGAGGGCACAGCTAGAAGAAATCAGCTACGAGCCCAGACTTTGACCAGACACCAAACATGCTGGTGACTTGATCTTAAACTTTGCAGGCTCCACAACTCTAAACAATAAATGTCTATCATGTGAAAGGCACCCAATCTGCACTATATTTTCCTATAGCAGCCTAACTGTAATAAAACAACCACAGAATATTTCATTAAAGGAAAGAAAATAATTTGTCATAATATAGGTGAAAAATACTAGATGTAAACAGGCCAGATAGATTAGTAGTTGCATTAAACATAGATGACACGTGATTCATGTAAGTGACTAAGATTGCATACCTAGGGCTAAAAAAGGAAAAGAAAAAAATCCTGCTGTACTTTTGCTACAAGAAACACAGGTTAGGTGGGCGTGGTGGTGCACACCTTTAATCCCAGCACTTGGGAGGCAGAGGCAGGGGGATCTCTGTGAGTTCAAGGCCAGCCTGGTTTACATAGCAAGTTCCAGGCCAGTTGGGGCCACAGGGAGACCCTGTCTCAAAAAGACCAAAAATAAATAAATAAGAAAGAAACAAACAATGGTTAAATACCACTAAATAGAAAACGTGGAAGGTAAGGAACAAAGACTGTCCAAGAAATCCCACACAAAATGGGAGTTGCTAGCAAAGATGTTCCAGGAGAAACATGATTAGAGATCAAGAGAGATGCTTTGGAGCCTTCAAGGAGACAGCAAGGATACTTTCTGCATGCTGCATATAGACGGCAGATACACAGAATGCTCCACCCAAACACCGTATCAGATCACACGGGGTCCCCAGATGCACCTGGAAAACTTCCATTATTGACCACCACCTAACACATAAAATCAACCCTCAGTAGCTGTAAAAACACCCACCATAGCAGATATTCCTGTGAACTCTAACAGGGTGAGTCTGAAGTCAAGCCAAACAACTGTGCTATAATCAGGAGTTGTAATAATGGGGGCCACCAGAAGCCAGGAGTGTGTTGGGAGGAGCATTGGCATGCCCCCCACCACCCACCTTTCAGAGCCCTCTGTGTGCAGAGGCTGGGAACCTCAGATGCCCTTCCCAGGCCGCCCAAAATCTGGGCTCCTGGATGCATGCGAAGGTATGAAGCCAAGCCAGGGAACCTGGGAGTGTTTCTGCAGGGGCCTATCCTGCCAGAAAACAGCTCTGAATTATGAGCCGCCATTGGAGCTGCAGGCGTGGAATCAGGTCCTGATGCAGCTCAGTACATGGCTCTGGTTCCATTCTTGGTGGCACAGCCTGGACCATATAGGCCCTGGATTCACTGTTCTCTGTGGATGACCCACCAGGGCAGGAGCTAGGCCTGACCATCAGGACATGCTCAACAGAAGGCCCACTGCAGAGAACAGAGTCAGTCCCTGGAGTCCTGAGCTTGTGGTTCAAGATGGGACTGACAGAGAATCCTGTCTCCCTACAGAAGAAAGACCTTCAAGCCCTGAGGACCCTGGGCCCCTCCTTCCATACCTGACATTCTCTACCACATCCCGGCCAGGCCCCTGGACGGAGTTTACTGAGGCCAGAGGGAAGCCACACTTGCATGCTGCAGGATGATTCATAACATTCTTCCCAGACTCAAAATCCACCCTCAGTAATTGTAAAAAACCAGTGGATTGAACCCAAGGAAAATGTCCCTGGGAGCAGTCAATGTCTACAGCCCCCTGGCTCACATACCTGCAGCCCAGCTCTGCCAGCCCACGGAGCAGCTTTGGGAACTTCTTCCCTGGATCCCATCTAGGATCCCATCTAGGTCTGAGCACAGGGCCTACCTGCCCTTCCCAGAGGTCGGGAGCAAGATGTTTGGTGCTCCCTGAAGTGCAGCCCAGGAGACCTGGGTCCTAATCCAGCCTGTGCTACTGACCAGCAAGGGGAAGTCAGCACCGTGCAAAAAGTGTTTTGACACCTTGAGAAAAAGCAGGAATAAGACATCAGTCTAGGTCTCCCTGACCCCAGAACCTCATGATGCAGATTCTGGGGCTTTAAGCATCCATGGACTCACTTCATTGGTCCCTTAACCCTCTCAACAGCTCTGAAAGACCAGCTGTGTCATGATGCACATGATTTTATTGCCCAGGATCTTCATTCAGATGCACTAGAGACCCTGAACCCCAAAGATCTTGAACTCCCCACTTTATCCCACTGTGCCTCAAATCACGTCAGCCCTTTGTGCTGACACCAGAGCCTTTCTTACCAGGCCCTAAATGGTCATTTATCCAAGTGCTCAATTTCTGAGGGAGATAACCTCTGTCTCCGGATACTGACTCAGCTGAGCCACTACCAGGGAATGAACTTCTAGGTAAGAAGGAGGAATTGAATTTTTAGGCAATTCTAAATTATGAATAAATTCTATTGATTTTACCATGACCAGCCAGTCTTTCTGTTCATTGCTATACAGAGGGCCAGAAATACCTGGCCAGTGTCAGCTCTCAGGACACACCCTCCTCCTGCTTAGCTGTGTTCTAGCTGGGGACACAGAGGGATGACCTCCACCAATGGACACAATGGGCAGCCCCCTGTATGGGTCCTTTATGGGTTCAGGACTGGACTTTGAAACAGGCACCTCAAAGTCTATCTGTTTTAAGATATCACCTGTGGTCCCATCTGTAGGGAGGAACCACATATACACACTACCACCGGATTGTTTGTTCTGAAGTAACATCATCATCCATCAAAGGTTGGAGAAGATGACTCAGTGGCCTTGCCGAACCCTCTCCTGCGACAAAGAAGATACGATAAAGAGAGAAGCAACACCATAAATCTCAGAGCCAAGGCTGACCACCGCCCATAGGGGCCAGACTAAACCTTCAATGGTTGACAGTCTTGGCCTCTCCTCCCTACGTGAGCTCCTAGCTAAAGCGGAGATGGAGGCAGATCTTTAGGGTGTTAACCCACTGCCTCCTCAGATTGCTGGATCTGAATAAAACACAGCTTAGAGATTAGGTTTCTACCTGTGTTAGGCAGCACAAACTGGTTAATTTCCTACAGAATTCCTTAACCTTTCCTTTGGATGGCATCTAGCTAGAAAATTAACAAAGAACCAAGAAAGCATTACCTGTGTGTGCATCTAGACTGCTTCCTACAGAAGGAAGGACTCCTGTGCTCTTAGGTGTTGACTGCGAAGAGAGGGTGTCTCTGTCAACACAGCTTTCTAAAGAACAAAGGAATTTTCCCTGGATCATGATTTCAGAACATTTCAGACATTCTTCCTTTCCAGGTTACTGAAGTCTGGACCAGTAACAATGGAGACTCCTCCTCTTGTGGTGTTTCAGCCTCCACCAAACCCGACTATCCTCAGCCTGGTGTCCACAGGACTAGCTGGGTCTGCCTCAGATCTGGCTGGGACACCAGGAGTGCACACAGAACCGCCAGCTTCCTCCTCTGGCAGCGTGAGTGATTCCCTCCACGGCTCAGAGCTTGTGAAGAGACAGCGCTTGGGGAGATTCCCGTCTACACATCTCATCCCACTGCTGTTCAAACACAAACCTGCTACAGACAGACCAGTAGGGCTGAACCTTCCCTTCAGCTTGGCCGATTTCCAAGTGCTTCCCTCCTTTTCAGCTGCATTTCATGAGTGTTAAACACAAATAAGGTTCAGTGAGGTCAGAAGAATCCATGTCAGATGTGACCTTTGTGTGATATTTGACCAGCAAGCCAGGGTCTAATACAGGGAGCAGGTGACCAATCCCAGGTCCAGAAGTGGGGCTGCTCTGACTGGTGGAGGGTCCGTGTGTTCCAGTTCCTGACCCAAACAGACATCAAGGGAGGAAACCTTCCTGCTTTTTACAGAAAATGCAACAGGGCTCCCTGCAAAGGATTTATTTCACATCCTCAGCAAGGTCCAGGGCAGGATTGAAAAAGGGCTGTGTGACCCCAAAGCATCCTCACTGTGCCAGGGACTCTCAGTGCCCACGGCAGCCCTGGACCTGCTCTGAATGTTCTAGAAGCCCAGCCCCTTCGCACTCAGGATCTCTTCCACTCACATCCTCTGTACAGTCTTCTAATCAGATGGGTGGAACCTGGAATAAGGAAGGCATATAAAGTGAAAGTGGACGCTGGGCCTCGACTTCTGTTTCACAGGACAAGAACCAGCACTGGTGAGGATGGTGTCCTGGGAACCCAGCGCCGTGTGCCAACTGCTGCTGCTGCTGTTGATCCTGAAGGATTCACTGGGGTCGTCTGCAGGTCAGTGCTGAGTAGGGAGACCTCGCTGTGCCCCTGTATAGTGAGTGTGGTGTGAGTCTGAGGGTGTTAACAAACTTGGGGTCACAGTCTTTACCCCAGGAAGCCAAGTTCCACCACCCAACCACAAGAAGCCAGTTAAAACCACCAAATTAATAGTAAAAGGCAGAAAAAATATTTTATTTAAAATGGCTACATTGGCAAGTGGAACTAGTGGATCTAGTGACAACTCCTGTCCATCGTCAGGGTCAGGAAGTGAGATTCAGGTTAAATGGAGGATCGGGGATGTGCATCTCAGCAGACCCAGTCTAGGTGTGCCCACCAGGACCCATCATGCTCCGGGCTTCGTCTCGTCCTGAAGGTGGCCTGACAAGCTGTTAGAAGTCAGTGAAATCCCTTTACCAGGGGACAAGGTCCCCCTTCTGTTTGGTTGTATTTTCTTCTCCCGACATGAAATTCCTGGGGAAATACCCATTTTTTAGGGTCCACAGTTTCAGTAGTCTGACAGATTGTGAGACACAGTGTCTCTGTAGAATATAGTCACTTCTTGCCTGGAGAGCTGGCCCTGCAGTGAGGAGCACTGCAGAAGGAGACCGGGCTTCACTTCCAGCACCCCAGCTAACAACCATCTGTGACTCCAGTTCCAGGGTATCTGACCCTCTCTCCTGGCCTCCAGGGCCTTTGCAATACACATAGGCAAAACACTCACACACATGAGATAAATAAATGAATCAAGAATTTTTTAAGAGTGTGTTTCTGCCAGGATGCTCTCTCTCTCTCTCTCTCTCTCTCTCTCTCTCTCTCACATGTGTATGTGTCTGTGTCTGTGTCTGTGTCTGTGTCTGTGTGTCTTGTGTTTTGAGCATCGGAGGGAGCAGCATATCCGGCAGCAGTGGGGAGGAGGTGAGCTGCCTAACAGACACAGTGACTTTAGGGCAAGTGTTCTTGGCTGTCCCAGCGTAGTGGTGTGGTCCCAGACTCCTGGGCACTTGGTGGACACAGAATGACTTGGAATTATAGTGTGGGGTCTCAGGCTTTTGCTGGCACTGGATTCAGAGAGCAGCTGTGGGCAGGCCATAGGGCTGCTGTGTTTCTCAGGGTGGAGTCATCACCAGGAGGGAGTCAATGTCTGTTCCTCCTGCAGGGAAGAGTGTGGTGACCTGCTCAGCAGCAGGGATCAGTGAGGGTTTTAAATGGCCACCTTCCCCAGGACACACTCTCTGGAGAGAGACGCCTTATGTGGTAGTCTGGGTAGGCATCTGCAGTGAGTCCACTGGATGCCTTGGCAGGGAACAGTGACCATCTGTGGAGGTGGCAGAGCAGCCATTGGGACTGTAAGGGTGCAAGGGGCTTGCACTGAAACACACTCTGAGTGTGGGAAGTAGAGGCGTGGTCTGGCCTGCCTTGGGGGTGAATGGGAGTCATAGCAGGTACAGAAACCAAGTAAAGGGGCAGCTTTGAGGAGGCGTGTGCAGAGGGAAGAGTCAGGGCAGGTGTGGGCAGGAAGGCAGATGGAGTCAGAGGGCAAACCTCAGATGTGCTGGATAGCTTTAGTGTCAACTTGACACACCTGGGTTAAGGGAGCCTCAACTGGAGAATTGCCTTCATTGTACTGGCCTGTGACCATGTCCATGGGGTAGTTTCTTGATTGTTTAGGGATGTGGGAGAGCCCAGCCCACTGTGGGTGGTGCCACCCCTGGGCAGGTGGGCCTGTGTTGCATAAGAAAACAGGCTGAGCAGGGGTCAGGGGAGCAAGCCAGTAAGCAGTGATCCTCTATGGCCTGTGCTCCATCTAGCTCCTGCCTCCAGGTTCCTACCCTGAGCTCCTACCTTGGGCTCCCTTATGAACTGTGTGACCTGGGAGATGTAAGCTGAATAAACCCTTTCCTCCCCAAGTTGGTATTGGTCAGAGTATTTTGTTACAGCAATGGAGAGACAAACTGGGACATCAGATTATGCTGGTCTCATCAAACATTTTCAATGCTCCCCCACAGTCCAGGTTCTGATAGAGTTTCAGTAAGATTGTTATTTATTTGACCATACAGACCTTAACATATATGTCAAAATGCATGAAATCTGGTGGGAGGGGGTTGGGGGAGTGTGGATGGGGGAGGGAGTCTAGGTTAAGATTTAGTATATGAAATGCCCAAAAACTCAATAAAAAATATTCATTTATAAAGCTTTTTTTGAAAATTTAACCAACCAAGAAGCCAGAACACTAGTGAAGCTTGGTTTGGAGTTTTCCAAGTAGGAATAATGTGTGGTTTTGTTTCTTTGGTTGCCTGGTTCTTTTTGTGTAGATTGGTTTGATTTTTTTTTTCAATGTACGTATTTTATTGAATTTTTGTGGATTTCATATAATACATCTCTATCATAACTAGATCTCCTCTATCTGCAGCCTCCCCACAGCCCACTCACTGGATTTCATGCTTTCTTTCATATATGTTAAGGCCTACCAAGTCAAGTTTGTGTACCCAGATGTCCATTTTTAACATGTATGAGTGTTTTGTATGCTTGTCTATATGTATACCACGTGCATGCAGGTTCCCATGGAAACCAAAAGACATCATCATATTTCTTGAAACTGGAGTTACCAGGTGGTTGTTAGCTACTATGTGGGTCCTCTGCAAGAGCAGCCGGTGCTCTTAACCACGGAGCCATCTCTCCAGCCCCCAGGTTGGCTTGATTTTGAGTCTCACTCTGGGTCTTGAGATGTTGGAACTTGTCGTTCTTCTGCCTCAGTCTCTCAAGGCATGGAATTACAATCACCTGCCCCCACCCCCACCTGCAGATTTATTTCTTCAATTCTTTAGAGATTGTTGACATTTTCTCTTTATAGGTTTTTTTACAGGTTTAATGAACATGTTAACAAAAGAGATTCAGTCAAAAAAACAAAGGTCATCATCAGCCTCCTCAGAATCTTTTTTGCTTCCACTTCCTCCTCAGCTGGGGCAGCAGTGGAACAGGCAGGACCCACCTGCGGGTGCAGCACCAGCTGCTCGAGCTGATCCAATACCAGATGTTAAGCCGAAGATGAGGCTTCAGTGTTAGCACTTTGCAAACAAGCCAGCGCCCACCCCAAGGGTGACTATGGGCATCAACTGTTTAATGAAGATATTGAACTTACAGTCCTTGTTGGTCACCTAAGTGTTGTGCAGGATGAGGGAGGAGTAGGTACAGGAGATCTCAGAGATGGAAGACTTGGTGGGGACTGCCGGACGCAGTGGTAGTCACTGAATGAAGGGTGGGCCTCAACCCAGTGAGGCCTAGCTACTTTTTGTTGCTGTTTGTTGGTTTGTTTAGTGCTTTTCTGTTCTTGTGTTGTTTTGTTTTTTGTTTTAGACAGGGTCTCCCTGTAGCCCCAGCTGTCCTGGAACTCAGTATGTAGACCAGTCTGGCCTCTATCTCACAGACATCCCCCTGACTCTGCCTCCAGAGCTTGCTGGGATTAAAGGTGTGTGCCATCATCCCCAGCTCCTACCTGCTTTTGAGACAGTGTCTTCCTCAGGTGTGACAATCCTCCCGAGTCTGCCTCCCAGTTACAGGCATGTGCCAAGGCAACAGCTGGTAGGATGCTTTTCTGTTGAGACATTTGAGACATTCCCCATTAGAGTGGTACATTGGGTACCATTTATGAACTTGGATTGACACATCATTGTCACTCAACGTCTGTGGCTTACATTAAGACAACTCATGTTGTTGTATCTTGATTTATTTTTATTTTACATGTATGAGTGCAATGCCTGCACACATGTAAGCTCATCCATGTCTTGCAACGCCTGCAGAGATCAAAAGAGAGCATTGGATCCCCTGGAACTGGAGTTACAGATGGTTGTTAGCCACCATGTGGGTGCTGGGAATCGAACCGGGGTCCTCTGCAAGAGCAGCCAGTGCTCTTAACTGCTGAGCCATCTCTCCAGCCCCAATAGCTGCTGTGCCATGAGGTGTATTCACCATGACCATGTCAAGCAGGGGAGTCTCACTGTCCAGAAGACTGTCCTCTATATTCAACACTGCTCTCTCAACCCACTCATTCTCTCTCTCTCTCTCTCTCTCTCTCTCTCTCTCTCTCTCTCTCTCCCTTCTTTCCCTTCTCTTCTCTTTCGCTCACCCCCAT
>NW_008331138.1:70161-81065 GCF_000622305.1 Nannospalax galili
ATTATATGTACTATCTCCCTCTGTCTTTTTAATCTGGCCAACCTGTGCATATTACCTCTATCTCTCTTCATTGCATGTATAGCCTTCTTTGACAAATGTTCCCTGTGTTTAGGAAAAACATGTGAATTGCTTCTGCTGCAGATCTGTCAACTCTTCAACTTAATTCTGTGACTCAAACTTTCCTACTATTGGAATTCTATGTCGGTTTATTCCATTGGTATTCAAAACAATGTATTAATATTTTTACAATGTTTGGGTTCATATCTTCTTTCAACTCTGCAAACTCTGCTTTATAGATTTCACAGCTATGTTGCTGGGAGCATACAGGTTTATTCCGGAATTGTTCTTCTGTTCACTTCTCCCTCTGTTTCTGTAAGGTTTTGTCTCAAAGCCATCTCTCATCTTAGTAGACATAAACCAGAAATTGTCTGGTTAGAGTCTGCACTTCTATATTTCTGTTTTTCATCCTTTTGGTTTCAACCTTTCTCTGTTTCTTTATTAAAACTGTGGCTCTTGTAAGCAGCATCATTTGCTTTCAGCTTTCTCTTTAAATGTATATGATAACCATTACTCTTTTATATAGGACTTTTAGTTTGAGCCCTTTAATATAATTACTCTCTTATTATGGCTTTTTGAGACAGGGTCTCCCTGTGGCTGAGGCTGACCTGGAACTCGTTACGTAGACCAGGCTGGCCTTGAACTCACAGAGAACTGCCTGTCTCTGCCTCCTGAGTGCTGGGATTAAGTTGTGAACCACCACACCAGGCAAACTCTTCATGTTTTGTGGTTATATGTGCTGTCTGGCTTTGTTTTCTTCAGTTGGTCAACCTGTGCATGTTACTTCTGTTTTCTTTTGCATATATAGACTTTTAATGCTTTTATTTTTCATTGATTAATTAGTTATACAGCGCTCACTCTATATTTGTACTGGTTATAGCATTATGTTTTTACAGTATTGGCGTTTGACCCAGAGCCCTCCTATGTGCCAGCCAACTGCTCTAACACTGAGCTCTAGCCCCACCTCCATTTCCACTTTGTTATTTTGAGGCAGGGTCTCACTAAGTGCCAAGATTTGCCTTGAACTGACTGCATGCCACAGATAGACCTTCAGCATCTCATCTTCCTGCCTCAGCCTCCTGGGTCCCTGGTTTTATAGGCCTGGTTAACCGGACCTGTCTTGAGAATAAACTTCCAAGTTGGTGGCTCATTTATTTCAGTCTTTGCAAGTCATGTTTTCATTAGGATCCACATTCCATTCAGATGACTTCTCACAAGTGGACGATTTTCACATTTTTATCCTTGTTCTCCAATAGCAATATGCCTTGTTTTTGCCTTGTGTGATTTTTTGTCAACTTGACACAAACTAGAGACATCTGAGATGCAACGTCAGAGGAGGAACTACCTCCATCAGTGTCCTGTGTGCTTGTCTGTGAGGCATTTTCTTAATTGCTAATTGATGTAGGAGTGCCCAGCCCACTGTGGGTGATGCCATCCCTGGGCAGGTGGGCCTGGGCTGTATAAGAAAAGTGCTGAGCAAGCTGGAGGAAGCAAGCCTGTGCCAGGTTCCCACTCTGCCTGCCTTGCCTTCCCTCAAAGATGGACTGCAATGGGGACCTGTAAGCCACAGAAACCCTTGCTCCCCAGATTGCCTTTGGTTAGTGTTTTATTGTTGTAGCAGACAGCAAACTACTATAGTGTGTTAATATCCAAGGTTTCCCTTTGTTTGGGACTCCTTGATGTCTTGACCATAAGGCTACTGGGTGGTTTCATTGATCTTGATCCTGCCTTTGGCGCTGAGCTTCTTTGGACTGGAGTTGATGTCCTCCACTGTGGGAAATCTTTCACATTATCTTTCTGAATAATGTTGTTGTTGCCCGTCCTTTTCCCTAGCGACGCTAAGTATCATAACAGAGAGCCACGCATGTCTCCTGAACTTTCTTTTTCTTCATTTTTGTTTCTGTGGATTCTTCCTATGTTCCATCATCTTAACCCCAAGCTGATTCTGTTTTTCTGTCCAATCTACTGCAAATCCCAGTCAACTGGTTCAAACTTCCAGATATTGTGTATGTCCTGCGAGAAACCTCATCTCATTTATCAGTGCAGGGTTTGTTTATTCTAGTGCTGGACATTGCCTCCTGGCATCGCGCATGCTTGAAAAGGGCTCTAACCACTGACCTACAGTCCCACAGACCGCCATCTTGTTTCTTCCACATTTCAAAACTCTGGTGAAGTCCTTCGTGTATTTCCCACATTTTCTAATGTCTTCTTAAGTATATGAACCTTATCTTACTTTTCTAAACCCGTTTTCTAGGATTTTATCTCTTTAATATTTTACTTATTAGTTTTATTTTATATATATGAGTGTGTTTCCTGCATGTATGTAAGTGCACCTGTGTCAAGCAATGCTGCAGTGGTCAGCATCGGATCCCCTGGAACTTGAGTTACAGACAGCTGTTAGCTGCCATGTAGGTACTAGGAATCAAACCCGGGTCCTCTGTGAGAGCAGTCAGCATTCTTAACCACCGAGCCATTTCTCCAGCCCCAGTAGTCTCTTGTCTCTTCCCTATGGTTTAGATCAATGTTATCCCAAGGCCATAGGTTGAAAACGTGACTCATCAGTGGGTTTCAGTATTGAAAGTCATTGGCGCATCTGAGGCTTAACAGAGGAAGTTAGGTTATTAGAGGCATGCCCCAGAAGTGGACTGCCCTAGCCCCTACTCTTCCTCTCCCTCTCACTTCCTGACTGACATGAGGTGAGCAGCTTCCTCTACCCTGTGCTCCCACCTTGATGTCTGGTTTACCAAGAGATCAGAAGAAACAGGCCAATTGATGACTGTGCACTGAAATGATTAGAATGTGTTCTTTAACTTTTTATATTAATTAATATTTTAGGACACTGGTGCATATGCAACAGCACACATGTCAGAGAACTTTCTGGAGTGGGTTCTCTCCTTCCAACTTTATTTTTTTAAATATTTTATTTATTCTTTTTATTTTATGTGTATGCTTGTATTACCTGCATGTAGGTAAGTGCACCTGTGTCATGCAATCCCCTCGGAGGACAGAAGAGGCTGTCAGATCCCCTGGAACTGGAGTTACAGACAGCTGTTAGCTTCCATGTGGGTGCTGGGATTCGAACCCGGGTCTTCTGCAAGAACAGTCAGTGTTCTTAACCGCTGAGCCATCTCTCCAGCCCCTCTCCTTCCAACTTTATATGGGTTCCAGGGATTGAACTCAGGTCATCAGACTTGGACATCAAGCATGTTTACCTGCTGAGCCATCCTGCAAGCCCAGAATCTCTATTCTTATTATATTGAAAATCTCAGGTATTTTGAGAAATAGCTGGCTGATAGAACCTTCAAGGTTATCAGCCATAGATCCTTTCCTCTTTGTAAGTCAACATCTTTTCATTACATTCTGGGCATTGCTAAAAGTGCACGCATTTCCACACACTGTCCTGCAGGACTTCTCACTTCAGTTCAGTGCTCAGCACAGGGGCCATCACCTCACAGGGGCCATCATCAGTCAGAATAGAGCTTGATCAGCACAGGAGTCACAATTCCACTCCAGTTCTTGGGGATTTGATACTCTCTTCTGGCCACTAGAGGCTTTTTAGGTACTGTGGGCAAAACACTCACACACATAAAATAAAAATAAGTCAAAATAATTTTTTTGGTCTTTTTGAGACAGGGTCTCCCTGTATCCCCAGCTGTCCTAGAACTCACTATGTAGACCAGGCTGGCCTTGAACTCACAGAGACCCGCCTGCCTCTGCCTCCCAAGTGCTGAGATTAAAGGCGAGGATCACCACGCCCAGCCAAAATAATTTTTTTAATTTAAAAGAATATATTCATTTCTGCCATGATGATTATAAAAGAACCAACTTTATGTGGGGTGGGTCTGCGTGTCTATTTATCTGTGTGGTTTGTATATGTCGGTGTGTTTGTGTACACGTGTGTTTGTGTGTTGTATATGTGTGCCGTGTGAGGGTCCAAAGGAGGACCATATCTTGGAGTAGCTGGGAGGAAGGAACCCTGGAGTTTTAGAACAAGTGTCCATGACTGCGAGCTCACAGACTACTGGGGACCTGGTGTGCACATATGACTCAGAATAGAATTAATCATGTCCACCACAGGGGCCTCAGGCTCCTGCTGTCACCAGGTTCAAGAGGCATCTTCAGGCAGAACGTGGGGCTGCTGTGAGTCTCTCTGGCCAGAAAAGTCAACAGGAGGGAGCAAGTGTCTGCTGGGTCAGCACAGGGCTCAGAGTTCCACTGAGATTCATTCTCATTCTCTCTCTCTCTCTCTCTCTCTCTCTCTCTCTCTCTCTCTCTCTCCCTCTCTCCCCCTCTCTCTCCCTCTCCCCCCTCCTTCCTTCTCTTCTCTCTCCTTCCCTTCCTCCTTCCCTCCCTCCGCTCCCTCCCCACTCCCCTCCTATCTCTCCCTCCCTCCCTCCCTCCCCCTCCCATTATAAAGCATTCCAACTGGCACCTCACTAACATGAGAAAAGTCACCACAGTATGGTCTGATTTCAGTCCCATGAGGCAGAGTTGACTATTGGAATTCATGAACCTGGCAGGCATGTCACCTGTCTCCTCCCTCAGGAGCCCACACTCTGCGCTATGACCTCACGGCCTTGTCTCAGGAGGGATCTGGGCAGCCCCAGTTCCTGGCCCTGGGATACCTTGATGATGAGCTCTTCCTGCGATATGATGGGAACAGCAGTCAGACAGAGCCCTGGGGGCTCAGGATGAAGGGACATCTGGGACCTGAGACCTGGGCAAGAGAGACTGAAGAATTGCAGGAGGAGGAGCAGCAGCTCAGGAGGATGCTGGCAGAGCTCATGGGCCAGAAGGGCCAGGACAGGGGTGAGTGGGCAGAGCCAAGTGCATGTGGGTCCAGTGCTGGTCACTGAAGTCAGGGTGGGGGAGTTGGCCCATCAGGCATACTGAAGAAAGCAGTGAGGCTTCCTTAAAACATTCAGGTATCCCACCCTTGGGAGGTTCACAGGATGTGCACCACTCACTGTAAGACTCATGGGCACTAAGATCCTGGGACAGTGAGGTGACAGTTCTCTGCCTGGGGTGGCCAGGTCTTCACACTCTCCAGGCCTCGTTGGGCTGTGAAATCCAAGGAAACAACACTAGAGCCTTCTGGCGCTTGGGCTATGATGGGCAGGACCTCCTCACCCTGGACCCGGAGACCCTCAGCTGGAAAGCGGCAATGCCCTCAGCCAAGTCCACGAAGATGCTCTGGAAGAGGCATGGCCCCAAACTGGCTGTGGTTAAGACTCTCCTGTATGACACATGTCCTGATTGGCTCCAAAGGCATCTGACTACCATGAGAGACCGCCCCATGTATACAGGTACTGATAATGGGCAGGTGGGTTCACTCTGTGAGTCTGACTGGGCCTTGCCATGGTTTTGTGAGGGACTGAGCGCTCACTGGATGGCACAGCCTCGGGAGACACCCACATTGCTGTGTCTCTCAGCTGGGGTAGACAGGGCATCGGGCCCTCATCCAGCTGATCTGATATGTGCCACATCTCAAAGTCCTAGAAAGGCAGGAGGGTGAGACTTCCCTCCATAGCCTTATTCTCTAGAATGTCCACTTCCCAGAGTTGACACAACCAGGAGGGAACTCCTGGCTGCTGGCCCTGGCTGGGCGCTAAGTTAGAAGAGAGTTCCTGACCTGGACCTGGGTGCCAAACTCAAATGCAAGTGGCCTTGTGTCAGGGGACAAGGGTCACTCTGCTCTTGATCTGCTCCTGATTTTAGAGAGATAAAGTTAAAAGGAAAAAAAAGAAGAAGAATGCCCTGAGGAAACAGTGTGGGGACAGGGAGAGAGGGTGGAGTCCTCGGTTATCAACCAACAGTCCCAGAGAGAAAAAGATTAGAGCCAGAGAAAAGGAGAAGGGTCCTCAGGGCTGAAGAGACAGCATAGCAGTTACTCTAGTTTGGTTCTCAACACACACATCAGGCAGCTTACAATCACTTGTAACTCCAACCCCAGCGAATCCACTGCTGGCACTATACTCATATGCAAAACTCCACACACATATACACACAATTTTTAGAGGATTTTTTTAAAAGAATCAGGCTCCTTTAAGCTGTCAGGCCTTCACTGCTCCCCACTAGAGATAGAGCTGGCTTTGTCACAGAAGCAGGAGGCTCATTCCCCTGAGGTCAGATCTCCAGCCCCTGGAGACCTGAGCAGCTCTTTGTCCCATCAGTGCCTGAAAATTCAACTACACCAGGGGCTGGAAGATGGATCTGCTGCTCTCTGACAGCAGGGACTTCATGTGCTCTCCAAGTCACCACGTAGTAGACAACCTGATGCCCATGGAGTGTTGGGAGCCATTGGAGATTCCTGCCAGCCTCTACCATCCTCTCACCAACTGGAGACCTGACTCTAGGGAAATGAATATGCACAGGGTGATTCTTAGTGTCTGTATTACCCAGAAGTCTTCAGCTTCCTCTGACCTCAACCCACCAGCTGTCTTGCTCCCAAAAGAGAATTCAGACAGGACACAGAGAGCACGTAGTTCAGAGTCTAATGAGATCAATGAAGAAGGAAGAAGACACAAGAATAGTCTCTCTCTTGAGCTGGAGGGATGACTCAGCAGTTAAGAACACTGGCTACTCTTGCAGAGGATCTGGGTTTGGTTCCCAGCACCCACATGGCAGCTAACAACTGTCAGTAACACCAGTTCCACAGGATCTTCTGCCCTCTTCTGACCTCCACTGACATTGCACGACACAGGTGCACCTACCTACATCAGGCATTACATTCATACACATAAAATAAAAATAATAAATAAAACTATAAAAAATAGTCTCTTTAGAGAATGAGTGAGCCAAGTAAGCCTAGAGCTTATGATCCCCCGTTCCTATTATCCTCTGCCTTTGCTTTGGGCCTTTGGAGTGGTGGGGGGTGGGGGCACTTCCAGGAAAGCAGCATGGTCTCCTTAGAAGTCCATTTTACCCAGAATTCCATCTAAGTGAATGTATAAAGATGCAGGACTGTGTATGTGAGTTTCAGAACTCCTGAAGTTGAAAAGTTCAGGGAAGAAATGGGTAAAAGCAATCTGCACATGCTCCCCTGGCAAGGAAGTCTCTGACCTTGGTTTGATCTGACCCAGCTAACAGAGGACCACCTGTGGTTCTTCACATCATGTTTTGGGGGTCCTGAGCTGACCCATCTGAAGCCAACCACCACCCATCTCTATGTCTTTGCCACCAGCTCACCACCAGCACTATCTTTACATCCTGTTTCAGGGCCCTGACTAGGCCCACCTTCTGTTCTTTGTGTCCTAGCTGGAGAGCCTGTTGGTCAGTAACTCTAACAGCCAGCCCCTTACCTAACAGCTGGTTAGTTTCTGACTCCAGTGCCCCTCCATGCAGAGAGAAATTCTAACCACACCCTGGTCTCTGTCTTGTCTTCCCCCAGGTCCCCCAACAGTGGTTATGACCCATATGAACTACCCAGTGGACAGGATCGTCCTGACCTGCAGGGCCTTTAACCTGTATCATGGCACCGCCACTCTAACCTGGCTTCGGGATGGGGAGTCCCTGGAGCAGCACACCTTTGGGCCTGATGTCATCCTTCCCAGTGGGGATGGAACCTACCAGACTTGGGTGTCCACTTGGATCCTTCCTAGAGAGGAGCCAAGGTTCACGTGCCATGTCCAACAGGGCAGCCACAGCATTGGGGCACTTCATTTAGGTGAGGAACTGGGGGAATCTTCAACAATAGGGGGCTGGAAGCAGGGCCAAGTAGGTCCCAGGGACACAGTCACCACTCATTTCATGATGACCTCCAGGGAATCAAGTCGAGCAGATTGGGGGTGTCATCAGCGCTGCTCCTGCTCTGGCCATGTCTGCTCTCCCTGCTGTGTGGATGCTGTTGACCTGCGTCTAAAGGCGGAACTCTGAAGACGTAGGTGATAAGTCCATAGGGAAGAGGGATGGTGGTGCACAGATGTGCTTCTCTGTGATTATTAGAGATGGTGCTGCCTTTCTTCTCTTCCCTCTCCTCTTTCTTGCAAAAGCAGAAAGGGACACACACCAGCCTTTTCCTGCTTCTGGATCCACTGATTCCTGATGGCTTCATGGAAGCCAGGAAAGAAACATGACTGAACGAGAGGACAGAAGGAAAGAAATCAGCATTTACACTGCCTTGTACATTAGATCTAGACCTTGGGGTGTAGTTAGTTTAGGCAGAGGAAGATTATAGAAACATTACAAATTAAACAGCTAGAGCCAGACACGGTGGTGCATGCCTCTAACCGTAGAATTCCGGAGGCAGAGGCAAGCAGATCACTGTGAGACCGAGGCCAACCTGGTCTACATAGTGGGTTCCAGGCCAGCAAGGGATACATAGTGAAATCCTGTCTCCAAAAAAAGTATAGAGAGAAAAATAGATAATCATATTGCAGAAAGAAGGTCATTAGTAGGAGGCCAGGAAAAACAGGAGTGAGTCTTATCAGAAAATTCTTTCGAGCTAGCTTCAGAAATCTCAAACAGAAAACACTGCCTGGCAGCTAAGTTGCTTGCCATGCATGGCTGTAACTGAGCGTGTGGAGCTGCAGCCCTGAGCCCAGGAACTGGAGCCTCTGTCCAGGACTGAGCACTGACTGAGGAAGATGGCCTTGTTTCCATGGCTGGAACCCCATAACTGGAAATTCTGTGAAAGGCAACTCCTGCTCACCAGCCATGGACTGTGCACACTCTGCACACCCCTCATTCATGAGCTAGGAATCACAAGCCACAAAACTTCAGAAAAAGTAACATACCCTAACTGAAGGAATGTCTCCAAAATAGAGACTACCACCTCACCCCTCCCATCTGCACTGAGCCATAACACTAGACAAGCGCTAGGTAAACACTTCCACTGAGGCACGCCCCAGCCCCTCCCTGGGGATTCTACATAAAATCTCTACCAAGGACCCATTTCCCTTGCTGGTGGCATCTAGGCAAGGGCTCTACTGCTCAGCCCCACCACAGTACCAGAACAGTTCATGAAATGCTTAAGTTCTTTAGTAGATATCAGATTGCTCAATGTTTCATTAATTTTGTTAGCAATCATCAAAATCTTTATTTCTTAAAGAACTAGACAATTTAGCCCACATTATCAAATTTATTATTGGATATACGTACAATGCTGATGTCTCACTTTGTCTACACTCTGCGATGACACCTCCAGTTTCACTTTAATGCTATTTTTGTGTTTTCTCCTTTCCTTTCACTAATTCCTGCTATGGGTTTATCAACTCTATTCATCTTTTGAAATTCCTTTAGCTTTGTTTATTTTCTTTTTATTATGTTTTTTAATTTTCTGTGTATGAGTGTATTGCCTACATGTATGTGAGTGCACCCGTGTCGTGCAATGCCACAGAGGTCAGAAGAGGGCTTCGGATTCCCCTGGAACTGGAGTTAAGGATGGTTTGTAGCCGCCATGTGGGTGCTGAGAATTGAACCCAGGTCCTCTGCAAGAGCAGTCAGTGCTCTTAACCGCTGAGCCATCTCTCCAGCCCCAACTTTGTTTATTTTCTATTAGGTCTATTTTTATTTCACTGAGGATGTTTAGACTTTTTTTCCTTCTGTTTTCTTAGAACACAGATAACTAAAATGATTCCTAGTGGTCAAATCCTTCTGTTTTATGTCCCAGTGACACTGCATGGATGTGAGCTGGACCTAGAGAGCTCTTGTTACCTGGAGGAATGTGACAAAGAAGAAGAGGCATCACCTCAGAGAACAGGTTATATGACACATTGTCTTGCTCTTGCTGGCGTCTCCCTGCCTCTTCCACCATCTTCCATGATGCACATCTGTGGGGAGCCAAGACTGGGCCTCACCACACTTGGTGTGATACCTGGGCCCCAGCACAGAGGACTTTGAAGAGCTGGATCCTGGCAGCAGCCCTAAGCCGCTCCTTGAACTGGCTTCTCCCCACATTCAAGTCTTTGGATGAGATCACAGCTGGCCTGGGCCTTGACTACCTGCCTTGAATCTCTGCCCAAATTCTGGGCATGGTACCTCATTCCCTTGCCTAAGAAGATTGAAATGACTGGATTTTCACCATGAGGGCTGCTTGTTTTAATGTGTCATTATATTCCTGAAATAAAGTTCAATTTTACACAATATGCAGTGTTTTCTTATAGTCGTTGACTATAATCTATGTATGAGCTGTTCATGTGTACTAGAGATTAAATTTAAGACCTTGTGCATACTGGCAGGAGCCACATCCCAGCCCCTCGCTGGTGGACTCCAGGCAAGAGCTCCACCACTGAGTCAAATGGAATGTTTGGCGGCTGGGGAAAAGGAAAAGAGTTTCCTTGTCTACCCTTCCCTCCCCTCCCTTAAACTAACCCAATTTTTATCCATATCTCCCTTATTGAGGCCTGTTACCTACTGTTCTCTTTCAGGTTCTTTCTTTTCCTTTACCTCCCTGTTTCCTTTCCATTATCCTGGTTCCTGTAGTTATGTCTGGATACATACTCACTTATCAGAGTCCGGTTCTAGGATCCACGTGGATATGAGGGAGAACATATGTCGATTTTTTTTTCTGAGTCTGTGTTACTTCATTTAGAATGACAGTTTCTAGTTCCATCTATTTACCTGCAAATTTCATGATTTCATCTTTCTTTATTGCTGAGTAAAACTCCATCATTTAAATGAACCACATTTTCATTATCCACTCGTCATTTGAGGGACACTTAGGTTGCTTCCATCTCTTAGCTATTGTGAAAAGGGCAGCAGCAAACATGGATGTACTAGTGTCTCTGCAATAGGATGAGCTCTTTGGGTATATGCCAAGGAATGGTATAACTGGGTCAAATGGTAGGTTCATTTTTAGTTTTTGAAGAGTTCTCCACAGTGTTTTTGATAGGCACTTGTTTGCAGCC
>NW_008331138.1:81703-82092 GCF_000622305.1 Nannospalax galili
AGTGAGGCACACTTAGGTTCCACAGCATGTACAGTTAGCACACTCAAGATCATTTGGATGATCCCACAGATGAGAAATTATTGGATCAGTATTTTCCTGGGGAGCTCAGGATTGTTTTGACTATCAAAGGTCTTTTGTGCTTCCATATGAATCTTAGGATAGTTTTTTCCTATTCTGTGAAAAATGTCATGGAGATTTTGATTGGCATTGTATTGAATATATATATGACTTTTGGTAGGATGGTCATTTTTACAATATTAATTCTTCCAATCCATGAGCATAGGAGGTCCTTCCATCTTCTGATGTCTTCCTCAATTTCTTTAAAGAGTTAAAATTTTCCTTGTAGAGCTCTTTAATGTCTTTGGTCAGGTTTATTCCAAGATATTTTT
>NW_008331138.1:82962-88356 GCF_000622305.1 Nannospalax galili
CCTCCCTCTGCTTCTATCTTTTTTAATAATTTAAGTAGTATTGGATGTAGATCTTTAAATGTCTAGTAGAATTCTGCCATGAATACATCTGGGTCTGGGCTTTTTTAAAATGGGAAATTTTGTATTACTGTTTCAATTTCCTTATATGTTATCATTCTGTTGAAGCTGTTGATCTCTTCTTGGTTTGGATTTGGTGGTTCCCATGATTTTAGATATACACCCATTTAAGTTTTCAGATTTGTTGGCATATAAGTTTTTTAAGTATTCCCTTATAACATTCTGGATCTTTTTTGTGTCTGTTGTGATGTTTCCCCTTTCATCTCTGATTTTGTTGATTTGGAGGTGCTCTTTCTTTCTTTTGGTTATTTGGGCTAGCGGTCTGTCAATCTTGTTTATCTTTTCAAGAACCAGCTCTTGGTTTTGTTGATTCTTTGTATTGTTTTCTTTGATTCAATTTCATTGATTTCTGCCCTGATTTTTGTTATTTCTTCTTGTCTGCAGGGTTTGGGTTTTGTTTGCTGTTGCTTTTCAAGTGTGTTGAGTTGGAGTGTTAAGTCATTTATTTGTGTTTGTTCCGATTTTTTGATGTAGGCACTTAGAGCTATTAACTTCCCTCTAAGGACAGCTTTCAGTGTGTCCCAGAGGTTTTGTTGTGTTGTATTGTCCTTTTCATTTAATTCCAGGAATACTTTTATTTCTTTCTTAATTTCTCTTTTGACCCATTCATCATTCAGGAGTGTGTTGTTTAATCTCCATGTGTTCATGTGGTGATTGGGGCTTCTTCGGGTGTTGATTGTAAACTTTATTGCATTGTGGTCTGATAGAATGCATAGAATTATTTCAATCTTTTTGTATTTCTTGAGGTTTTGTCAGAGATCTTCAGTTAAATAAGAATAGAGATGATGTCAGTTCACATTTTTGGAGATTCATCCACATTGGTAGCTGTTGCCTTTGAGCCCTGGCAAGCAGACAGCATAGTGAGAGCACTCCACTGCTCCTGTCACAGCACCCTAGAAGCAAGTGAGAGGAGAAGAGGGATGGGGGCCCATTGTCCCCTCAAGGGCATGTCCTCCAAGACTTCACTTCCTTCTGCTAAGCCCCTGTCCTGAAGGTTCTAACTCCCCAATCTGGCTGCCTGCTGGACATGAAATCTCCAGTACAGGAGCCTTTGGGTGGCAGTTATTTTATTTGTATTTTTTGGTGTTTTGGAGACAAGGTCTCAATGTGGCCTCAGCTATGTAGACCAGGCTGGCCCTGAATTCACAGAGATCTGCCTGCCTCTGCCTCCTGTGTGCTGGGATTAAAGGCATGATGCACCACCACACAAAGCCCCCCTGCCTGTTTCTGTTTCTGAGACAGGATCTCACTATGTAGATCAGGCTGGTCTCTGTCCCACAGACATCTCCCTGCCCCTGCTTCCCAAGAGCTAGAAAAGAGGCCTGTGCCACCATGCCTGGCATGACAGTTCTCTTAACCAAAAAAAAAAAAAGACAGAAAAATCTGAGACAATTGGAACAGATTCTGGCACTAGGGAAAAGTAGACTGTAAAGTAAATTTCATGTATTTAAGTAAACAGCAGAAAATGCACAAAATATGTGAAAGAAAAAGCATTTCACTAGATTGTCAAAATGTAGAAGAAATTAGATAGAGGTAGCTGGGACTGTAGCCCTTTCCCATCATGTGTGAGGCCTTGTGCTCAGATTCAAGCACCAGAATGAAGAAAAACAATGTACAAATTTATAAGATGAGACTTCTAGAACAGTAGACACAACATCTGGAAGTCATAACTCCTGGATCAGAGCTGGATAGGTGACCCAGTGGGTTGGAGTGCTTGCATGTAAGCATGAGGACCAGAGTTTGCATCCCAGTGCCCACTTGAAAATCAGGGTATGGCTATGCATGTGTATAACACCCACAGTGTGTGGGGCAGAAGTTGGAGGTTCACCGGGCCTAGGACTCCATTTGCCCTCCTTCCCACCAGGGCTTCCAGCCATTGGCCCTCCCAGTGGTTAATTTTTCCAAATATTAAAACAACAATTCATTCAAACTCTAGCAGAATATGGACCATGAGAGGCTATCAGATACCCCAACATGTTTGATCAGCATAAACTTGTGGCTGCCCCCTCAATGCCATTTGACTCTACTGACATCCACCAGGTCTGTTCTCCTGTGCACACCCCTCCCCACACTGTCCCTTCACTAGGTCATCCCCAATGACTCCCCTTCAACTCCCATGAAGGGCCAGACCCAGCCTCTTCTTCCTTCACTCACTACCTACTGCATCACAGTGCTTTCCTGAAACCTTTATCACCCCACAAGCCTGAGTGCCACGTTAGAGTCCAGGTCTGCAGACAATCCTCCAGTGCAATAAAGCTTCACAAGACAGGGCCTGAGGCCCCCTTGCAAAACAGGAACTGGCCAGGCAGCTGCATTCAGAACTGTCTCAGCACAAAGCTGTTCCCCCAGATAATTTTAGAAAATAAACAGGCTCCTGCACCCCTGACCCACTGATGTAAGAGCTGTCTCAGTACAATCTGCCTCCCCTAAAACTGTAAAGATTATTTTTGCCACCTTCCATATTCCCCAACCTCCCTATAAGAACTTTCCCAGCAGTCAGCAGGCGGCTGGCTGCTTTCTCTCCCCAGCTAAGCTATGAGTCACCAGTAATCCTAAGAAACAAACTTTGCTTGCCAGGGTCCTCCTGTGTTTTCTGTGGCTGTTCCCTGCCCAGCTTTTAGCTAATATATGGTGCCAAAACCCAGGAAGAGGAATGACTGGATTACTTATGACCTGGTTCCCTCTTACCAAACCACTGCTGCTGACCATGAACTTCTGCAACTAGCTTGCCTGTGCCGGCTCCCACCGCTCACCACATTAGGCCTGAGATTATGAGTCCATCTGCATTCCTCACCCTCTGACAGAGTTTGGGCAAGTGCTCTCCCACAGATCTGTGGGTCTCTCTCTCTCTCTCTCTCTCTTTCTCTCTCCCCACCTCCCTCTCCTCTCCCTCTCTCCCCACTAAGACTTGGATGGCTTGGAGGCTCCTGGAGCTTCCCACTAGGCCCAATGGGACTCCTTTCTTCTCCCTTCCTTTGCCGTGGGCTTGGAAGGCTGTCTGTCCTCCATCATTCTCCCTGTCTGTCCTCTTCCAGTGTCTTTCTGCCTCACTTTGCTCAGGATGACTTCTGATACATTTCTATCCAATTTTAGGCCTCTTTTGCTTCCATCCTTTAGGCTATCTCTCCTCCTCCCTCTAACCAGTTGTGGATTCCCTGAACAGGAAAAATGCTCCAGATCCTTCTCCTCTCTCCCCCTCCCATAACACTGATTCTGCTTCTAAACCCAGCTACAAATGTTTAAACCTCTGTAAGTCTACCTGCTTTTCTAAATTTTTTACAAAAATTTCTTCTTTATATCCTTATTTAAACATGCTTTCATTAATGCTTTAGGTTGTCCAGCATCTTGTACTTCTTTAATTTCCTCTAAAGCTTTCTACTCCCCACCATGTATCTGACATCCATGCAGGCTCTTTAGAACATTACATCATGGCTATGTCCTAAAGATTCTGTTTTGGTAAATTCTTTTATAAGTAAAAAATAAAAACTCTTAGGAGACACTCTTTCTTCCCATACCATCTTGGTGACCACTAAGGACCCCAAAATTCTAATAACTTATTTATTTCTCGGTCATGTAGAATTTTTTACAGGTGCTCTGAATTGGGCAAGTAAACTTCTTTATTTTACTATCCTGTCTCCTGACATTCAAGGCTACAAACCACAGATGTTCAATCACATCCTCTTATAATTTTTGTTTTGGCTTTCTTCTTGGATTCTTGATCAGATCATAGAAAAGCAACAGAGTTTAACAGTTTCTATTGTCTTATAACAAGGTCAATACATTTTTATATCAGACTAAGCAAGCAATACCACAATGGGGAGTTTAAATTTTAACATTATTTTAACCTGTCCCCAAATGGGATTATTTTCAATACTATTTGGATTTTATTTATTCTTAACCTAAAGTGTTAATGTTTCCTTTTTGTTTTTCCTGTCTCCTCTGATTTATGTTATGCTAATGACTTATAACTTTGCTGGGTTTCATATGTAAAGGCATCTCCCTCTGTAAAAAAACATTAAATACAGCTGGGTATGGTGGTGCATGCCTGTAGTCCCAGCACTTGGGGAGCAGAGGCAGGTGGATCTCTGTGAGTTCAAGGCCAGCCTGGTCTACATAGTGAGTTCCAGGACAGCTGGGGCTAGAGGGAGACCCTGCTTCAAAAAGACAAAAAAAAAGAAACATTAAATATTAGTCTTCTCTTTCAAAACTTACAAAACTTAGAACTTGGTTTATGACAAAAAATTCTAATCTTTTAATCCCACTATGCCTTGTAAGACTTTAGTTCAAGAAAAGGCCATGATGCATCCTGAACCTAGAACAGCTGAGCTCTTTTCTCTTTAAACAGATTCCTTTAAACATCTTTATATAAAAGTAAAATATGAAGAAAAGAAAAAGTAAAATCTGCCTTGCCAAGTTACTTTGCTTTGTCCATGTGTATGGGGAGGGTCGCTGGACCCCCGGCGTGGTGTGTGCAGGCACCCTGGGGGTCTCCGCCACACCTGGCTAGTCCCAGCGTGAGTCTGGCAGCAAGCATCTCTGGGCTCAGCGGCTCGGGTGCACTCTCTGGATGGGCACCTGGGGTCAGGTGTGCGTGCACTCTCCCGCAGTGGTTCTGGTCCCGCTGGCTAGCCGCTGGCGGGTCTGGCCACACCTCTCTGGCTGCGCCTCTCTGGAGACGGCGGGTGCACAGGCTTCTCTGATGCTGGTGGCAGCTGATAGCTACGTGCTTCTCTGGAGCTGAGAACTTACTCTGCTACCGGAGCACTGTCTGGCTGAAATCCCGTCCCTATTACACCCATGTACCTCTCCTCAGGGTTGCGGGGTTCCTGGCCACTGAACCACGCAGGGAGGAGGCACGGAGACGGCGAAAGCTGGGGTATCCGTGGGCCGGTAATGGAGAGTGCTGCTCCCCGGGGGATCAGGTCGCTGGTAGTAAGACACAAGACTCAAGGCTATTAGTCTGCACTTACAGCTTTATTGTATCTCTGCTCCTTGCTGTCCGGCTCTCTGCTGATCCAGCTTTCTGGGACCCAATCTCCGACTATTAAGAAAAGACTAGCATATTTTATACCATGGAGGTAGTGGTAAAAGCTTTGGCTGTTAGATGCTTTGTGAGGCATTCTATTTACATGTGGAAGTGGGTTTCTGCTAGACTATTGTCTACCTGTAAAAATCACACAGGAAGGCATGGTATCCTTTCAGAGCCAAAGGCCATATTTATGTTAGGGCATCTGTGGCGGCCACTTCAAAGGGAGAGACAGGAAAGATGCCAGAAAG
>NW_008331138.1:88464-90050 GCF_000622305.1 Nannospalax galili
GGAAAAATCACACAGGAAGGCATGGTACCCTTCAGAGCCAAAGGCGATGTTTATGTTAAAGCACTTGTGGCGGGCACTTCAAAGGGAGAGTCAGAAAAGATGCCAGGAAAGCACCCTGCTATGAAAGGAGCCCGCAGCACCTGATCCCGAGCTTCATGAGCTGTACGGTTGTGAAGGGGCTTCTACTTTGCATAACAGAGGTCCCCAACATCTCCCCCTCTTTGTTTAAAATATGAAGAAGTGCCATGCCAGCCATAAGGGTCAACTCATTTCATCTTGGGAGAATCCAAAGTTTGATAACTGACCATGACCTGTTTCCTGTCATGATTTTTAGCAAATGGCAGTAACTGTCAGCAGAGAAATCTCAAAAAACAGTGAGCAAGCACAATATACAGCATTATCAGAGGGTAGGAGCTATGCAAACAAGGGATTGCCAAGCCAAATAGATTACAAAGTTTTGAGAGTGTTAACATTGGTTTCAACAATACCTGATTCAATTACAAAGAAACAGTACTTTTCCCAATATTACATAGTCCCTATGTTCAACAGTTATTAAGTCCAATGTTCTTTTATTATGAAGTACAGTTCTGGTGAAAAAGTTTATTTGTTGTTGTTGGAGAATTTTCAGGCTGTCAGTCACTGATGTCACTGCTTGTCTCAGCTTAGAGTAGAATCAGATGCAGCTTGTCTTCAGCCAAAGGCAGGGTCGGGTACAGCTTGTTGTCATGGCAATGCCTCCAGCATCCAGCGCAAGTTCGATCTCTGCCAGTGGGGGGAGGAAGATTTCTTCTCTCTGCTAGCAGCTGTATAGGAGAAAAAGCTTCTCGCACCTGAAATGTGATAGTTAGCTGGGTGTTTGAATCCACTTAGATGAAAGTCAGTGAAGTCTTCTTCTGCTCCTGGGTAGAGAAGGGTGGTAGCTGGTACTGCTGTCAGCAAAAATCTATTGCTGGATGCACACAAAAAAAGCTATTAGACATTGGGGTAGGTGGTGAAGAGAAGAAGGTTAAACTTGTTTTAGGACACAGTTGATTTTATTTGGTCCTCTGTATTTCCTGTAGAATAACATTATAAGTTAACGCAGATTTGGCTGCAGATGTAAGCTGTTGAGAGACATGAAAGTTAGCTGTGGGGTACCTGGAAAACGCACCTGAGTGAAATTTGTCATTACTTTAATGTTCCAGGGATTGTCCCATGGATCTGATTATTTTCCTTGAAAAATAAAATCTCTAGAACATGGTATTAGGGGGAGTGGGGGCTGTCTGAAGCATTGGTGCTGAGCAGGGTAAAGACAGCCATGAGGATGACAGAGAAGGAAGCTCCAGGGGGACACCTGTGGCGTGCAGCTTCCACTAGGTCATGTATCTCTCTCCACTTGATCTGGTGTGGCTTTGGATGTCGTCTCTGCCTCTTTCTTTTCCTTGTCTCTGTCAGGGTCATGCGAGCCATCCTTCTCGTGGGTGGGGAGGTGTCAGACATTTCTAGATGGAACCCAGATAGGCTTTGGTTGATCCTGTGGGAAAACACAAGCAAATCCTCTCCCTGTGGTCAACAATGGATCTGGTCCTTTCCAGAGTCCATCAAAG
>NW_008331138.1:91011-92066 GCF_000622305.1 Nannospalax galili
AGGTTAAAGGGCTTATCAATTTTATCAAGATCCATGTAGATAGCAAAGAGCTCTTTAAACTGTGGGGATTTATCAGATAAGGGCTGGAAATGTATTATAGGTGGATCATCAGGAGAGTCATATATGACTAATGCAGCTCCCCTTTTTCCTCCATCTGTAAAGGCTGTGATAGTCTCTTTTATTGGTTTATTATAAAAAAGTCTAGGTGGTAGCCAATGAAATGTTGGAATAGTTGACATCCATCTATCTTTGGGGTAGTGATTATCAGTTTGTCCTGGGAAACCTATTAAGCTAATTGCAAAGGAGGAATGATGCTTTAAGAGCCATTGTACATCTGACAATGAGAAAGGAATAATGAGAACATCTGCTTCCTTTCCGATGATCTGCATGACCCTATTTCTTCCATTTCGGACCATGGAAGCGAGAGTGTCCACTTCTGTAAGAAAGCGAGGAGCACCACCTACTGGCGTGTGAAGCCATTCTAGTACTCCGTGTGGCTGATAAATTGCTCCTACCATGGTCGGGGAGGAATTAAATATTAAGAGTTGGACAGGTAGCTTGGGGTTATATCTGGCTAGTGATGCCTTTTGGAAGTGGCTATTAATTACTTGGAGAGCCCTTTTTGCATCTGGGTTTAGATACCATCTGGAGGCTGGGTTTTTGTCTCCCTTTAAAAGATCAAAAAGTGGCTATAATTGACTTGTGGGGATGGAAAGCCATGGCCTTAGCCAATTAATATTTCCTAGAAAACTTTGAAGTGAGTTAAGTGTGAGTGGATAGGGGACATCTAGGACAGGTTTGAGGGGCCTAACAGCCGTGGGTGTTATTTCAGTCCCTAGGAAAGTAATGGGAGGAAGAGATTGTATTTTATTTGTTGCAATTACAAAACCCTTTGCCTCTAGGGTGTTTATCATAGCATCTTTTAGGTCTTCTAGAGAGGAATCCTCATCTTGCCAGACTAAGAGGTCATCCATGTAATGATAGACATGCAGGCCCTTTTTAATAGGGGTTCTAGTGCATTAGCAACAGCCTCCTGGCATATTGTAGGACTATTT
>NW_008331138.1:92996-98234 GCF_000622305.1 Nannospalax galili
AGCCTTTTTTACAGCGGGGGCAGAGGGTTTTAGGGGGTCTAGTGGCAGCTGAGTAATTTTGGGGGCAATTTTTTATCCAGTGTCCAGTTTCTCCACATTTAAAGCATTTTGAGTTGGACTGAGTTGCAAATGCAAGGGCTTGGGCAACGGAGGAAACTGGGTATGTGGCAGTCCCAATGTCATGAGTAGCCACAATCCACTTGTCATAATGTTCATTCTTTAATCCCTGGCATGCTTGTCTGTGCTCAGGGATCATTCCTTCCCAGGCAAGGTTGTTTAAAAGCATTGCTTCGGCTGCAGGATCTGTTATTTTTCTATCTAAACTGGTCTGCACTCTTAGTATAAAGTCTGGAAGAGCCTCAGTTGGCTTCTGCTTTAGAAAGGTTAATGCAGAAGTTTCTCCAGGCCCATGGGATAATGGTGTTAAGCGATCCCAAGCTTGTAGGGCACATAGGCGAACCTGGTCTATACAACCAGCTGGAACTGCAGCTTGCTGAACTCCTGTGGAGAAGTCACCCTGGCCAAAAAGCTGGTCATAATTCCAATTTACAAATCCAGGTGGTGGATCCTGCCCTGGTTGAGGCCTTAGCTGTTGATTATGAATTTCATTTCTTTTAGCTTGCATTAGGCACTCATCTCTAAATAAGGCTTCCCATTGTACAAATAATGGACTGGGGAGGGTAGATCTACAAATGTCCCTCCAATCCTGGGGAAGCAGGTTAGTATTAAATGTTTGTAATATAGATTTAGTCCAAGGAGCATGAATTCCATCCTCCCTCACAGCCTTTCTCAAGTCTTTAAGCTCTGCTGCAGGGAGTGGATACCAAGCTAGGGGATGCTGCCTGGTTATTTGTAAATTAACAGGGAAAGCCTCTAATGGTGGGTTTTGGAGGTCCTGAGACCTCTGAGGCTGGAAATTTTGAGGCTGGCAGCTTTCACTGTCTCTATCGTTACACAGCTGCTCTGTAACTGAAAGGCTTGTCTCCACAGGGGGAGGAGGTTTCCAAGGTGGAGGGGGTGGAGGTTTCACCTGAGAATCTTTCGAAGCTTTTGAAATTTGGGCTTTGGTATCTGGGCTTGTTAAATCAGCTAGAGAGGGGTGAGGATTAATTTTACTGATGTGTGGATTTTGTTTGGCTTGGTCATATTTTAATTTTGAAGCTGTTGAATTTGCTACTGGGCTGTCTTTGGAGTCTTTTTTATCATCTAAAACCTCTTTTTTATTACTCTCTGGCATTTGTAAACTCCCTTCAATTTTAGGTGGATTTTTTAAACATTGCTGGATGGCTGCCATTATTGGAAAAAATGAAAGAGGAAAATCATGCTTTTCTTGGGCTTCTTTCTTATATGCCAAATGTGAAAGAAAGCTCCACACCTCTGGATCAGATATGTCTGCTGATATGATCCAGGGTGCAAACTGGTACACCTCATTCCAAAATTTTAAGTTTTCCTCTTTTGAAATTTTAAGTCCTCTGGATCTGAGCAGAGTTTTAAGAGAACGGATCTGACGTTTTCTCTGTCTTGATACAGAATTCCCCATTTTGAAGGGAAGATATTTATTTATTTATTATTTTTTGTTGTTGTAGTTTTAGATGTTTTTACAGCAGTCGGACACTAGAGGGCTGAAGCGCCTAGGCAAGTTACAAGCCCCTAGGTTTGAAGGAAAAAAAAACTGCAGTTTTAAATCTTTTGTCCTGGCAGCCGCTTGAGCCGCTAGGCAGGGGTTAGCTAATTTGAATTTTCACTGACTTTGTTTTTACCTGCTTGTCTGAACACTTGAGAGGCAGAGAGAGCTGGCTGGGGGAATTCTGCCTGACTCTAAGGCTTAGGTGGAAATCCCTGGAACTTTTGGGGATTTTTCTCTAACAGTGTTCAGATAGAAAAGTGAGGAAGTGACGGTTTCCAAAGCGACGTTCCTGAAATTAAAATTTTCAGGGGATCACAGTGGCTCCCAATCACAAGACCTTACCGCATATTTGAGGGGCTGGCGGCCAACCCTAATGGTTCTTACTTGGCTGATGCGTCACCAGTTTTGATATAAAAGATATGTCTAGATAGAGGTCTTTTCGTCCACACCTGAACAGGCAGTCGGAGTCTGCTAAGGATTCAGGGAGACCTTCAGCCAACACCAGGGGGTAGCCCTGGCCAGAAAGCCTCAGTTGTCTCTCTGGCCCTAGCAGTCTCTCGCGAGGACTTCTAGACCGGAAAAGAGAAGGAGGAAATTTTAGAAGAGAGAAAGAGATTAAACTACCTTCCTGAGTGGGAAGGGTACTCACGGATTCCTGGCATTTCTGTGGGCACCAGCTCCAAGCTGGCGTGAAGTTCAGAGGCTAAGCTCCCACGTTGTCCATGAGGTTGAGAGGGTCCCAAAAGGTTTAGGGGGTCCCACGAGGTTCAGAAGCCAAGCTCCACGTTGTGGCGCCAGATATGGGGAGGGTCGCTGGACCCCCAGCGTGGTGTGCGCGGGCACCCTGGGGGTCTCCGCCACACCTGGCTAGTCCCAGCGTGAGTCTGGCCGCAAGCGTCTCTGGGCTCGGCGGCTCGGGTGCACTCTCTGGATGGGCGCCCGGGGTCAGGTGTGCGTGCCCTCTCCCGCCGTGGTTCTGGTCCCGCTGGCTAGCCGCTGGCGGGTCTGGCCACACCTCTCTGGCTGCGCCTCTCTGGAGACGGCGGGTGCACAGGCTTCTCTGATGCTGGCGGCAGCTGATAGCTATGCGCTTCTCTGGAGCTGAGAACTTACTCTGCTACCGGAGCATTGTCCGGCTGAAATCCCGTCCCTATTACACCCATGTACCTCTCCTCAGGGTTGCGGGGTTCCTGGCCACTGAACCACGCAGGGAGGAGGCACGGAGACGGCGAAAGCTGGGGTATCTGTGGGCCGGTAACGGAGAGTGCTGCTCCCTGGGGGATCAGGTCGCTGGTAGTAAGACACAAGACTCAAGGCTATTAGTCTGTGCTTACAGCTTTATTGTATCTCTGCTCCTTGCTGTCCAGCTCTCTGCTGATCCAGCTTTCTGGGACCCAATCTCCGACTATTAAGAGAAGACTAGCATATTTTATACCATGGGGGTAGTGGTAAAAGCTTTGGCTGTTAGATGCTTTGTGAGGCATTCTATTTACATGTGGAAGTGGGTTTCTGCTAGACTATTGTCTACCTGTAAAAATCACACAGGAAGACATGGTATCCTTTCAGAGCCAAAGGCCATGTTTATGTTAGGGCATCTGTGGTGGCCACTTCAAAGGGAGAGACAGGAAAGATGCCAGAAAGGCACCCTGCTATGAAAAGGAGCCCACAGCACATACCCGAGCTGCATGAGCTGTCCGGTGCGAAGGGGCTTACAACTTTGCATAACAGAGGCTCCCAACACATGTGTTCCTTGTGAGGTATTGATAGGGTTCTTAAGTAGTTATTTGGATCTTAAAAGGAAAAAGATGCTACTTCAAATCTATATTGTGGGGGCCCTCCAGGCTCGAGTGGACCTGGCCTGCAGACCACTCCGAAGAAGCCACCCACATGGGAGATCAGGGAAAGAGGGATGCGCTGTCCACCTGTTCCGCCAGCCCTCCTCGCCGAGGACAATCGGACATGACAGGGAATCTTGTCGAGCAGGAGTTCATTTATTGCAGGTGTCACAAAGCTTATAAAGGCAAAAAACGCAGTTTGGAAATCCCCTCAGAAACCCCTCCCCCAAATGCACCTAATCAGCTTAAAGGTCAACCTGCCACATGGGCAGGGTCCCATAGGCATCAACAATGATCATGTGCTGATCACGCACCTCCAGAAACAGGGAACTGTCCTTCAGCCAATCAGGAGATTTTCAAAACAAGTCAAGCCTCACCCTGCTCGCTTCCTCTCAATGCCATCTTTGCAGGGTCACTCGCAGGCTCCCACATCTCCCCCTTTTTGTTTTCTTAGCATGCTGTTCATGGCCTCCCCTTGTCTGGTGATGTCCTGAGGGGAGGCGGCTAGCCTTCTCCCTGGAGCCAAGTACCCCAGCCTGTCTTAGGTCATCTCCTCCCTGATTGAGCCTTGCCCGTCGTTGGACAGTGCACCTGGCCATGTGCACCTCCTGTCTTAGGAGTACTCATCAGGAGGAGATCTTACCCATCATTGGCAGGGAGTACAGCAATCTTTTGGCTAGGACCATCGTAAGGGAGGTGCCAGTCCATGAAAGGAGGAGGAGATGGGGGAGGGTTGCACTGTGGAGTTGAAGGTTTGGCCCATGATCACTTAGTAGCAGAGGATCCTATGATGTCCCGGCCTGCAGGACAGTTCTACAGTGGCGCGACCAGTGGGGGTCCTAGAAGTAATGACAAACAAGGAACACGAAGAAAGAGAGAAAGACAGTGTTCTGATCAAGCTCCAAAATTTTATTTGAAAGCAGCAGACATATATACTGGTAGTGGAAAAGCGGGGGGAGGTGAGGAGAAGGAAAGTGCTGGGCAGACACTAATTGGTGTTGTTGGATGCTATAGCTAGGGAGGGCTATTCAAGGGGCATTTCTTATCCTAAAGGAACATCTGCTAACTGTTATGGTGAGCATAAAACATTTCTCAAGGCTGACTTAGCCTGGGTCACAAAGTTGTTTTTCTACATTCTTTAACTAAGTGCTATCTTATAGAAACTTACAGAAAACCATTAAGCTGTTTTTTCTCAAGGCCATAAAGATTTACAGGAAACCATAAAGCTGTCTTTTTCTCAAAGCCATAAAGATGTTTCTCTTCTGGCCTTTTGGCTCCCAACAGACATTGAGCACTGTGATTTCGCATTGAGCATTGCAATGACACAATGGAGCATTGCGATGACACATTTTGCATTGTGATGGCACACTAAGCATTGTGATGGCATAATGGATCATTGTGAATACACATCGGAGCATTTTGAGGGCACATTGAGCATTGTGATGGCATATTGGGGCATTGTGATGGCACACTGAGCATTGTCAAGACACACTGGGGCATTGTGAACAGGCAATGAGCACTCTGATGGCATGTTGAGTATTGTTATGACACGTTGGGCACTGTGATGGCACAGTGAGTATACTGATTTCATATTGGAACATTGAGATGGCACATTGAGCACTGTGATGTCCATTTGGAGCATTGTGATGACACATTAATATCACATTGGAGCATTGTGGTGACACATTGGGGCATTGTTAAGGCACACTGAACATTGTGAATATATATTGGAGCTTTGTGTTGTCACATTGGAGCATTGTGATGACACATTGGGGC
>NW_008331138.1:105048-120893 GCF_000622305.1 Nannospalax galili
ATGGTGAGCATAAAACATTTCTCAAGGCTGACTTAGCCTGGGTCACAAAGTTGTTTTTCTACATTCTTTAACTAAGTGCTATCTTATAGAAACTTACAGAAAACCATTAAGCTGTTTTTTCTCAAGGCCATAAAGATTTGCAAGAAACCATAAAGCTGTCTTTTTCTCAAAGCCATAAAGATGTTTCTCTTCTGGCCTTTTGGCTCCCAACACTATGAAGGCAAAGCTTTTACAGCCAAGGATTATTTGCAAAAGTTAGGACTGTGTGGAAATTTCTGCCAATGTAGCCTGAACCCAACGTTCCTCCTTAAAGAAGGCACACCATTTGATAAACAGGGCTGGGGAGGACAGCCTTAGCAAGATCCAGCCAGTCCTTGGAAGTACAGGGCTGGTGGGCCAAACCCTGCAGGAGGGTCTCTACCCAGGGTGAATTAGCCCCATCCTTGGCCATGGCTTTTTTTTAATTCCTTTAAGTCCTTGGCTTCCCAGGGATACCAGGGGGCAGGACAGTTGCTCCCCGGATTTAAGTTGATTGGGAATGCCTTCACCATCCCTTGCAGCTTACTAGCCCCAGGATATGGTGATGGTTCATCCTCCTCTCTCTTACCCCATATGGACACTCCCCTTCCCTCCGGGTGCTCAGGGGGGTGCTGAGGGGGAGACAGAATTTTCCCTCCCCACCCATGGCAGCCATTCTACAGGCAGGCCCTCTGGGAGCAGCAGGAGACTCGCGCATGCACTGGCGCCTGTAGGGGATTTTAGTTTCAATTTTGTCGTCTCGCTCCTCTCCTCATCAAACTTCACCCATTAGTCTGGGGAAGGGTCATCCTTGGTCTCCTCCTTGCTACCTGACTGGGACTTGGGCTTCTCGGGCCAGGAGCAGGTCTTCAGGGCGGCCAGGGTGGGGTAAAAGCCGAGAGGAAGATTGATCCCCAAGTGGATCTCGCTCTGCCATGCCAGTTGTTCCACCCTGTCCCAAGTGACCCACACGAACAGGTTTTCCCTAGACAGCCAGGGCACCAGGTTGGTCCCAGTGTCCCACACCTTATTGGTGGTCTGGTCCATGAGTTCCAGACCCCTACTCTTAAGCATGTATCTCAGTGCCTTAATCGCTGGGTTCTCTGTCTTTGAAGTTATGTTACCCATCTTTTCGAGTCTCACCCCCCTCGGTCCTGATTGGCCTTGACCGATTACCTTATCTTTACCTACCCTTTTCAAGCCCCACTCTGGGCGCCAGATGTGGGAGCCCTCTGGGCTCGAGCAGACCCGGCTTACAGACTGCTCTGAAGAAGCCACCCACACGGGAGATCAGGGAAAGAGGGATGCACTGTCTGCCTGTTCTGCCAGCCGTCCTTGCCGAGGACAATCATACACAACTGGGAGTCTAGTCAAGCAGGAACTCGTTTATTGCAGGTGTCACAGAGCTTTAAAAGGCAAAAACCTCAGTTTGGAAATCCCCTCGGAAACCCCCTCCCCCGAATGCACCCAATCAGCTTAAAGGTCAACCTGCCACATGGTCAGGGTCCCATAGGCATCAACGATGATCACGTGCTGATCACGTACCTCCAGAAACAGGGAAGTGTCCTTCAGCCAATCAGGAGATTTTCAAAACAAGTCAAGCCTCAACCTGCTTGCTTCCTCTCAGCCCCATCTTTGCAGGGTCACTCACAGGCTCCCACACTATATGACAAACTTAACCTTTTCTTTAACACCACTAAGTCTTTTAAATATTAAATAACTGGAGATATAAGCTTTCTGTCTTCTACTCTTTGATGCACCTAGATTTCATGTGATTGTGCTATGTGTGTCTGTGATAATTGTTCTTATGTATTGTTTGTGTCCAAACTATTTTTGAGCTGTGGCCGCATTAGCTCTTTCTCCTTTCTCACTGTTTTATTGTGCACAAGAATTACTGGTTTTATTTGGCATGCCTAATCAAAACACATGTACAAATTTATAAATATTTTGATGATGCATTCAAAGGCCTCATAAACGAGTACCCTAATTATTTTAAAATTCATTAAACGGTGTCTCCAGGCTTATTAAGTGTTTCACAAAACTTTCAAATATTAATTGTCTATACAAAACAACATCTAGGCTGGTTATGTAAAATTCTATTTGTTAAATACCTTTTTAGGTTTCAGTTTACTTTCAAGGTGTTTTAAGATGAATTCATTTTATTTCTCTACTTCAAAGGCGTTTTGGTTTAAAAATACTAAAGCACATTCCCAACAAATAATTATGAAGGCTTAGCTATTAAAATCTATCTTATATATTACATATGTATACATATGAATTTGTTTCTTAAAATTAATTTATTAACTTTTAAATAAAATCTCATACAATCTAAAAATGTTAAATTAATGCAAAAATATTTTTAGATCAAAATATTCTCTTTTTATTCCTTATCTACAACATGGTTTCCAGTACTAAAATATATAAATTAATTTTAAGTACCTCTCTCTCCATCTTTCCTCATTCCCCACCCATCACTCTCAAACTTCTCTCTCTCTCTCTCTCTCTCTCTCTCTCTCTCTCTCTCTCCCTCCCCCCCTTGGATTCCGCCCCTCTCTTCCTTTCCGTGTATTTTGTCTCCTCTACCACCTGGTTGTGCCACACTCACTGTCAGTTCAGTTTTTCACTTGAGTCAGAAGGACACACCAGTGTGCTGAAAAACTCATTCCTTCCTCTGGTCACAGGATGCTGTTTCCAGGGACGAACACACCCATCTGCCTGTCCAGGACAGGAACCTGCTCTGTACCCTCTCTGGTGCTCAAACCTCCCTGGTGTTTGTAGGACGCTCTGTCCAGTGAACTGGGACCACTCCCTGGGCCTCCGGCAGGAAGGGACACCTTCCTGTGCGTTGGTTCCACCCTTACCCATTTCGACACAGCCAGCAGTTCATGTCTCCTTTTCTTCTTCTTCCTGCTCTCCTATTCCTCATTCCTGTTGCCCTTCTAGTAATCCTCGCTAGTATTCCCAACTCCACTCTTCAGGGCAAGAAGATCCTCATTGCCTCCTTCCACACACTCACTCAACTTCTCCTCTGTGCTGTATTCATAATCTATCTGTACTCATAATCTGTCACTAAGGGAGCCTCCCAGTTGAAACCTGAAGACCTCACTCCTCTGGCTTGTACTTTTGTTCAGGGAAGCCATGGACACACCACCAGATGGACTTGAACCAGAGTCCAGTCTACTAAGAGGAAGTCAACTTAAAGGAAACATCTCATTCATGCTTCCAAGTGAAGCCAGCCACAGTCAAGGAGGACCTTTTACTTATCTTCACATAGATGGGACTGGTAAAAGAAAGGAGCCAGGGGCTTCTTCCAAGCCCATGTGACCCCTGAGGAACAGATCCTCAAATGACCTTAAGAGTAAAAATGAATTGGTTTGTTTGGGCCAGCTGCATGGTATTAAACACCCAAAAGAAAAGTATAACCAAAGATTAAAGTCATCAGTATTTCTTTAAGAGTTCAAAGGACTGAACTTCCCAGACATGAGGCTTATGTCTCTAACTTCCCCAACTCCTCCATCCACAATGTTACAGTTCGGGCAATACTGGTCTAGCCCCAGTGCTACTTTTCCTTTGTTCCTCCAAGATATATACCTGTATCTCCCCACCAGTCAAAGATACCTACACTCCAGTCTTCCTTATACCCAGATTAACCCTGCACACCTCAGGAGAGGTCCATGATTCTCTCTCCACAGAAATAGAAAGGAGCTGAGCAAAAAAGGTCAGCTACTCTAGCAGTCCTGGTGGGAATCAGCCTGGTATCATCTGTAGCCACCACAAGACTTGTGACAGGGAGTCTGGGACATACCTTGATCTCAGCCCAACACCTCTCTCAAGAGAGCCAGGACCTCAAGCAGGAGATTACCATAGCAGTGGAAGAAACAGCCCAGTCAATTCAGATCTTACAACAGCAGCTGTCCTCCCTAGCCAAAGTTGCCCTCCAGAACAGACCTATTAACTTCAGAAAAAGGGGGTACCTGCGTTTTCTTGGGTGAGGAATGCTGTTACTATATCAACCAATCGGGTAAGGTCAAGCATAACATAAAGCACCTCCAACAGGTGGCCAAGGATCTCTCACTTAGAATTTCCCAGTACCAGCAGTCACCCCAATGGGATATCTTTTCAGGACTGAGTCCCTGGCTCCTCCCTTACTTGGCCCCCTGCTTTCTATTACTCTACTGCTAACCATCGCCCCCTACCTCTTCAGATATTTTCAGGGCTGGATTCAACAACTGACTCATACCAGCTTTAACCAACTGTTAACTTTCCTTTCCCTCACATGTGTATGAAAGCTTGTTGACCACTGAGGACTTTGTTCCAATGCATGAGCTGGAGACCCCTGCTGCCTGACCAGACCCTGACCCCAGCCTTCCCATCAGCACATCTACCCTGACCAGCAGGAAGCAGCCAGATGAGAAACGCAGCTCCCTATCCTATAACACAAAAGGCTGAAATAAAAGCCAGGCGACCATGCGTTAGTTTTCACTTTTTCAGGGTGTGGTTAGTCTCCAGTTACTTGATAGGTAAAAACCAAGACACAGACAAGAAGTCCGGCAGAGCAGGGTTTATTTGGAAGATAACACAAGTCAGCTCTCAGGGGTGGGCTCTCGGGTGCAGAAGATGGGAAAGAGAAAAATAGGGGGGAAGGGAGACTATGCTGACTCATGCTGTGTCCCGAGGCTTTCTCTCGAGGCTTTGCTGTCTCCCGAGACTTTACTGCACTGTGTTCGCAGGCACGGGCAGACTATGCTGACTCAACTGTTTTCGAGAGCCCACCCCACCCCCCAGGGCCTGTCTCTGGAGGCTTTACTGCACTGGGGTAGGGTCGGTGCCAACCTGGACCCTAACATTACTAGCTCTGCCCACCCCAGTCCCGAGTCTGCTGAAGGGCTCTTAACACGGAGGAGCCTCGCAGCACAAGCTGGCTGCGCAGCTCAGGCCGAGAGTTACCTGAGCCTGGACCCGAGAGTCATATCCTTATTAAGTGCATGCTGAGCACATCACCAAAGCCCTTTACAGCGATCCCTGTGCTTATGACTCTGACTAAGCTGGAAGGTGTTTGGGACAGGTACCTGGGATACACTTAGACCCTCCACCAACCAGAAATCTACCACTTTCTGCCGTATTTAGAATTGGCTTCCTACCAGCGGGTCACTGAAGCAAGTATGCGGTTGAGTCAGAGATGCTGAGGGTGTTGTGTCCTCACCAAGGAAGCTAAAAGGGGATAATGTACATCCCCAGTTGAGGAAACTGAATCCAGGGCCTGCCTGCATATCTAGTGCTACAGCCAAATCCATTGTAGACCCAGCCAGGCCCATGGGCGGGAGGCTGTGGACAGGCAGCCCTAATGGGGTTTCCTGAGGTCACAGGGCATCTAATGATGACGACAAATTTGTTCAAATTGCTCACAAAACTATGCCAAATTTAGTGTAGCAAACTTTACAAAAGATCATGTTTACTATTTTTATTTTTTTACGTGTATGAGTGCATTGCCTGCATGTATATGTGTACCCGTGTAGTCACTGCCCTCAGAGATCAGAAGAGGGCCATGGATCCCCTGGAACTGGAGGTATGGATGGTGATTAGTCATCATGTGGATTCTGGGAATTGAACTTGGGTCCTCTGCAAGAGCAGCCAGTGCTCTTAACTGCTGAGCCATCCCTCCTGACCTGTGTAGCCAATTTTTATAAATAATAAAGTGTTTACAAATAGTGCAGTTGTACAGTTAACTCTCATCTTTTGTTTTTTGAGACAGTATCCCTGCAGCCCCAGCTGGCCTGAACTTGCTGTGTAGACCAGGCTGGTCTGTCTCACAGAGATCTACTTGCCTCTGCCCCCTGACTGCTAGTTTTAGACGCATGGGCCACCACGCCAGGCTCAACCTGAAGTTTGTAGCATAATGCTACACAATGGTTCACTGGCTTTGAAACAAAGAGTAAAATTCACAGGAAATAAGTAACCTTCCAGAATTGAGTATTTTTTGGTAATTTAGTTTCCAAATCAGCTACTGTGTCTCCAAAGAAAACTTCTCTGTGTGTGTATGTGTGTCTTTTTTTTTTTGAGACAGGGTCTCTCTGTAGCCCCAGCTGGCCTGGAACTCACTATGTAAATCAGGCTAGCCTTGAAGTCACAGAGATACACACCTGCCTGTGCTTCCCGAGTGCTAGGATTAAAGGTGTGTGCCACTAAGCCTAGATGAAGAAAATGTCTTAGTTGATGATATTTAATTCAATGAAGAAGGAATTAGAAAAATAAGGGACCCCAAGTTTATTCTGTGCCAGTTCATCCAACCAGGGTAAAATACTGAACCTCATAAGGAAATCAATGGAAATCCTTCCTCTAGGTTCGGCATTTAGAGATAAACTATGACAAAAGCAGCAGGTTTTCAGATTGACAGATTAAATTTGGAGGGGGAGATCTTTCAACTGATAGTTCTGTCTCTTAAGTCCCTGTAACGTGTACTATAACACAAACAAGATAGATAGTATGGTTCATTAAATATGATGAATTTTTACTTTGCCTAGACTATTAAAGTAAAAGTTGTGAATTTTTAAATTGAGCTCCTTTCATGATTGAGAGAATCCTGTAGCACTCCAGTGATTTTGAATTATTTTAATTTAAACAGAGCATGATTTGAAAATAGATTATTAATAATTTTAAATATGTAAAGAAATCATGCACAGACACAGAAAATGGGTCATCAGGGGAATAGTCTCAGACACTATGTCACTGCAGACCCTTTGCACAGTTTTAGATTCTCTCGTTCCTCCCCCCAAATTTGTGCCTGACTCCACCCTCATACCAAGCCTCTCTCAGACCCACACCACATTCTACCACGCATGAGGACATAAGCCCGGTTGTGCCCAGCCAGCACTCACTTGAGCAGGATCTGTCTGAATCCTCCAGGAGCAGCATCAGGACCGAAGTTGGCCCAGTAAGGTTTGGGGTCCTGTGATGACAACGCCGCCCCCATCCTTTTGTACTCTTTGTGGGTAAAATAAAACCTCTGCTTTCCAGCACGCGGCTTCAGATTGCTTGAAGATTCAGAGCTAGGTGCAGTCTTCAGTGGCCAGGCACATCCACCTGAGTGACAGGGCAAAGGCCAGAGCCTGGGCGGGTGGGAAGCCATCCAGTGCCCATCAAAGGCTCTGTGGACCTTGAAAGTCCCTGGCATGATGAGGATGCACTAGGTCAGACACCCAGCTTCAAATCCTGTCTTCTCACTGAAGGTGTTAAATGTTTCTTATATGTGCAGTCCTGTAAGAAGGAAGGTCTCTTCCTCTTGATAGTTGGGACAAGAATAACAGTAGAGCTTCTATCAACTGAAGTAGGCCCCACTGGACCAGGTTCACCACCTTCTCCACTCTCCTGAAGACTATGGCTTCCCGTAATTGCCTACACAGGGCAAAGTACAAGTCTGTACAGGAGAGGCTCAACCCTGTGACATGAGTAAATAAGTTTGTAGCTAAATAGCACTTGGGATGAGATCCATGTGCTGAGGGTCAGGTGTGGCTGCCTGGTGCTGGCTCCTCATCAAGCCTGGAGATCTGAGCAGATGGAAGAAATCGCCTACCCTGCCAGAGAAAGAAACTGGAGCCCAGGGCCTTTGGGAATTCCTGGTGTCTCAGCTATATCTGGTGCAGACCCCAGGCAGACTCATGGATCACTAGGCTAGGGACAGTTGGTGTCCACAGGCTTCCTGAGACCACAGGGCCTCTAAGTATGACATTAGAAAAGGCTCAAAGCATTCACAAAACTTTTAAATCTTTAAACCTTTAAAACATTTAAATCTTCTTTAAATGATTAAAGAAGAATCTCATAATCTTTGGTGTAGCAAATACTTATTATCTATAAAATGATAACAAATATTAGAACAGAATTGACTCCGATCTTTGGGGGATTATTGGTTCACTGGCTTCCAAACAACTGTTAAAACTCAAGCAAATCAAACATTCCAGAATTTAGTATTTTTCAGTAGTTGAATTTATAACCAGATCCTAGGTCTCGGAAGAAAAATTCTTATTGGAATATATTTAATTAAAAGAAAAAATGATTAGAGACATTGAGGAATGCCAAAATACTTTATCCTAGATAGTTCAACTAGTACATAACCCAGATGCACCTAGAGAAGCTCATGGCGACGTTTCCTACAGCACTGGCCTCGGGAGGCAGAACACAGAAGGCGATGTCTCCATTGTTGTTGGTGCAGCAACTTCAGTTAGCTGAACAGGAAGAAACTGAAATGTTCAGAACCCAGAGAAAATTCCTTTTTTCTTTAGAATCCTATATTGAAAGTGATATGGGCAGGTCGCCGTTTATGCCCAAGAACACATGTATTGTTCTGTAGGAAACAGTCTATGCCCCACCCTGGTAATGTTCGTTCGTTCTTAATTTTCAATCTTGACATCTGAAACAGGGGTTCGTGAAGAGCTGTTGACTGTCTCTGTAGACTATGCAACCAGTTGTGCCACCTCATCCATAGGGAGAAATGTGACTTTGACTCTCTAAACTATGTTTAATTCAGAAATGCAGCAATCTGAGAAGACAGTGCATTAATATCCTAAAAATCTTTCTTCCATCTCATCTTTAGCCAGCAGGTTATATAGGAAAAGGAAACACAGGCAGTCTGGGATTTCAAAGGTTAGTCTCCTCCTCTGGGAGGAAGTCAGCTTTCTAGATGTTGGTACTTTGCTCCTTACCGTTGCCCTCTTTAGCAGTGGAGGGTTCAAAACACCAGGGTACTGAGCCTTGTTCTCCATTTGAGCCAGCCTAGATGTCATCTAGATTGAAATTTAATTGAGCCCGAACACCCATTAGGAGTGTGCCCATGCAGGTTACACTCTACAGAGTGCAGGACAAATGCAGTAGAACACAGACTATAATGTCTGTGTAAAAGTATGTCCACCAAGGGGCTTTTCATGGACCTAGACAAGCTGATGACCTAGACCAAGTGGACTGGTAGAGGTCATCCCTCCTATAACCCCCACTTGATGGTGATTAACCAGGACAAAATGGTCCCGGGAGCTGACACTGGTGAGGAATTCCTGTCTGCTCTAAAGCAATGCACATAAAAACTGGTTGTTAATGGTAAAAAAAAAATACAATTTATTCCTAATTTAAAGTTGCTTTGAAAAGTTTCAATTCCTCTATTTTCCCAAGAAGTTCATTGCATGGTGATGAAACTCAGCCTAGGGCATCCTGAGAGAGAGATGATCTCCCTCAGGAACTGCAGAACTTATACAGAGTGGCTATTTTAAAGAGGGCAAGGGGGCTGTAGGAGCAACAGAGAGCGACATGATAAGAAATATAGAGAAGAAAAGTGGGGAGGCTGAGGACTCCTGAGCCAGCCTGGGGTGAGGGCTGGTGACCCCGGAGCGGGGGAAGACTAAACTACAGAGTCCAGAAACAGACCCCTGAGACTGTGTCAGCAAGTCTGTCTCTAAGAGCTGAGGGAGGGAGAAGGGGCAGAGGGCAGCAGGGTCAGTTCCCCTTCCATTCTGGCCTCCTGAGTTCCAGGGCTGGGTTCTTGCGGGGACATATATAATCTGACAGGTGTGCGGAAGATCAGGTATACATGAGCATGGTAGATAGGGTTTAGGGAGAAGTGGGCTGATGCTTGAGGCAGGAGGATCAGGGGAGGGGCTGCAGCATCAACCCCTCACCATCAACCCCACAGCACAGGCTCTGTGGAAGGGGAGGGGCAGGCTGTCCTGTCCCAACACCATTTCTTCATCTGGTCTTCTGAGTCAAGGCATGAAGCTCAGGGCAGACCAGGGTTATGGGAAACAGGGCAACCTCTGCAGTAGCATTTGAGGCAGATGGATGGGCGTGGTGTTGGATGCATTTGTATCAGTTGCATTCATCCGTAAGGAATACATCAGAAAATGGGGCAGGTGCAAGTGTATCACCCCAGCTCTCATGTTGACTCACCCCTTTACAGCTCACAGAAAGTATCTGCTATGGCTGTTTTAAATTTTTTCATTTATTATTATTTTATGTGTATGGGTGTATTGTCTGCATTTGTGTAAGTGCGCCAGGGGTATGCAATGTCCATGGAGATCAGAAGAAAGCATTAGATCTCTTGTAAATGGAGTTATGGACCATTGTTAGCCTATATGTGGGTTCTGGGAACCAAACCTGGGTCCTCAAAAGAGCAGCCAGTGCCTTCTGCTGAGACATCTCTCCGGCCGGATGGCTAGCATTTTTACAGTTACTGAGGTTTGATTTTGAGTGTTAACTGGGGTGGGGGTGTGGTCAATGATGGAAGTATTCCAGGTGCACCTAGGTACTCTGTGTGGTCTGAAACTGTGGTTGGGTGGAGTTTTTTTATGTCTCTGGTATACAAAAAAATACTATTCTTGCTCTGTTTACTTCATTGTCCCAAGATGTCTCCCTTGATCTCTAACAATGTTTCTCCTTTAACATCTATATACTGTGTGGGATTGCTTGTACAGCCTTCTGTTCCTTACACTGCAAATATTCTATTTAGTTGTATTTAACCTGTGTTTCTTGAAAAAGGTATAGCAAGACTCCTTCTTTTTCTTTTTTAGATCTAGCTTGGCAATCTCAGTCATTTACATAAATTATTTGTCCATTTATATTTAATGTAATGACTGATATTTCTGTCTTTGTTCATATCAAGCAGCTTTTCATCCATATCATGACAAATTATTTTCTCTTCTGACTTTGTCTTCGATGAAATACTTTGTGGTCATCTTAGTACCTTTAGGCTGGTATAGATTAATAGTGTAGATGTTATATATTGTAGAAATTTATTGTTTACAGTTTTGGAGCCTGGGATGTTTAAGATCAAATCACTAGCATGTTCAGAGTCTGGTGGGGGTCTGTTTCCTGTGCATAGATGGTTTCCTCCAGCTGTGTCCTCACATGCTGGTCACAGTTTGGAGCTCATTCAAAAGTCCACTGATCCTAATCATGTGGCTCTGCCCTTGTGACTTCATCTTCACAGAAGGTCCTCCTGTCTTCACAGCATCATATATGGAATGAAGTTCCTATGTGTAAACATGAGGGAGACTTTCAGACCACAGCAGCATTAGACCATTAGACCATTTCCTGTAATGATCTTTTCATCATGTATGTATATTAACTCATAAAGGTGTCGGTTAGAGACTTTAATGTCCCCCTTCCTTGACTCCACTGCGCACTTACAAAATATAACTTCAGTTTGTTTGCCCCCACCTTTTACCTGGTTATTACTGCATTTTTGGTTTAGAGACTGAAGTCCACAAGACACTACATTACCATTCTAGTCAGTGATTTCTTAAATCTAGTCACATGTTCTCTGATGTGTGTTCCTTCCTGTCTTCCCGCCTTTGCATTTTAATCTCTGGAGTCACTTCCTACCTCTAAACAACTCAGTTCCCCCTTTTTTCTATTGAGGGTCTTTCTCAGATTTTATATGATTTGGGGAGGATAGCAGGGGATGTAATTTGCCAGAGGATCTGCAGGATCTCTACTCAGACTCTACATGAGATTCTTTTCTGTAAAGTATTTTAGCAAATAAAATGTGAAGTGTATTCAAAACTAACACACACACACACACACACACACACACACACACACACCTTCCAATCAGCTTCATCATTCACCCACATGGCCCTGGTAGGTAGTTGCAATGAACCACACCCACATCTACCTGATTGTTCTAATGTGAATCTGAGACACAGATTTTCATTTTAGGACCAAAAGTTAAGCTCTCAAAAAAATATAGAAACATGTTAATTATAATATGTTAATTACAAACATGTGCAATGTGTTCTAAGAGCACACAAAAATATCTTTCTACTGAAATTCACCAGGTCATGCTAATAATTCCATGGACGAGTCATGACTATCATCTTGGTGACAATTTATGCATCTGAATCAAGATCCAAATCAGAACCCTCTGCTATCAGTTTCCACAGATCGTGAATGTTCTTTGGGATAGTTTCCACTACATCTGTTTATTTTGTTGATTCTTTTCTGACTGTAGTTTTGATGTAGGGATAGGGCCACTTGCCTTGCAGTTTTTCCCAGGGTGGACTTTCCCACAGTTCTAAACCCACTTCTCCACCCCTGTGTTTCCTGACCATCTAACCAGAAGCATTATTTCTACTTCTCACAGACCCTGCACCCCCTCCCCACACACAGCTGTGTCCCCTTCACAGTGTCAGAAGCCATGTGCGGCCCCATCCTCTCACCAAGGGGACAAAGCAGTGCTCATTGCTCTCCATATTTCCACCTGCACATTTGTGGTATTTCTATAAGCAAATGTTCCTCCCTCCTCTTCAACCAATTTTACACCCAGGGATAAATACTGACTCACCTCTCCTCTCCCCACCCCAGGCTCCTTATGTTAGAAATGGCTCCCCAGTAGTCTCCAAGATGTGGTTCATTTACCATCCAGGAAAACACTGTCTGCCTTCCTTCTGCCCCCAGAGAAGGGGAAAGAAGGAAGAGCTCTGTGTTCACTCACCGTGAAGAGGAAAACAGTCTGCTCCTCCTGCCCCTCCCCTGAGTGCCTCTCTCCTGGGGTTTTCTGGCTCTCTGTTGTCCCCCTGCAAGAGACAGGTCAGAGACACCAACACAGCAGAAAGAGCAGAAACAGACAGAGACAAACAGCACTGACTTCTGGACTTGATGTCCTGGAGCTGCCATGGCATGGAGGTAATTGTCCCCCATGGGCCCTTCCTGACCCTGTGTCTCAGCTTCTCAAGTGGAGAGTTCTCCCATTCCCTCATGAAAGACTGCAGGCAGGTGAAGCACAGTTCCTCTCCATGAGTGGAACACTCCATGAGTGTTAAGTCCTGTCAGTAGTCCCCATACCCAAGGACATGTTGCTGCAAGGGCTCCCCCTCCTAAAGCCTGGTCAGGCTGGCAGTGTAAGTATGGAAATGTAAACCCCAGTGTGCCAGGATGTTCCATCACGTTGGATTAAGTGCTGTGTGTCACAGTCACCACTGAGGGCCTGTGATGTTACAGTTTCAGATCTGAGTCCCTGGGGTACATGAGGGAGTGTCCCAGGGGAACCCATTGAAGAATCCAGGTTCTTGTGTCCCAGGGGAAAGAAGTGCACCAGGGACGGATGTAAGAGTGAGGAGCTAAGCTGAGTGTTTTCTCATGGGAAGAGAGAGACAGAGGGTCAGACTTGGATGGGGGTGAGGTGGGAACACAGGAAAGAGGGTAACGGGGGAAGAGAGGGTGAGTGTATTTGTCAAAGCACACATAAATGACTGTGGACCCCCAGCATGCCAGGACTCAGGTTTACTTTGCTTAGCGGGGGACCTACTGGCTTCAGGGCAACAGAGTCATAAACTCTGGGACCTGTGTCTTCCCAACAGGCCAATTTATTTTAAAATTCATAAAGTTTTTATAAATCCCAAGGAAATAGCAGTCACGTGGGATATGGCAGTCACATGCAAAGATTTAGGGTACAAAGAAACAGGACATTTAGTCTATTAGTGGGTGCCAGAAGGATTCTTAAACTTTTACTCAAGGTTATCAATGCCCATCTGGTAATTTATTGGCCACAATGTTTTCTTTCTTAGAGCTAAAAGCATGGTGAACTTTTAGCTTTTAGCTCAGGAGTAAACCTTTAACCTGAACTAATCTCTTAGCCAGGGATAGCTGAGTTATTTGTTCAGGACAAGGAGATGAGCTAAGGGTTGTTGACCAAGACGCTTTCCCACAGAGCAGGGAGCCTGCACTTTTGTGACCAGGCCACTTCCTCCTGCCAGTCTAGCAGTGTTCTGTAAGACAGGGATTATCAGAGCCACTGTTTTCAGTGCCCCTCCCTTTAGCAGAGACTGCAGCCTGGACCTATAAGTTTTAGGCTCACCTCACCCTAGGGCCTGGCATCCCGGTTTCCTACACCAGCACACAGACAACACACTCGCAGTGGAACTGTGACCCTGGTGCTGACCCAGCTCCATCCTGATTGACAGAGGTGATGGGCCCCCGTGCTGAATGCCGAGGGGAAGAAATGAGCAGAAATCCTTGAGGGCAGAACTACAGAGACCTAAATGCACTTTCTCGTGATGGGGTCTCACTTTGTCAGTTTGGTTGGCCTGGAACTCACCAAATAGACTATCCTGGCCTCGAACTCACAATGTGGGACCCCAAGAGTGACCCACATTTTTACCACAGGAGTCACCTGGTACCAGCACAGACCCACTGAGTCTGGTATTGTCTCCTCGGGTGGATTGTAGTGAGTTCTTTCCAAGGCTCTCTCCGATCTCCTTTAGTTTAGCTGATAGTCCATTTGTTTATTTTGAGATGGTTTTAAGGATCCTGTTTGGTAGATGACTGTGGTTTTGATTTGCTTTCAGAGTGTTTGGTTTTGAGGAATCTGTTTTGCCTCTTTGCTATGAAAGCACTTTAGTTTTGATATTTGATTTGATTTTTTCATTGATTTCAGACTTCTGAAGGCATGTTTCATTCTGACTGTTAAACTTGCTAGCAGTCTTTCTTTTCCCTTTTTTTCCTTCTTTTCTGAACACTACTTCCATATGTAATCTAAGAACTGAAGAACTGTTTCAAGAAAACCAAATGAATATTTTGTATTTTGTACTCTAGCTGGTTTTCAGTTTGATTATAATTTAACTTAAAAATGTAAAAAAATAAAATAAATTTAACTACAGATAAGTACCCCTGAACGGGGAGCACTTACAACCTCTAAATTGGTTTATTTTGCATGCTTTAAAAAGTCCTAGGTAGGGCTGGTGAGATGGTTCAGCGGTTAAGAACACTGTTCTTGCAGAAGACCCAGGTTCAAATTCCAGCACCCACATGGCAGCTAACAACTGTCTGTAACTCTGGTTCCAGGGGATTCAACAGCTTCTTCTGTCCTCCACAGGCATTGCACAACACGGGTGCACTTACACACATGCAGGCAATACACTCATACACATAAAATAAAAATATAATAAAATGTTTTCTTCTTTTTTTCTTTTTTATTTTTTTTAGAAGAAGAATTTCATTACAGGTTTAACATACTCATTAACAGTTTCCAGAGCAAAGACACATCTCTTTCAAAAGTGGCTATAAAATTTTTAGGTTCACTGTTGAACTAATACAGCTACACAATATCAAACTCAGTATAAGCCCTGGAAGACATAAAATTGAGTTTTTAACCTTTTAAAAAGATATCCATTTCACTTTAAAATATACTGCTTCTTACAGAAAGACTCATTGTTTTTGCTTATAACAGTGAGATGTTGGCAAATGCATCTCTAATCTGTATGTATTTGATTTATACTAGTCATAATCAGTTGCACTCGGATCCTTGGCACCTGTGTATGTCTATAAAGTCATTGACTTCAATGATAATGTTTATCACCTCTACTAATTAACATGACACAAATTTTTATGCTTCCTCCTCAAATATAATTCATTTTTATTTGTTCATTCTTTTGTGTATGTGTATATCACACATAATATCCCAAACCATCTTATTCAACTGTACACCCACTTCCTATATGGCACCCTCCATAGCTTTAATTATGTTGAGGTATGTTCCCTCCAGTCCAGTTCCCTCTAGGACTTTGAACATAAATGCATGTTGAGTTTTGTCAAAGGCCTTCTCTGCATCTATTGAGATGACCATGTGGTTCTTGTCTTTGGGTCCATTTATATGATTTATGGTGTTTATTGACTTACGTATATAAGATCTTCTTTAAATGTCTGGTAGAACTCTGTTGTAAATCCATCTGGTCCTGGGCTTTTTTTAGTCGGGAGGTTTTGTTATTACTGTTTCAATGTCCTTATTTGTTATGGGTATGTTTAAGCTGTTGACTTCTTCTTGGTGATTTCCGTGAATTTAGCAATTCATC
>NW_008331138.1:121046-121902 GCF_000622305.1 Nannospalax galili
CATCCATTTCTTCTAGGTTTTCAAATTTAGTAGCATATAGGTTTTTAAAATATTCCCTAATAATGTTCTGGATCTTTCTGATGTCTGTTGTGCTATTTCCCCTTCATCTCTGATTTTGTTGATTTGGAGGTGCTCTTTCTTTCTTTTGGTTATTTGGGCTAGCGGTCTGTCAATCTTGTTTATCTTTTCAAAGAACAAGCTATTGGTATTGTTGATTCTTTGTATTGTTTTCTTTGATTGAATTTCATTGATTTCTGCCCTGATTTTTGTTATTTCTTCTTGTCTGCAGGGTTTGGGTTTTGTTTGCTGTTGCTTTTCAAGTGTGTTGAGTTGCAGTGTTAAGTCATTTATTTGTGTTCTTTCTGATTTTTTGATGTAGGCACTTAGAGCTATAAACTTCCCTCTAAGAACGGCTTTCAGCGTGTCCGGCTCTGATTTTTTAATGTAGGCACTTAGAGCTATAAACGTCCCTCTAACAACAGCTTTCAGCATGTCCCAGAGGTTTTGTTGTGTTGTATTGTTCTTTTTATTTAGTTCCAGGAATACTTTTATTTCTTTCTTAATTTCTCTTCTCTTTTGACCCATTCATCATTTAGGAGTGTGTTTTTTAATCTCCATGTGTTCATGTGGTGATTAGGGCTTCTTCTGGTGTTGATTGTAAGCTTTATTGCATTGTGTTCTTATAGAATGCATGGAATTATTTCATTCTTTTTGCATTTGTTGAGGTTTGTTTTGTACCCCAGTATGTGGGAGATTTTGGAGAAAATTCCATGGGGCACTGAATAGAAAGTACATTCTTTTGTGCTTGGGTGGAATATTCAGTAGATGTCTGTTAGGTCCATTTGATGTATGGTAC
>NW_008331138.1:122233-122804 GCF_000622305.1 Nannospalax galili
ATTAGAATTGCTACGCCTGCTTTTTTCTTAGTACAATTTGCTTTGGTATATTTTTTCCATCCTTTCACCTTAAGATAGTGTCTGTCCTTGAATGTGAGATGAGTTTCTTGCAGACAACAAAAAGACGAGTTTTGTTTCTTAATCCATTCAACTAGTCTGTGTCTTTTGACTGGGGAATTCAGTCCATTGATATTTAAAGTTATTAATGAAATATGTATATTTAATCCTGTCATTTTTATTTCTGTTCACATTCTTGATGTAGCTGTACTTTTCCACAGTTACACCTTCGTTGAATTTCTTTCCACAACCCCTTGGGTATAGTCATTCCTTTCTTCTGCTCTTTGTATCGCTTCCAGAACTCTCTGAAGGGATGGTTTTGTGGACATTAATTCCTTCAGCCTATTTATGTCATGGAAGAGTTTTCTTTCCCCTTCAACTATAATAGACATTTTGGCTGGGTATAGCAATCTGGGTTGGCATCTGTGATCATGTAAAACTGGGGATCCTTTGGTCCGGGCTCTTCTGGTTTTCATAGTTTGCACTGAAAAGTCAGCTGTAATCCTCATAGGTT
>NW_008331138.1:122836-131127 GCF_000622305.1 Nannospalax galili
TGTGATGTGCTGTGGAGAGTTTCTTTTCTGGTCCTGTTTGGTGTTCTATATGCTTCTTGTATTTGTATGGGCTTGTCTTTCTTTAATTTTGGGAAATTTTCTTCTACAATTCTGTTGAGGATCTGGTCCCTGCCATTATCTGGGGATTCTTCTCCTTCCTGTACGCCTATGATTCATAAGTTTGGTCTTTTTATGGTGTCACACAATTCCTGCACATTCCATTCTTGTGCTTTCTTAAATTTTTTATGACCTTTGCTTAAGTAGTCTAGTTCGTCCACTTTATCTTCCAGTCTTGATACTCTGTTTTCTGTTTCATTCATCCTATTGGTGAGGCTTTCTCCTGTCATTTCTAATTGGCTTCCTGAGTGTTTTACTTCCATCTTCATTTCAGCCTGAGTAGTCTTCAATATTTCTAGCTGTTTTCTGAATTAATTCAGAAGTTTATACCTATCTCCGTCAGTTCTTTGATTTCTTTGTTCATGTGTTCTTTAAATTCACTGAATTCTTTTATCATGTTTATAATTGTTCTTTTGAGTTCCATGCCCTGCATTATCTGTAAGGGGTTCTCACTGTACTCCTCTAGAGGACTATTGATATTTGGTGAGGATGTTATTTTTTCATGTTATTATTTTTTTCTCTGTGATTTTGACATGTGAATTTCTTTTGTAGTTTCTGATTCTTGTGTAAGACTCAAGCCTTCAAGTTTATTTCTGCTTCTTTTTGTAAACTTTATGTGCCTTTGTGGTTTACTTTTTGGGCATGAAAAGCTGGTTTGTCTAAGCTTCCAGTTCTATCTTTTGATTTTGTATTGGAGTGGCCAGATTGCTTTTGTCTTCAGGAGTTCCTGCAGAGGCCCAAGTCAGATGAGGATCAGATGCTCTAGGGCTTTCTGCTAAGGTCTGGATCCCTCAAGGAAAGATGTTGTCCTCAGGAATTTGGAGGTTGGACTGGCCTGGGAGCAGGACCCAGGAACAGATGATGGTCTTGGGCAGCTGGTGGCTGCTCTTGGTTCCACCCAAGAGATGCAAAGGGAGATGGGGGCAGGAAGAGGCCCCAAGGGCTCCTGGGGACCAGGAGAGAGGCCAGCAGATTGTGCAAGCCCAGGGAAGCAGAGGGAAGCTGAGGGCAGGACCCGGCCCAGAGGGCTCCTGGGGACCGTGAGAAGGAACTGGGTTCATCTGGATGCAAGGGATCAGGAAGCAATAGTGGTTCTAGGCCTAGAGGTCAGCCCCAATAAATTATTTTTTAAGTCCTAGACAAGGACTGGAGCGATGGCTCAATCATTAAGAGCACTGACTGTTCTTGTAGAGGACCAAGGTTCAGTTCCCAGCACCCACATGGCAGCTACAAACTGTCATAACTCCAGTTCCAGGGGACTCTAACACCCTCTTCTGACTTCCGAGGCATTTCATGACACAGGTGCACTCACATACATGCAGGCAATACACTCATACACATGAAATAAAAATAATAAAAAATATATTTTTTAAAAGTCCTAGGCAATAAAATTAAAAAAGGAAAACATTATAAATGGGTGGCTTTCTTTAATTAAAATGTAAATCTATCTGAGAAAGAAATTATACATTTGGCCATTTAAAAAACTACATCAAATTGAAAGAAGATATTAAAAAGTAGGCGATTAATAAAAAAATTTTTGGAGGTTATATCAGAACTAAAGATAAATTCTGAGACTAATGCCCCTATCTCATCTTTCTCTGACCTTGCCCTTCATCCTTTACTGCCTGACAGAGCAAAAGTCCTATATGCAAATGGATGATGGGCTGTTTTAAAATTAAAACTACAAAAAAATGAAGAATTAGATTCCATGCTATAATAAAATTCCTATTTGTGTACAGGTTTCTGGGACCTTCGCTATAGGAACTTACAACAGTGGTGACAGGATGCGCAAGACCCATGCAAACTCAAACCAGCATAGAAGTGGGGAGATGGGGAAGAAGCCTCAAATGTAGCTGAGGGACTATTGGTAACTGATCACTGCTGGGTGAGGGAGAGATCTTCTTTAAGGCAGTGACACTAGATAGGCTGACCAGACTCTAGAGGATGAACTCATACTGAGGGACATTTGGGGACACAAACTTGACTCCATAGGCCTTAACATATAGGACAGAATACATGAAATCCAGTGGGGGGATGCTTTGGAGGGGTGCAGATAGGAGAGGGGTCCAAATATGATATAAATGTATTGCATGAAATGTACAAAAATTTAACAAAAATATATATTGAACACACAAACAAAACCCAAATCCAAACAAACAAAAATGCTGGTAAGATGCAGAGTAAAACAGACTCTTCAACACCGCTGGTGGGAATGTAAATTATTCCAACCGACATGGAAATGAATATGGCATTCTTCAAAAAACTGAAAATAAGCCTATCACCTGAAACAGCTACAGAACTCCTGTGTATTTGCATGAAGGAATTTGTGAATATACAACACAGAAATACTAGTACATTGATGTTTACTACATGTATTAGGGTTCTCTAAAGAAACAGAACTGGTAGAATAAATATATATGTATAGAGATTTATCAGGTTAGCTCACAGGATAGAGTCTGAGTAATCCAACAATGGCTGCACCACACTGGAGAGGCTGAGAATCCGTAGTCGCTCAGTCCATGAGGCTGGATGTCTCAGTAGTCCCAATCTGGTGCAAGATGAACTCACCAGCAAGAGAGAAGGCAAGCAGCAAAAAGCAAGCACGCTCCTCTGCCATGGCCTTTTATACGGGCTGCCATCAGAAGGTAACACCCACATTTAGGGTGTGTCTTCCAGCTTCAGATGATCCAATCAAGAAGATCTCTCTCATTTCAGTTATTCCCAGATCCAGTCAAGTCGACACCCAGGATTAGCCATCACATACAGACAAATATCCCAGTCACCATTCATCAAAGAAGCTACTTTTGCAACAGACTATTACAGAGTACCACAAATGGTCACACACAGACATTGTCTGTGAACTGCCCAAGCCTAAGTGGCACATCTCAGTGCATTATATATCTTAGAGTACATGATAAGGTCTTTGAGGAATGCTTAGTCCTTCCATATCTCATAACCCAACATGATCATATAGGTTCACAACACTTAACCACTTAACACTTATTTCAATTACACATTCAAAAAAGAACAACATAATTATCTGCTTAACATATGTGTATATATGTGTGAAAGACAGGCTTGAGCTTAGGGTGAAAGTCTTAATGACAGCCATACAGCAGGCCCGAGGCAACGGCCCAACCACTGGAGCCACAAGGAACGCCTTGTGACATTTGCTCCCATTGGCAGATCATGACACTGATGCCTAGAGCTCACCACTCCCTGATCACCACCCTTGAGATTCCAAATTGCAACACTTAGATATTGCAACAGCCTGGGTTATGTGGTTCCCAGGAACCTAAGTAACCTGAAACCTATTATGCTAATAAGGTGTCTGACTCACGATGTCATGATAGGACACAGCCCTGCCAAAGATCTGGGTTGTAACTTCTTGATTGGACCCCTACCCTTATAAAAGCGTGTGCCCTTCTACAATAAAGTGGATCTGCGTCACCAAACAGGGTCTCCTGTGTCTGAATGCGACTCTGCTGACACAGTCTCCTCACCAGCCCTGGGGTCCAGGACCAGGCAGAAGCAGCGACGATCGGAGGCAGCACCTGGCAAGCAGAAAAGCGGCCTCAGATTGTGGCCGCAGTGACAAGCGAAGGGCGGCGCCCAGGCAATCAGAGGCAGTGCCCAGGAGGTGGCGCCCATGCGATCAGAGGCCATGCCCGTGCAGAGTCAGCACTGAATAAATGGAGAGCGGCCACAGCAGCGCCCACCAGAACAGAGGAGCGGCCACAGCTGGCGGTGGCTGCATATATGCACAAGCTTATTCTTAACCAAATAGGACAAAAACACTCATGTCAATTACAGTCCACATCTCTGCAACTGATCGCATGGCTTAAGTTGGTATTTGTAACTACCTCCCTCTACTACCCATTCTGTATTTCCTCCACCATCAGCAAGCACCTCTCAGGTCTTGGCTCTTTCCCTGGAAGAGTGACCCATACTTTCATCCCTGAAGGGTCTGGGCCATTTGTTGTCCTCTCTGGATTGGGTTGTTGCAGTTTCCCATTGACCTTAATCACAGGACATGGTAACACCAAAAGTTGCCCTAAGGAATCTCTTGCCTTCCAAATATAATCTTCATTACCTCCACTGTGGAAAACCAGTCCAATTTTGCCCTGGTAGTCTGGGTCAAAAACCCCTCCTAATACTGTAATTCCTTTCTTAACCTGACGACTTAAGGGCATCTGAAGCCCAAAGTGGCCAGGGGGAAATCTGAGCTTCCAGTTCAACAGAACGTTTGTTGAGTCTCCTGGCAGAAGCCCTCCCTCCTCTGGAACCAAAACTTCTAAGCCAGCAGAGCACAAAGTCGAGAGTACAGGGGCAAGAATGAGTGGAATCGTTCCCATATCCACCCCTTGATTCCTGGACCTGTGAATCCTGGCTATAGGAGAAACAGTACCATATATTGGATGCAGATATTTCTTACCACACCTGCTGACTTAAGGGCATCAGAAGCCCAAAGTGGCCAGGGGGAGGTCTTAGCTTCCAGTTCAACGGAATGTTTATTGTATCTCCTGGCAGAAGCACTCCCTCCTCTGGAACCAAAATTTCTAAGCCAGGAGAGCACAAAGTCGAGGGTACAGGAAGCAAAAATTTTCCTAGTGGGTCACTAGGGGTGATAGTGAGTGAATGGAATCATTCCCACTTCCTCCCCTGGATTCCTGGACCCGTGAATCCTGGCTATAGGAGAAACAGTACCATATATTGGATGCTGATTCAAAGCATACACTGCCTTCTGGAGCCCTGCCCCAACCCTCCAGGCTACTGGCACCTAATTGGCTCTGTAACTGTGTCTTTAATAGGCCATTCCATCATTCTATCAAGCCAGCTGCTTCAGGATGGTGGGGAACATGGTAAGACCAGGGGATTCCATGACCATGGGTCCATTGTCGCACTTCTTTGACTGTAAAAGTGATCTCCCTGGTCAGAAGTGATGCTGTGTGGAATACCATGATGGTGGATAAGGCATTCTGTACGTCTCTGGAAGGTAGTTTTGGCAGAAGCATTATGCTCAGGAAAGGTAAATCTATAACCAGAATAAGTGTCTATTCCTGTAAGAACAAAGCACTGTCCCCTCCAAGATGGAAATGGTCCAATGTAATCAACCTGCCACCAGGTTGCCAGCTGGTCACCATGGGGAATAGTGCCATATCGAGGGCTCAGTGTTGGCCTCTGCTGTTGGCAGATCTGGCACTCAGCAGCAGCTGTACCCAAGTCATTGCAGCACTGCTTACAATAGCTAAGTTGTGGGATCAACCTAAGTGTCTGAAGTCATGGGTGAGGGGACATGCCTCCTCCCACATTCCCTCCATCCCAACAGAGCAGAGCAATTAGTCTAGATTCTCGTGATTCCCCAAACAAAAAATCCACACCAGGCCACATGGAGGGCTGGGATTAAAGGGGCACACCCACCATGCCCAGTGCAGTTTTGGTTTTTTTTTTAACAAGTTGTCCACATCAGGTTTTTTTGTTTTTTGTTTTTTGTTTTTTCCCATTCACTTTTATTGTTTGCTAATTTTATTAGTTTTTTTTCTTTTGGTATGCCCAATTAAAATATACATGTACAGATTTATAAATGTGATTAAAAGACCTCATAAATACATACTGCATTATAAACTCCCATACTGTGAACATCTTAAAACCTATTAAATAAATCTCTTTGGGTCTATTAAGTGTTTCAGAAAACCTTAAAATGCTAATTGCTCATAGAAAACAGCATTCATGAGAATCACAAAGATTTCATTAAGCTATAAAATTAAATGCTATGTACATAGATTTTGATTATGATATCTTTCCAAAACAAGTTCTAAATAACATTGCTGCTCTGCTCCTGTCCCTGGAGAAAGAGAAAGATATGTTACATCATAATATATTTGGGACAATTATTCACCTCTATCCTTTAACTTTAAAGAAAAAAAATTGTCTAGGTAAAAACTTGTTAAATGATTAACATGCTTACTCCTTTGCAAAGGTAAACAGATAGCCATGAGAACCCTCTCAAACTCTCATAAGAACTGAATGCTTTAACTAAGGCTCACCGAACAGAGTGGAACAGGGAGTGGAGAGCATCCATCAACTCTCACCAGCGAAGCTTCCTTATACAACAGAGTGCAATGCACACAAAATGGAACAACTGGCCAAGTTTTCAAGAATAATAGACTGCAATGTGTGTGTCCCTGGAAAAGACTCCTTTACTGAACTTCACCCACCTATGGCTCAGGGACCATTGCAGAAGAGGGGGCGGAAAGATTGTAAGTGCCATGGTTGGTCCATGAACACAGGGAAGCATAGGCTTTCAGGTCATTGAAAGCTGGCTCATGTGAACTTGTGGCAATAGTGGCATCAAGCACAAGACCCATGCCAACTCAACCAGAAAAGGGTCCAGAGTGGTGTGAGGGGTATAGGTGGTGGGCTGGCCCTAACCTGAGAACTGCTGAAGACTTATTACAGCTGGGTGAGGGAGAGTAGACCTTCCTTAAGATCTCTAGATAGGCTGAATTAGACTACAGAGGATGAACATGCACCAAAGGACATCCGGATAAAATGCTTAATGGGATAGGACTTAGCATGTATGGCAGAATACCGGGGGGGCGGGGGGAGTTTGGATGATGGAGGCGGTCTCAATCTGATCAAAAAGTATGAAATGTACAAAAGCACAATGAAATTTTGAGAAATTTTGGCCATAAAAGCCAAACCACTATCAGACCCCAAGGTGAGGGGCAAACCAAACTTAGGAATTGATACTTGGAGCAGTTTCTTTGTCACTATGGAAGCTGTCTCAGTCCAGGTGGGATAGGCTTCCACCCATCCAGAATATGTTCCACAAAAACCAAAAATCCTTGTACTGAAGATTGTTGGTTAAATTTCAGTAACCTCCACTTCCCAGTGTTACTAGTTTCACCCTCCAGGAGCCACATTAAATCTAAATGTTTGGAAGCAAGTAATGAAAGCTCTCTGAGCACCCATCAACAAGGGTCTGGTCTTTGTGCAATCATCACTCTGCCCTTGGAACCCTCACAACCAGAATCTGAAGAATCAAATACAAAGAACAGCACTTGGGAGGCAGAGGCAGCCTGCTACATAGCAAAGCTGTCTTAAAAGACTATATACATATATATATAATGTATGTATTTGCTAATAAATATTGGCTACACCAAAGATTATGATATTCCTCTTTAATTAATCATGGTTTTCTGAGTGATTTGAGCCTTTTTTAATGTCATTCTTAGGGGCACTGTGGCCTCAGGAAGTCAACGGTCCCTAGTCTAGTGATTCATGAGCCTTCTTTGTGTTCTCATGTAAGATCAGAGTGTTCAGCCGCTCCTGTGCAGGCTTCTACTTTGCTCTGTGTAGGAAATTACAAGAAGTCATAGTCTACAGGAGTGTGGAGAAGGTGGTGAACCAGGTCCAATGGTGGCTGCTCCAGTTGGTGGAAGCTCTATTGTTATTCTTGTCCCAACTATCAAGAGGAAGAGTCTGACAGGACTGTGAGTATCAGAAACATTTAAAATCATCAAGTACACTTTTTCCCCTTGAAGCCCAGATTTTCTTTCATATGGAAAAATGCTCAACCCCAATCTTCATGAAGCAGCTGTATGTCTGCCACAATAATGACAGAGAGTATTAAAATTCACGTTGATCTCCTTTCGGGTTTTACATTGTCTTTGTTATTGTTAGAAGAGCGTAAGGATCTTCCGCCATATTCAACATCTGGAATTGGGACTTTTATTCACATTGGACCTAAGCAATCTATACTTAAAATGGGCATCTATTCTTTATTCAGATTAGGAGTCATATTTTCTTGTAGCTCAGCTGAACTTAGAGGAACATCAAATTTTCCCTTTTATGAAATACTGAAGTCAGTTTTGGCATAGGTCACTGAAATACAATGAAATACTGATCAGTCTTATCCACACTAAACTGAACTTTACAAGTTACTGGATCTCTTTGAAATGTATGTTAACATTCTGAGTGAGCCACAGAAGCTCTTTTTCAAAGCAGCGCTATGAAACTGGAAAATAAGAATAAACTCTGCCTACCTGAAATACATGACTTCAAATTAGAGATGAAAAAAAAATTAACCACTGAGAAACTAGTTAACCCTGGTTTGGGAATTTCAAGATAGGAAATATTTCTTTGTAGTCATGTGTGTGTGTGTGGATAAG
>NW_008331138.1:131204-144605 GCF_000622305.1 Nannospalax galili
GCCCGGTTGGGAAAATCAAGATAGAGGAAATTTTTCTGTGGCGACAGGTGTGTGTGTGTGTGTGAGAGAGAGAGAGAGAGAGAGAGAGAGAGAGAGAGAGAGAGGGAGGGAGGGAGAGAGAGACTGTATCTGTGTCTGTGTTATGTGCACATGTAAATGAGGATGCAAGGAGGTCAGAATAGGAAGTCCACTGTCCTGTTATATTGCACCCCACCTTATTCCTTTGAGACAGGGTCTGTCACTAAACCTGGAGTTAGGCTGGGGACCAGCAAGACCTGGAGGACCTCCAATCTCTGCCCCACACACTGTGGGTGTTACACACATGCATAGCTACACCCTGCTTTTCAAGTGGGCACTGGGATGCAAACTCTGGTCCTCATGCTTACATGCAAGCACTCCGACCCACTGGGTCACCTATCCAGCTCTGATCCAGGAGTTATGACTTCCAGATGTTGTGTCTACTGTTCTAGGAGTCTCATCTTATAAATCTGTACATTGTTTTTGTTCATTCTGGTGCTGGGGACTGAGCACAAGGCTTCACACATGATGGGAAAGGGCTACAGTCCCAGCTGCCTCTATCTAATTTCTTCTACATTTCAACAATCTGGTGAAATCCTTTTTCTTTCAATAATTTTGTACAATTTTCTGCTATTTTTTGTCTTTTTGAGACAGGGTCTCCCTGTAGCCCCAGCTGGCCTGGAACTCACTATATAGCCCAGGATAGCCTGAACTCACAGAGATCCGCCTGCCTCTGCTTCCCAAGTGCTGGGACAAAGGCATGCATCACCACACAAGGCTTGCTATTTTCTTAAATATATGAAACTTACTTTACTACTTTTTCCTAATGCCAGAATCTGTTCCAGTCGCCTTACTTTTTCTCTGTTTTTTTGTTTTTTTTTTTTTTTTTTTTTTTTTTTTTTTTAAAAAAAGAACTGTCATGCCAGGCATGGTGGCACATGCCTCTTTCCTAGCACTTGGGAAGCAGAGGCAGGCAGATGTCTGTGGGACAGAGACCAGCCTGATCTACATAGCGAGACCCTGTCTCAAAAACAGGGAGCAGGGGCTGGGCGTGGTAGTACTCACCTTTAATCCCAGCACACAGGAGGCAGAGGCAGGCAGATCTCTGTGATTTCAGGGCCAGCCTGGTCTACATATCTGAGGCCACATTGAGACCCTGTCTCCAAAATACCAAAAAATACAAATAAAAACTGTCACCCTCCAGGTGTGGTAGTGCACACCTTTAGTCCCAGCACCTGGGAGGCAGAGGCAGGGGGATCACTGTGAGTGCAAGGCCAGCCTGGTCTGCATAGTAAGTTCAGGTCAGCTGGGACTACAGGGAGACCTTGTCTCAAAAAGACAAAAAAAAATGCCACCCGAAGCCCCCTGTACTGGAGATTTCATGTCCAGCAGGCAGCCAGATTGGGAAGTTAGAACCTTCAGGACATGGGCTTAGCAAAAGGAAGTGAAGTCTTGGAGGACATGCCCTTGAGGGGACACTGGGCCCCCATCCCTCTTCTCCTCTCACTTGCTTCTGGGGTGCTGTGACAGGAGCAGTGGAGTGCTCTCACTGTGCTGTCTGCCTTGCCAGGGCTCAAAGGCAACAGCTACCAATGTGGATGAATCTCCAAAAATGTGAACCAACATCATCTCTATTCTTATTTAACTGAAGATCTCGGGCATTGTGTTTGAGTAACAGAAAACATGATCTTTACCAACAGATCATCACCTTCCTCTATCTAGTCATCTTCACTGTGTGCTAAGCATTCCACAACAGACACACTCTCTAGCCTCTGTTGTTACTGTCATCAAGGGTTCTGTTCATTTCTGTTCAGCACTTAGTACAGGGCCAATCACCTGTCAGTCATCGGGGAGCTGGTCAACCCCAGGGTCACAGTTCACCTGCCGTATACAACACTGCAGGCAGAACACCACTGGGGTCCCTGCAGACTTTGACGAAGAAATGCGGGAACCTTCAACACTAGAGGGCTGGAAGCAGGGTCAGGAGGGTTCCATGGGACAGAGTCACCATTCATTTCCTGGTGGCCTATAGCATCAAGCCAGGAAGACTGTGGTGCTGCAAGCGCTGCTGGTGTTCTTTGCGATTCTGCTGTCTCTGTTGTGTGTATACTGCTGACCTGCACCTAGAGGAATGAAAACAGGACAAGATCCCAGGTGAGAGATCTGTGGGGGTCAAGGAGAGACAGAGAGAAATGAGCATTTTCCTGCCTTTTCCATGAGATCTAAACTTTGTGGGTTGGAGAAATGGCTCACTGGTTAAAAGCACGGGCTGCTCTTGCAGAGGACTAGGGTTCAGTTCCCAACATCTGCATGTCGGCTAACAACCATTAGTACCTACACTTCCAGGGAATCCAATGTCCTTTTCTGGCCTCTGAGGGCACTGTACGCACATGGTACATTTACATGCAGGCAAACATTCAAACACATAAAATACAAATAATTCTTTTTTAAAAAAAGGTCTGGGGCTGGAGAGATGGCTCAGCAGTTAAGAACATTGGTTGTTCTTGCAGAAGACCTGGGTTCGAATCCCAGCACCCACATGGCATCTAATAACTGTCTGTAACTCCAGTTCCAGGGGATACGACAGCCTCTTCTGTCCTCCACAGGCATTGTACGACACAGGTACACTTACCTACACACAGGCAATATACACATACACATAAAATAAAAATAATAAATAAATAAATAATATAAAAAAGATCTGGGACTGCAGCAGGGCATGGTGGTGGACACCTTTAATCCCAGCACTCAGGAGCCAGAGGCTGGAGGATCTGTGAGTTCAAGGCCAGCCTGGTCTACATACCAAGTTCTAGGCCAGCTGGGGTTATAGGGAGACACTGTCTCAAAAAGACCAAAAATTTTAAAAAAGCAAGCACTGACTGCTCTTGCAGAAGACTTGGGTTCAAATCCCAGCATCTACATGGCAGCTAACAACCATCCATAACTCCAGTTCCAAGGGGATCCAACGTCCTCTTCTGTCCTCTAACAGCATTGCACAACACAGGTGCACTTACATCATGCAGGCAATATACTCACACACATAAGCTATAAATAAATAAATAAATAAATAAATAAATAAATAAATAAATTAAAGAAGTGTTTCTATAAGGAACCACTACAAATTATACCAGTAGACGGGAGATGGAAATGGAGGAGGGAAGATCAGGAAAATGGGATGGATCTCATCAGGGAATTTTTGACATGCTTGGTTCAGAAATCCCAAGCTGAAAAATCTAGCCTGCAGCTAAACTGCTAATAACCCCACACCACCGAGTTTCAGATCCTGTAGCAAAAGCCTCTGACTAGGATTGAACTCCAACCAACCAGCATTTCTGTCATTTACATGTCAGATTTGCATAATTTGAAATCCTAAGTATGGATAACTTGAAGTCCCAGGTTAGCTAACCTCTCCTGGTTGTACACTAACCAATCTAGACTGCCCCCGCTTGCATGGTAAGACTTGCACATTGAGGGACTGGAGAGATGGCTCAGTGGTTAAGAGCACTGGCTGCTCTTACAAAGGACCTGGGTTTGGTTCCCAGCATACATATGGTGGCTAACAACCATCTAGAACTCTAGTTCCAGGGGATCCGACACGCTCTCTGGCCTCCAAGGGCATTGCATGACATAGGTACATTTACATTCATGCAGGCAAAACACTTGGACACATAAAATGAATAATAAGAAAAAGTAATTAAACTTTGAAAAACTAGATAAATTTTCAGCAAACACAGGGGCAGAGACCCAAGTTCAACATCTAAGGCGAAATCTTGGAGAAGTCTGGATTATGGAATACTACAAAGGAGATGGCCCTGACTGTTCACCAAATACAAGGGCAGAAACAAACAAGATGGAGGGAAACTGACAGTCTGAAGGACATCTGAGAGTCCAGTCAACTGATGCTGATGTCTGGTCCTCTCAGATCTTGATTCAAACACATAAACCTGTTCCCAAAAAAGATATTCATGAGACATCTTTGGGAAATGTTATGCCCTGAGTAGTTGAGGATATTAAGAAATCAATAATATTTTCATACCACAAAAGTATTGTTTATGTAATTTTTGACTTTTTTATTTTACGTATTTATCTTTAATGTGTATGAATGTTTTACCTGCATGTATGTAAGTGCACTACATGCATGCAATGCCCATGAAAGCCAGAAGAGTGCATCAGATCCTCTAGAACTGGACTTAAGGATGGTGGTTTATCCATCATGTGGGTGTTGGGAAGAGAACCCATATCCTCCAGAAGAGAAGCCTGTGCTATTAACCTCTGAGCCACCTCTCTAGCCCCTTGTTAACATATTTTAGACATATAGTAACTGTGTTTTTCTATTTTTGATGAGTGTTTAACTTTTTTATTTGTTTCTGTGGTAACAGGGTCTCATGCAACCCAGGCTAACCTAGAACTCACTAGGTACCACAGACTTGAACTCCTGATCCTCCTCTACCTCCATATTCTAAAAGTGTTTGCATTCATTGCCATGCCTCACTTCAAAGTGATGGTTTGGAGTTATTTCAGCAATGGCCCTTAAGGTTCAGGATAATAGTGATCGTTTGTAGTGACACTTTTGACAATCTGTCCATGATTTTCACATCACAGGTTTTCTGCATTAAATACCTACCTTTGCTTATATGTTTCCAAGGTCCCTATGCCATCCAGGAGCAGCCTCACAAAGTTCCCCTTATTCCACCCACACCCAGACTTCCTGAGCTTGGAGAAAGCCCCCACCCCGAGCCTGGATCACTAGCTGTAGAGCCTTTAAATAGCAGACTTTGGATGAGAGGGTTGGTTGATTTAGGTGAGGCTAGATCCAGTCCAACCATCACAACTTGATCCCTTGTTTGTATCTTGTCTACCTTCTGAAATTTTTGTCTTAAAACTGACTTCCAGCCTGGCATGGTGGCGCATGCCTTTAATCCCAGCACTTGGGAGGCAGAAGCAGGTGGATCTCTGAGTTCGAGCCCAACCTGGTCTTCAAAGTGAGTTCCAGGCCAGCTGGGGCTACAGGAGACCCTGTCTCAAAAAGGCCAAGATCCCTTGTTTGTATCTTGTCTACCTTCTGAAATTTTTGTCTTAAAACTGACTTCCAGCCTGGCATGGTGGCGCATGCCTTTAATCCCAGCACTTGGGAGGCAGAAGCAGGTGGATCTCTGAGTTCGAGCCCAACCTGGTCTTCAAAGTGAGTTCCAGGCCAGCTGGGGCTACAGGAGACCCTGTCTCAAAAAGGCCAAAAAAAAAAAGAAAAGAAAAAAGAAAGAAAACTGACTTCCAGAAGTTTCCATCATTATAGGCTTCCTCCAAGAGCAGCATCTCGCGCCACAATATAACTAGACTGATCTCTCAGAAATGCAAAATGGTTCACAATTTTCCCATCAAGAACTGCTCCTCTGTGGCTCCCTGTTGCCCTTGCATGAAGTGCAAGCCCGCTGTGGGTTCTGGCCCTGCCTACTCACTCCGCATGCTTCCTAATCCTTTCCACCCCAGCATCTCCAGCCTTGTTGAGGTTCCACCTCTGCATCCGGGCCTTTGCACATGCTGCGGTCTCTACTGGAACACCTCTGTCTTTCGCCCAGGCTCTTTGAGCCCAACAGGCGGAAAAGACTGAAATACTAGATGACTTGGAAAATCAGGATAAAACTCGAGAAAGCTTCGCTCTGGATATTTCATGTTTTGATTGCTATTGCTGTTAATAGGAGCCAACCACTCCCTGGAAGGGACGGGGCCTCGGGAAGCACTTGCTGGTTGAGCCTGAGAGGCTGGAAAGCAAGCGTGGAGAGGGAGGATGGCGCCATCTGGTGTCCGAATGAGGGAACTGTGAGAAGGCGCCGCACTTCACACCTTGAAGACCAAGGGCAGAGCTGATGCTCAGGAACCCTGACATCTGTCAGGAGCCACAGCAAGGATACGAAATATAGTATATTTGTTTACTTTAGTAGTTATACTGTATTTTACTTCCTGTCTTACCCACTCTCATCTTTGGAAACAGAAACTTGTGTTTTGTTCACAGTCCTTGAACCTACACAGTCTGGGGCAGCATACGGTCTGTGCTCAGTGCATAACAGAGAATTCACACTATTAGTTTTGTTTTTGTTTTTTGTTCTTGTTTTGTTTTGTTTTTGTCTTTTTGAGACAGGGTCTCCTGTATCCCCAGCTGGCCTGGAACTCACTATGTAGACCAGACTGGCCTTGAACTCATAGAGATCCACCTGCCTATGCCTCCAGAATGCTGGGATTAATGACGTGTGCTACCATGACCAGCTAGAATTCACATTATCAATGCCCGGGTACTCAGACCCGAGTCTCCCCACAAAACAAGGATTCTCCAAGGGCATGAAGACATTCCTACCCCTCCCTTTTTCTGGGTCAGGCTTGGGACCCTAAGATCCACTATGGGGGCTCCCAAATTCCCTGTACAGACAATGCCTAGCTTCCTGCAAGGACCTGAACAGGTTTCTTACCTGTGTCACTGAGCAAGGGGATCAGAGGTGACTTCTAAACCCAGGGGGCATCATCCTCTGGGTATCAAAAAGCAGGAGCAAGAGGGAGTGCTCTGGAGCCCCACATGTGGGGCAGGAGGAAGGGGGTCTTAGGAAAGTGAAGGGGGTGGACTCTGACTTAGGAGCTAATGGGTGGCTCTCCCAAAGCCACCATGTTCCTCAGCAGAATTTTTAAGGTGTCCAAGAATTCTAAATCCCCACCAGGTCTTCTACCCCTGCAGTACAGGGGCCTGGAGACACCTGGGGAACAGAGATTTCCCGAGTTACTCAGAGGGAACAAGGCAGGACCGTTCCTCGATAAAGTGGAAGGAAAAATCCGCTGTGTATCATATGGTTTCCCAAATAGCCTGGCAAAGAGCCAGCAGAAGATGCTGGATGTTTACATAAGCTGTCCACTTCTCCTCCCCTCCTGCCCCAGTTCCCCAATGTGAGCCGTGGTATGTGGCAGATTAAGAAATCATATTTGTTTGTTTGTTTGTTGTCTCAAGACAGGGTCTCTCCTAGCCCACAGTGGCCTCAAACACACTGTGAAGCTAAGGATGATCTTGAACTTCTAATCCTCTTCTCCTGAGTGCTGGAATTGGAACTATGCACCACGGGTCTCCAGTTTCAGGACAAGAAGCTCCTTAATGATCTGAACGGAGCTGTGGAAGATGTTAAAACAGCCAGACTGTTCAACATAACCAAAAAAAAATGGAGTCTCCCTATTGCCCAGGCTAACCTTGAACGTGTGACTATCCTGCCTCAATGTCCCCAGTAGCTAGAATGACAGTTCTGCACAATTGCAGTTATATTAAGGATTCATAATGTTACATGTTTTGTTTAGGATTTCTTCTATGTACTGACCTTTTCAACAACCGGAACCAAGGTTATGCGAGTCTTAGACAACAAAACAGGGATGTTTCATTTTCTACTCTGGAAGGTCCTGAAAATCTAGAATGTTTCTTTTCCTTTTATTTTTATTTTATTTTATTTTATTTTTTTGGTGTTTTTGAGAGTATCTCCCTGTAACCCCAGCTGACCTGGAACTCACTATGTAGACTAGTCTGGCCTTCAACTCACAGAGATCCTCCTACCTCTACCTCTGGAATGCTGGGATTAAAGTCATAAGCCACCACACCCAGCTTACCTTAATCTCTTTTATTTTTTTAATATTTTTCATTTATTATTTTTATTTTATGTGCATTGCCTGTGTCATTCAATGCCTGCAGAGGACAGAAAAGGCTGTCGGATCCCCTGGAACTGGAGTTACGGACAGTTGTTAGCTGCTATGTGAGTGCTGGGATTCGAACCCGGGTCTTAACAACCATTGTGCTTAACCATTGAGCCATCTCTCCAGCCCTTAATTTATTTTTATTGTATGTGTATGAATGCTTTGCCTGCATGTGTGTAAATGCACCTGTGTTGGGTAATGCCCTCAGAGGCCAGAAGAGGGTATTGGATCCTCTGGAACTGGAGTTAGGAATGGGTGTTAGCTACCATGTGGGTGCTGAATATTGAACCTGGGTCCTCTGTAAGAGCATCCAGTGCTTTTAACCACTAAGCCATCTCTACAGCCCTTTTTTCCTTAAATTTTATGACTGTCCATGAGGCCAACTAGGCCTGGGATTTTTTGGAGGAAAATAATGATCTTTCTTTGTTGTTGCTGTTGGGATCAAGCCCAGAGTCTAGTGCATGCTAAACAAGGGCTGTACTATGAATAGTTTCCTAACATAGGACATGTACCCTAATGCCCTAACTTAAATTCTTAACTAGACATCACATTACTCAGAGAATTTGTTTATTTTACTATCAACTCTGGTAATTTCTATTTCTTGCAGAATTTGACCATGTCATTAAATTTATTACTGGGAAAATCTTCTTACATTAACAACTCACTACTTTGTTTTTTGCTTCCATTTTTTGCCCCTCTGGGCCAGTAAATATAAGACTTCATGTGTGCTGGTTAAGAGATCTACCACTGAGCTTCAGCCCCCATAGATAATCTCCATGCTCTGCAGTAGCATCCCCACTTTCATCTTAATATTATATTTTGTGGAGCTGGAGAGATTGTTCAGTGGTTAAGACCACTGGCTTCTCTTGCAGAGGACCGGTGTTCAGTTCCCAGCACCCACATGGCAGCTAACAACCATCCATAACTCCAGTGCTGGAGGGTCTAACGCCCTCTTCTGGTCTCCAAGAGCACTGCATTCACATGGTGCACTTACATACATGCAGGCAAAGCACTATTATAGTAAAATAAAAATAAATACAAAAAAGTTTAATACCATATTTTCTTTTTTCTCTTAGTGTGTGTGTTGTGGAATTATTTATTTCAATTCATTTTTCAAAGATTCAACTTTTTTTTTCCTTTGGTCTTTTTGAGACAGGGTCTTCCTGTAGCCCCAGCTGTCCTGGAACTCACTATGTAGACCAAACTGGCCTTGAACTCACAGAGATCTGCCTGCCCCTGCCTCCTGAGTGCTAGGATTAAAGGCGTGGGCCACCATGCCGGGCAAGATTCAACTTTTAACTTTGTTGCTTTTCCATTCATTTATTTTCTATTTCATTGACCTTGTCCTTTTCTTTTTTATTTTTTATTTTTATTTTATGTGTATACATATACATTGCCTATACATTGCATATACATTGCCTGCATGTAAATGCACCTATGTCATGCAGTGCCCTCAGAGAACAGAAGAGGACATCAGAACCCCTGGAACTGGAACCACAGACAGTTGTTAGCCTCCATGTGGGTGCTGGGATTCCAACCCAGGTCTTCTGGAAGAGCAGCCAGGGCTCTCAGCCACCGAGCCATCTCTCCAGGCCCCCTTTTTGTCCTTTCCATTTTCTATCCTATTGTTTTTCATGTGCTGATCAAGTAACTAAATAGATCCCTGATGATCAGCTTCTTCTGGTATCCATGTGCTTGTGACAGTGTCTCCTTGATGTGCGTTGGGCCTAGTGACGTGTGTGTGCACATGTAATGCACATGTGCATGTGTGCCCATTTATCCGAGCACGCCCATATGAAGGCCAGGGGAGAACATCGGGTGCTTTCCCCTATAACTCTTCACTTTATTCCCTTGATACAGAGTCTCTTCATAAGTCAGAAGCGCACATCTTCAACTATGATGGCTGACTCTGCCCCCCAATGCTGAGGTAACAGACACTTGCAACCATGCCCAACTTTTTTCATGAGTGCTGGGAATTCAAACTCAGGCCTCCATGCAGACATAGAAAGAACTCTTACCTACTCTATGGTTGGCTTTGGTTGTCAACTTGACACACCTGCAAAGAAGAGAACCTCAACTGAGGACTATCCTCCATCACATTGGCCTGTGGCCATGTCTGTGGGCCATTTTTATTGCTGAGTGATACAGGATGGCTCAGCCTACTGTGGGTGATCTTGAGTTGTGTAAGAAAGCAGGCTGAGCACAGGCCAGAAGAGCAAGCCAGTAAGCAGTCTGTTTCATTCAGTTTTTGCCTCTGGGTTCCTGCCTGTCTACCCTCAAATATGGACTGTCACTTGGAAGAGTACGATGCAATAAGCCCTGTTGATTGGGGGTAGTGTTTTATCACAGCAATAGGAAGCAAATTAGGACACCCACCAAGCCATCTCCCTGGCCGGTGACATGTTCTTAAGTAGTAGAGGATGGCAAACGTGGCAGGATTTACCTCTGAAACAAGATTACAAGACACTGACTTCCATCTTGACACCATGCCTCCCTAGCTCTTCCTGCCTCTGCTGTGATGGAAGGGAGCTGAGACCGGTGCCATATCCACTGAGAAACAGAGGCCCCCGAACAAGAACACAGTCTTTTTTTTTTACTTTTACAAAAACTTTATTGAGAATTTCATGCATGCATATAAGGTGTTTTGATCAAATCCATGCCCACTCTCTCCCCTCCAACATTCCCCCCCTCAGAAGAGGTAACCCTAAAATCTTTTAAAGATTAGATACAAGCTCCCAAATACTTTTGACATTTCTATACCTAATCGTAACCCCTAACCCTAACCACAACCCTCTAACCCTAACCCTCTAATCCTAACCCTTACCCTAACCCAAACATATATTAACCCTAACCCTAAATTACCCCAAATGAGACCCTTCACCTAACCTTATCCCTAATCCTAACCCTAACCCTATCCCTAAAACCTAACCCTAACCCTAACACTAACCCTAACCCTAACCCTATCTTAACCTTATCCAAAACCTGAATCTTAATGCTAACCTTAACCCTAATGCTAACACGATCCCTAACACTAACTCTAAGTCTAACCCTAACCTTAAACATATCCAGAACCCTATCCCTTAACCCTCAATCTAACCTTAATCTAATCCGATCCCTAACCCTATACCTAATCCTAACCCCCTAACCTTATCCCTAACCCTACCTTAACCCTATCCGTAAGCTGAATCTTAACCCTAACCTTAACCCTAACGCTAACACTATCCCTAAACATAAATCTAACTCTAACCCTAACCTTAAATATATCCAGAACCCTATCCCTTAACCCTACATCTAACCTTAATCCCCAATGTTCCCTGTATAACCTTCCCTCCCTTTCCCCTTAAAATAATCCCATTTTTATCCATATCCCCCTTATTAAGGCCTGTTTCCTACCTTTCTTCTCTTTCAGATTCTTTCTTTTCCTTTACTTCCCTGGTTCCTCTTCATTATCCTGGTTCCTGTAGTTATGTCTGGATACATATTAACTTATAAGGATTTGGTGCTCGGATCCACATATGAGGGAGAACATACGCCGGTTTTTTGTTGTTGTTTTGTTTTGTTTTCCAAGTATGTGTTACTTAATATAACAGTTTCTAGATCCATCCATTTATCTGCAAATTTCATTATTTCATCTTTCTTTACTGCTGAATAGAACTCCATTGTGTAAATATAACACATTTTTGTTAACCACTGGTCAGTTGAGGGACACTTAGGTTGCTTCCATCTCTTAGCTATTGTGAAAAGAGCAGCAACAAACATGGTTGTACAAGTGTCTCTACAATAGGATGAGTCCTTTGGGTATGTGCCAAGGAGTGGTATAACCAGGTCATATGGTAGGTTCATTTTTAGTTTTTTGAGAGTTCTCCACACTGTTTTCCATAGAAAATGAGTTTGCAATCCCACCAGCAGTGAATGAGCTTTCCCCTTTCTCTACCTCCTCGCCACCATTTGGTATCATTTGTTCTCTTGATCCTAGCCAGTCTGATTGGGGTAAGGTGATACCTTAGGGTGGTTTTAATTTGCATTTCCCTAATTACTAACAATGTTGAACACCTTTTGAGATGTTTCTTAGCCATATTTATTTCTTCCTTTGAGAACTCTCTGTTTAGATCTTTGGCCCATCTTTTAATTGGGTCATTTGGTTTCTCGATTCTTGTTTTTTGGGTTCTTTATATATTCTGGATGTTAATCCTCTGTCGGATGTGTCACTGGTGGAGATTTTTTCCCATTCTGTGGGTTTTCACTTCACTTTTTTGATTGTTTCTTTTGCTGTACAGAAGCTTTTTAGTTTAATGAGGTCCCACTTATTGATTGCTGACCTTAATTCCTAAGCAACTTCTGTCTGATTTAGAAAATCCTTTCCTACACCTATATCCTGTAAGTTACTGCCAATATTTTCTTCTAATAATTTCAGGGTTTCCAGTTTCACATTGAGGTCTTTGATCCATTTGGAGTTGACTTTTGCACAAGGTGAAAGATAAGGATCTAGTTTCATTCTTCTACAGGTGGAGATCCACTTTTGCCAGCACCATTTGTTGAAGATGCTGTCTTTCCTCCATTGTGTGTTCTTGGCACCTTTGTCAAATTCATGTGGCTGAAATTGCGTGTACTCAGATTTGGATCTTCAATGATGTTCCATTGATCTATGTGTCTGTTTTGTGCCAGTACAATGCTGTTTTTATGATGATGGCTCTGTAGTATACTTTGAAATCTGGTATAGTAATCTCCCCAGCATTTCTCTTTGTGCTCAGGGTTGCTTTGGCTATTCAGGGTCTTTTGTGGCTCCATATGAATTTAAGGATGGATTTTTCTAATTCTGTGAAGTATGTCATGGGGATTTTGATTGGGATTGCATTGAATCCATGTATTGCTTTTGGTAGGATGGTCATTTTAACAATATTAATTCTTCTAATCCATCAACATGGGTGGTCCTTCCATCTCCTGGTGTCTTCCTCAGTCTCTTTAACGATTTCAAATTTTCATTGTAGAGATCTTTGGTATCTTTCGTCAGATTTCTTCTAAGGTATTTTAATTTTTTTGTAGCAATTGTGAATGGGAGCATTTCCCTGTATTCTTTCTCCAATTGCTTATTATTGGTATATAGAAAGGCTAAAGATTTTTATAGATTGATTTAATAACCTGCCACTATTCTGAAAGTGTTGATCAGTTCTAGGAGTTTTCTGGTGGAACTATTGGGATCTCTTAGGTGTAGTATCGTATCATCTGCAAAAAGTTATAGTTTGCCCTCTTCTTTTTCGATTAGTACCCCTTGAGTTTCCTTGTCCTGTCTTATTGCCTAGTTAGAGTTTTAATCGCTATGGTGAAAAGGAGTGAAGATAGTGGACATCCTTGTCTGGTTCCAGATTTTAATGGGAATGTTCCAGTTCTTCTCCATTTAGAATGATGTTGGCTGTGTGCTTGTTGTACATGGCTTTAAATATGTTGAGGTATGTTCCCTCCAGTCCAATTCCCTCTAGGACTTTGAACATAAATGCATGTTGAATTTTGTCAAAGGCCTTTTCTGCTTCTATTGAGATGACCATGTATTTCTTGTCTTTGAGCCCATTTATATGATTTATGACGTTTATTCACTTCTGTATATTGAACCATCCCTGCATCTCTGGGATAAAGCCAACTTGATCATGGTGGATGACCTTTTTTTCAGTTTAT
>NW_008331138.1:144963-165004 GCF_000622305.1 Nannospalax galili
AATACTTTTATTTCTTTCTTAATTTCTCCTTTGATCCATTCATCATTCAGGAGTGTGTTGTTCAATCTCCATTTGTTCATGTGGTTACTAGGGCTTCTTCCAGTGTTGATTTTAAGCTCTATTGTGTTGTGGTCTGATAGATTGTATGAAATTATTTGAATCTTTTTGTATTTGTTGTGGTTTGTTTTGTGCCCCAGTATATGGCCAATTTTGGAGAAGGTTCCATGGGGCGCTGAATAGAAAGTGTATTCTTTGGGTGGAATAATTGAAAGGTGTCTGTTAGGTCCATTTGATATATGGTATCATTTAATTCAGATGTCTCTCTGTTTATTCTTTGCCTAGCTGACCTGTCCAATGGAAACAGTGTGGTTTTAAAGTCCCCTACTACTACTGTGTTGGGGTTAATCTGTGTCTTAAAGTTCTGTAGTGTTGATTTTATGAATGTGGGTGCAACAGAATTTGGTGCATATATGTTAAGGATTGTAATACCTTCTTGGTTAACTGTTCTTTTGATCAGAATGAAGTGACCCTGCTTATCTCTTCTGATTAGTTTTACTTTGAAGTCTGTTTTTTCAGATATTAGAATTGCAACCCCTGCTTGTTTCTTAGTGCCATTTACTTGGAATATTCTTTTCCATCCTTTTACCTTAAGGTAGTGCCTGTCGTTGAAGGTGAGATGGGTTTCTTGCAACAGCAAAGAGATGGATTTTGTTTCTTAATCCATTCACTTTTCCTGTGTCTTTTGATTGGGGAGTTCAGTCCATTGATATTTAAGGTTATTATTGAAAGATGTGTATTGGTTACTGTCATTTTAACTGGTGTATTTGGTCCTATTTTGTGTTTCTGTAGTTATACCTTCGTTTTCTCTCCATAACATCTTGAGTCACTCCTATCTTTGGCCCTATGTATTGCTTTGAGTATTCTCTGTAGGGCTAGTTGGGAGGACATGAATTCTTTCAGCCTATTTGTGTCATGAAAATATTCCCATTTCCTTTTGACTATGATAATTTGGCTGGCTAATGTATTTGAGCTTGGCATCCATAGTCATTTAGAACCTGGTGTATAGTTGTTTCTTTCTGCTCTTTGTATTGCTTCAGGTATTCTTTGAAGGGCTTGTTTTGTGGACATGTATTCTTTCAGGCTATTCATATCATGGAAGAGTTTTCTTTCCCTCTCAACTATAATAGACATTTTTGCTGGGTATAGTATTCTGGGCTGGCATCTGTTTTCATGTAGAACTGGAAATACCTTGGTCCACACTCTTTTGGCTTTCATAGTTTGCATTGACAAGTCAGCTGTAATTCTGATGGGTTTTCCTTTGTATATGACTTGTTTTTCTTTTGCTGCTTTCAGTATTCTCTCTTTGTTCTGTACATTTAATGTTTTTACTATGATGTGCCATGGGGAGTTTCTTTGATGGTCCTGCCTATTTGGTGTTCTATGTGCTTCTTGTATTTGTATGGGGACGTCTTTCCTTAATTTCAGGAGATTATCTTCTACAATCCTGTTTAAGATCTGGTCAATACAATTAACCTGACATTCTTCTCCTGCCTATATGCCTATGATACATAGATTTGGTCTTTTCATGGAGGTGTCCCACATCTCTTGCATATTCCATTCCTGTGTTTTTTTAGATTTTTCCACACTCTGTTTGAATGTTCCAATTCTTCCACTTTACCCTCCAGTGTTGATATTCTGTTTTCCATTTCATTCATTCTATAGGTGAGGCTTTCCCCTGTGGTTTCAACTTGGTTTATTGAGTTTTGCACTTCCTTCTTCATTTCTGCCTGAGTTTTCTTCAATGTTTCTATCTCTTTTGTGAATTCATTCAGTTTATCCCTATCTTTTTTTAGCTCTTTGATTTGTTTGTGTATTCTTTAAATTCATTGAATTCCTTGATCATGTTTATGATTGTTCTTTTAAATCCAGTGTCCTGGGTTATCTCTAGGGTGTTCTCCTTGTTGAACTCTTCTACAGGACTGGTGGAGTTTGGTGGGGACATAGTGTTATCTTTAAATAATGTCACTTCTTTCATTGTGGTTTTGGCATGTGAATTTCTTTTGTTGTTTATGATTCTAATAAGAGAATTAAGTTGAAGTATGCTTCCGTTTGTATTATCTGGGTGCCTAGATCCTTTCTTTATTGGTTATGTAAAGCTGGTTGGTACAGGGTTCAGGTTCTCTCGGGTTTATTTTGGAGGGAACTGACACCTTCAGATCAGCTATTCAGGGGTTCCCACAGAAGCCCAATTCAGGTTCCAGTCAGGTACACTCAGACTTCCTTCACCACATGGAGACAGGATCCAGGCTCTCTCAGGCAATCCTGTGCATCATCAACCCTATGCTAGAGGGAGGCCAGAACTCAGCACTCTCTGGTGGTCTGCTGAGATCCCAGCCCCTACACCAATGGAGGTCTGAACCCACCCTCTCAAGGCTGTCTGCTAGGATCTCAGCCTCAGCCTACCAAAGCCAGAGGGAGGCCAGAACCCAGCACTCTCTGGCGGTCTGCTGAGCTCAGAGCCACTACCCTGATGGAGGGTAGTACCACCCTCTCAGGCTCCAAGAACACAGTCTTACCAACAGCCCCAAGCGTTTGAATGCGGCTGCTTTGGGTGAGATCAGCACCCTGTCAGCACTTGGACTTCCTGCTGTGCATCTCCGTTCAGTCGTTGGGGTCTGACTCCCTAACTGTGGCAAGCTCAGAGTAAACAGCCCTTGCTTTTCCTTGGTGGTTTGTCTTCATTTGTTTCCACGGTGATGATGGGCGGGTCCCTTTCTTACAGTCGTCTGGATGTTTCTATGCAAATGGCTGGGCTCCCCACAGACCCACAGAATCAGAGCCTCTGTCCAGAGGGATTGTGGTGTGAAGTGCTAAATCCCTGCAACTGCAGGCTGAGCACCCCAGTTTCCATCAGGTCAGGTTGCTAGTTTGGAATAATATATTTTACTTAGTGAAAAAAATACTTTATGTTTGTAAGGGGTTTTTTTGTTTGTTTGTTTTAGTTTGGTTTGGTCTTTTTGAGACAGGATCTCCCTGTAGCCCCAGCTGGCCTGGAACTCATTATGTAGACCAGGCTGGTCTTGAACTCAGAGATCAGCCTGCCTGTGCCTCCTGAGTGCCACCCATGCCCGGCATTTGTAGGGTTTTTTTTATTTTATGTATATGAATGTATTGCCTGTATGCATGTAAGTGCCACCCATGTCATGCAATGACTGCAGAGGTCAGAACAAGGCATCAAATCCCCTAGAACTAGAGTTACAGATGATTATTAGCCACCACGTGGGTGCTGGGAATTGAACCCAGGTCCTCTGCAAGAGCAGCCAATGCTCTTAACTACTGAGCCATCTCTCCAGCCCCTGTTTTTTTTTGTTTGTTTGTTTTTCAGACCAATTCTCGCATAGCCCAGGCTGGCCTCAAAGTCCTTGTGTAGCAGAGACCGGCCTTGCACTGCTGATTCTTCTACCACCACCTCCCAAGTGCTGAGATTACAGGTGTATGCAATGACACTTGGCTTAAAATGATGTTTCTAGTCATTTCATCCATAGTCCATAAGGTTGGATGCTAACACTGAGTATTGGTGTCCTGAAGTGTCTGATGAATCTATCTCTGCTGGAGATTTCAAAGGTCCTTGTGCCAGATGGGAACAGCCCGGCCCTCACAAAATTTCCCACATTCAGCCCCACACAGACTTCCAGAGCTCTGGGAAAGGCCTCTCTCTAGCCTGACTCGCTAACTACAGAGTGTGAAGGAGCAGAAGAATTTTGCTAAGATGGTTGATCACCAGTGAGACCAATTCAAGTGGTCCAGCAAAAGTATCACAAATTTGATCTGGTGTTTGCATCTTCTCTCTGCCTTCTGAAGTGTTAGCCACCATGTTTTGGCTCTTTTTGTGATTGAAAACTGTTCTTAAGTTTCCATCATTATCGGTTTCCTCCAAGAGTGCCTGCTGCCTCTCAAATCCTCCTCTCTGTCTCCACGTGACAGCCAGACTCATCTCTCAAAAATGCAGAATGGCTCACATCACTGCCGTCCTGAGATGATCCTCTGTGACTCCCTAATGCTTCAGCATGAGGTGCAAACTCTCACTGTGCCCACCTTGCCCAAGTGTGGAACGGCCCTGTTGTCCCACCCAGCCTCCTGCCTCCCCACACACCCCAGAAACGCCAGTCTTCTTATAGCTACACACACACACACACACACACACACACCACCTCTTGTTTTCAGTACACTCTGCCCACACCAGGACCTCGGCTGGAACACCTTTCTCATCCTGTTTCCTTGAGCCCGTAGAGTCAGACCGGTGGAAGAGACTGAAGTGTTATGTGACATCTTGTGACATGGGAGTAAAACTCGGGAACTGTTCACTGTGTGTATTTCATGTTATAACTACTGCTGTTGATTGAAAAGAATCAGTCCCTGAAAGAGGCAGAGCCTCGGGAGAATCAGAATTGAAAAGCTGCCTGGATTACGCAGGTGTCCTTCACCAGATACTGGGAAAGTCCAGGCAGGCAGAAATGATGACACCACCTAGTGGCATCATGGGGGAACTGCAGGAAATAGCAGCTTTCCCCATCCCATCATCCTCACTACTCCCGCCCTCACAAACCAAGACAAAGACCAACAGGAGCGCATACGGTGCCTCCTAGGAGCCCGTCACCTTAAGCACCATGCTGATCAAATCATCAATATGCAATATAATACATTTTTAAGTTCTGTGGGGTTTTATTTTTATTTTTTGTGTATGAGTGTATTGTCTGCATGTGTATAAGTGCATCCATGTCGTGCAATGCCCCCAGAGGTGAGAAGAAGGCGTCGGATCCCCTGGAACTGGAGGTACAATGATTGTGGTGCTGGGAACTGAACCCAGGTCCTCTGCAAAAACAGTCGGTGCTCTTAGCCGCTGAACCATCTCTCCAGCTCATTTTAAATTTGCTAAACCCTTTTATTTGCTGCCTCTCTGCCCCTCCAGCATGTCTCTCCAGAAATTTCCGTGTTGTCCCGGTTCTCAGCACCTACAGCAGGTAGATGGGGCACACAGGAAGTGCCTAGTTAATATAGCAGGATAGATTCACATCCACGCTGTTCCTAAATTTGTCCCCGAGCCTCTTCCCACAGAGCCAGGATTCACCTGAGCAAGGAGCTCTGCCTCCCCCACCTTCTGGATCATTCTTGGGACGCTAAGGCCCTAGATTTCCCTGTTCCAGAAGCCACTTGCCTCCACCCAGAACCTGCAGGGAGGACTTTTTCCTGGAGTCAGTGAACAAAGGGGTCACAGCTTCCCAGACCGTTTTGCAAGGAGATCCTATTCCAAGTTATCTGGGTCTCTCTGCATCACCTGTGTACCTGTGAACCTCCAAGGTCGTCCTTTCTTCCTCTCTCTTCCCAGAGCTCTCCCTGCATTTACTCGCCTACTAGCCAAAATCCAAGATCCGTGCCCAAAGTCTACTCTGAGATGCAAAACTAGTCAAAAAACTGAGAAGAGGGGAGTATTCACTCAGCCCTGCATCGGACACCTGTATCAACCGCACCACCACCAGTTCTCAGGGAACATCGCAAAGAGGAGCGGGAAGGAATCTAAGAGTTAGAGGAGGGGAAAGGGCACTGCGCGGTGCGATCTGCTGAACGTCACGCAGCTATCACACTCATAAACTCACAGTAGCTGGGGTTACCTGCAGAAGAGCAAGCCAGCCAGAATTCCAGCATAGATGGGGCAGGTGGTCTCCAGACTCCACCCCATACTGAGGGGCTATTGGCAGTGGATGGTTGATGGGGAGGTGACCACTAGTAGGATCCCCATGCTCCAGTGAATGGCCCAAAACCTATGTGTATATGGGCAGCACTAACTGGACTTAATGGGTTAGCAAAAAAACAAAACAAAACAAAACAAAAAACGGACAGGAAAAGCTGGGTGTGGTGGCACATGCCTTTAATCCCAGCAGTTGGGAGGCAGAGGCAGGTAGATCTCTGTAAGATCAAAGCCAATGTGATCTGCAATAGTGAGTTCTAGGCCAACTAGGACTACAAGAGACTCTGTCTCAAGAAACCAAAAGAAAAAAATAATCATTGTATGCGTGTATGAAATTCTCAAAAATAAAGGCATTTTAAAAATCTACTCTTGCAGAGGGCCTGGGTTCAATTTCCAGCACCCACATGGTGGTTAACAACAGTCTACAATTCCAGTTCCAGTGAATCTGACGCCCTCTTCTGACCTCCATGGCATTGCACGATAAGGGTGCACTTACACACATGCAGGCAATACACTCATACACATAAAATAAAAATGATAGGCGCTGGAGAGATGGCACAGCGGTAAAAAACAATGGTTGTTTTTGCAGAAGACCCGGGTTTGAATCCCAGCACCCACATGGCAGCTAACAACTGTCCATAACTCCAGTTCCAGGGGATCCAACAGCCTCTTCTGACCTCCTCAGGCACTGCACAACACAGGTGCACTTACCTACATGCAGGCAATACATGCATACACACAAAATAAAAATAATAAAATTTAAAAATTTTTTAAAATTAAACAAAATAAAAATGATAATTTGAAAAAAAAAAAGTTCCAGCTATCCTGGAACTCACTATGTAGGCCAGACTCAGAAAGATCCGCCTGCCTCTGCCTCCCAAGTGAGCCACCATGCCTGACTAAAAAAAATTTTTTAAATCCACTCTGAGTCATAGACCCGACTAAAGGAGCTCAGTGGCAACCTCTGCATCTTCTCCTCCCATCATGGTAAGCCAGCTGCACCATAAGCATCCTTCTCTTTCTGTACTGTCCTTTATTCACTCCTGTGCTTAGATTCAGAAGGAACCAAAGCTGAGAACAGGCTCACCAAGGAGCAAAGAGACGGCTCTGTGGATGGGAAGTCCTAGGAGTTCAGCCAGCCTATGACTGCACCAGCCAGTCCAATGGGGAAATTGGAAGCTGGGGATATGGCTCAGTAGTTAAGAGCACTGGCTGCTCTTGCAGAGGACCCGGGTTCCATTCCCAGCACCCACATGGCAGTTAACAACAATCCATAACTCCAGTTCCAGGGGGATCTGATACCCTCTTCTGACCTCCACTGGCATTGCACGACACAGGTACACTGATACACATGCAGGCAATACATTCAAACACATAAAATTAAAATAATAAATAAAATATATTTTAAAAAAGATATTTTTAAAACAGCAGGTTTCATATCCAAGAGTATTTAGGAGGACACACGTTGGATATGATGGGGAAGAACAAAGAGAACACGAGGTAAGGTGGGTAGGGAAGTGGGGGTGTATTTGGGAAGAGTTGGAACAGGTGGATATGATCAGAATACATTGTGCATCAAATAAAAATAATAAATAAAAATATTTTTAAAAGAATGGGGAAATGAAGAGAAAACTGGGGAATGAAGAGAGATCAGGGAGGTAGGGATCAAGCCAGTAAAGACAATAGGGTACAATCAAGAGCTGTAATATGAGAAGGTAAGCAGAGTCATGTATATGAGCAGACGGTTGGGGGAGGGCTTTGTATACCCCAACCACGTCAGGTCCTTCCTGCCACCATACCTGGCTACCTTAGTTTTTGAGACAGTTTCTCATTGAACCTGCAGCACATCAACTTGATGAGGCTTTCTGGCCAATGAGCTTCAGAAATCCACCTATCTCTATCACCAATGTCCCCACCTATCTTTCAGGTCGATGTTGAGGATCCAAACTCAGGGCTTCATGTTCCAGCAAGCATTTATTAAGTAACAGCCCTTTGTTTTCATTTTTGAGAAAGGATCTCATTCCTGAAGTGCATGCTGGAGTGGAACTCACTGTATAGGCCAAGACAGTCCCTGATTTATAACAATCCCCCTGCCTAAACCTCCTGAATGCTGGGATCTCAGGCATAAGCCATCATGCCTGGCTCCAATTGTGTATTTTATTATTTTGTTTATTATTTGTGTAGGCCTGTGTGAGATGTGGGAGGAGGGGTGTGCAAGCATGTATGTGTCACAGCATTCACATGGGGGTCAGAGGACAACTTTCAGAAGCTGGTTCTCTCCTTCCACCATGGGGTTCCAGAGATAGTATTCAGTTCCTCGGTCTTGGTCACAAGCACCTTTACTGGCTGAGCCATCTCACTGGCTCCAGTTGAATTTTTTTTTGAGAGTCTCACTATGGTTGGTCTGTAACTCGATTTGTAGACCAAGCTGGCTTTGAACTCACAGAGATCCTCCTGCCTCTGCCTCCCAAGTGCTGGGATTAAAGGTGTACACCACCATGCCCAGCCTACTGGCAGAGGCCAGAAGAGGGCATCAGATGCCCTAGAACAGGAGTTACCTATGCTATTAGCCACCATGTGGGTGCTGGGAACAGAAGCCACATCCTCTGCAAAAGTAGTAATCTATCTCTCTCTATCTCTCTCTCTCTATCTCTCTCTCTCTCTCTCTCCCTCTCCCTCTGTATTTTTGAGACAGGGTCTCCCTGGAGTCCCAGCTAACCTGGGACTCACTATGTAGACCAGACTAGCCTCAAACTCACAAAAGATCCACCTGCCTCTGCCTCCCGAGTGTTGGGATTAAAGGCATGTGCCACCACGCCCAGCCTCAATAATTCTCTTAATTGCTGAGCCATCTCTCCAGCTCCTGCATAATTTTTAAATGCTACACACCTATTGCAGGCAAAAGCCAATTTTGCACTCAATTCTGAGTCCCAAATGAGGCTCTTACACCAAATTCCTGTCCCACAGGGAAACAAATTACCTGTTTTTGTTTTGTGATTGAACCCAGAGCTTCATGCTGAAATCACAGACTATGGCAGAGCTACAACATTAACCTCAGCTAGTTTTTTTTTTATTTTATGTGTATGAGTGTATTGCCTGCATGTAGGTAAGTACACGTGTTATTCAATGCCCCCGGAGGACAGAAAAGGATGTCGGATCCCCTGGAACTGTAATTATGGACAGTTGTTAGCCACCATGTGGGTGCTGGGATTCAAATCTGGGTCTTCTGCAAGAACAATCAGTGTTCTTAATCTTTGAGTCATCTCTCCATCCCCAAACTTTAGCTATTTCAAACAAAGCACTGCATGAACATAGAGGCACAGATACAGTTCTGGGTACACAGTGCAATTTCGATTTAAAACTACTATTCTCCAAGCCCAGTGTGGTGGCATGCCTATAATCCAAGTCCTTGGGAGGTGGAAGCAGGAGATCAAGAGAAATCCTTGTTCTAGGCTAGTCTGAACTACATGAGACCCTGTCTCAAAAAAACAGTGGAGCAGGTGTTAGATTTTTGGAAAATAAAAGGAAAGATAGAGGAGTAGGAGACAAGAAACCAGAACCAGACCTGCAACAGGCAAGGAATATAACTTCCTTTATTCAGAAAAGATACAGTGAGAGGTAGAGGCTGTCCGCAGGTACCAAGCATCTGCAACTAGACAAAATGGGGTGGGGGGGAATACCAGGGTTGTAGGACACAGCTTCACTTAGTGGGGAGTTGAGTTAGTGCCTAGGCTTGGTGTCCTTGGAGTGAGGGTCTCTTCAAGATTATTTCTCCAGAAGCTGGCAGAAGTGTTATCTATGGCCTTAGAGGAGACAGGTGGGCTTCACAAACACTTTCTCTCAGGGTTAGGAGTGACCAACTGATAAAGTGTGAGCAGAGACAGGCTTGAGCAAGGCCAGGCTGCCAATTAAGGGCCAGTTAGACACTTTAAGGGATCTGTGGCTCTTCTGCAATTCACACATTCTATCAGTGGGGGACAGTGTTGGGAGCTATTATTATTATAGGCACAGCCATTGCTGCATTAGGCTGTGGCAGCTTGCCTTGACTTAAGCATTGGAGAAAGAATGCTTCCACCTTGGGAGTTTCCCTGCGCTCTGCTTCTGTGGTCTGAGTTGACAGGCTATGCTTCCCTGATTAATTGGCAGTCTTGGAAACATAACCAAAGAGTTCTGTTTCAGTTTATGGGCACCGGAGTTTCTCAGCACCATTAGTTTGGTTTCTATATAGAAATAATGAATTATAGTAGTTGCTAAGAGTAATCACAAACAGTACACCTTATATCTAAGATATTATAAATATTATGTAACTGAATCTTGGATACTGTAAACGTTGTGTGAGTTTCGGTTGGTGAAGTAATGTATTCTTGGTGGTAACAAAATGTATCCTTGGTTATTCCTTGGTTACTTTCTGTTTAGTGATGTATCCTTAGTTATTCCTTGGTTACTCCAGATCTGATTCCTATATAAGCTTGCTTTAGTTCACAATAAACATGCACTGGCACATAGACCCCTGCATCTCCTGTGTCTTGATTTCTATCCGTCGGGGTCCCCAAGCCCTTCAGGCTTGGACTGTGGTCACTGCACCATGACAGGACAGACTATGCGAGCCATAGGATGGGGAGGAGTGCTGTGAAAGTCCGCCTTCTGGGCATGACATGGTTGTTGTACCCATGAACTCCCAGCAGCTGTGGTGACCTACGCAAAACCTGCACTAGATTGGGCCCATCAACAGTCCATCACGGATGGGGGAGGGGCCCATAAGGCCCTACCCTCCCTGAACAATTTTGCCAGTCAACAGTTGCCCTGGGTCGGAGTCATATGACTCAGTGATGTAGCCACTGGAAAGTTGCCCTCACTCAGGTAAATACCCCCACCCATGTTCAGGAACTCAGTGGACTACACAAAACCAGATGTGAAAGTAAGAAGACTTTGGAAGAAGGGGTTCTGTGGGAGGACGGGGGTAATGCGGGAGAATATGGTCAAAATGCATTATGTATGTATGATACTGTGAAATAAAAATATTCATACCAAAAATATCTATACCCAAAACTACTATTCCCAGCATGCCCTTTGCCGTGGGGATAGGTGCTGAATTCAGGTAGTGGAGTCTCCAGAACCACATTTCCCCAAATGCAACGCTTATTTCGCTTGCTGTTATCTACAGGACCTTCGCCCACAAGGTCCAGCATGCATTTGGGGACTAGCGAGCGCCCTTTGATAGGAAAAGGACAGTCGCGCGGCATTCTGGGAAGGCGGCCCGACCTTTTTCCCCAGCGGACCCGGGGGAAAGAGCCAACCCATTCGCGAAACTACAAATCCCAGAGAGCCATGCGCGGGGAGGCCGGTGGGTTCTTCTGCCGGAAGTTCCCTCTATCCCTGGGCCCTACAACTACAGACCGAGCCGGAGCCGCCCAGTTGCTGCGGGACCCCGGCCGCTGGGGTCCAGACAGGGGTCGCCATGGTAACGGGGGCGCGTCCCACCTGGATGGGCAGAGGGAGGGTCCACGCGGGGGAACTGACAAGCTCCCGGTCGCGGATGGTCTGGGCTAGGCACAGGCTCTCGGGATTGGGGCTGATCAGGGGTTCGGTAAGTGGGATCCGGGCCTTGGATGCTGCGCTGCGGAATGTGTTTGCGACTCCGGGCAAGGGGAGCCAGGGGAAAGGGCTGTACTGGTGGGAGACAGGGAGGCTTGGGAGGAGGTGGGACAAGACACTGGAGGTGGGGAAGAGGATGGAGAAGAACCCAAGACTGCAGCTGGGGATTGGGGTGGGGGAAGAGTGGGGGTCTCCCTTATGGGAGGGCAAGGAGTTTGGCTTTACAGGTGGATGAAGGAATGTTGGAACAGAATTAGGATACAGCCCCAGGGAGAAGTTATCTCCAGTGGAAGAGAGTAGGTCCTGGAAACCGGAAGTCAGCCACAGTAGGGTTAGGGTTAGAGTGCTGCAAAAAGGGAGCGGGCTTGGGTAGGGAGTGGGTTCTAGAAGTGAATGGGGGGCAGCCGAACAGGTCTTTCCATGGAAGAGAGGCTTGGGACTGGGGTGCAGAGGAAGCTTGGAAGTGTGACACTTAAGGAGAGGGGCTTTAGAAAAGGCAAGGACTGTGCACTGGATTGAAAGAGTGCTTTGGGAAGAAGATGTGTGGGAGGAGGGTGTCAGAACAGGGGATGAATCTTCTCCCAAGGAGCAGGGTCCTCGGAGGTGGAGTGTGACTTTTGGAACAACAGAGGCCAGCCTTGTCAGGGGAGAAGGGATGTTTGCTAGGAAGGCTCACAAGAGCGCTAAAAATGAGGTGGAGGAGGTCAAAGTGGAACATCACCAGGGAACATGTTTGGAAAGGACCCCCCCCGCGCCCCACCCCTGGGAACATTGGAGGGATGGATGCAGAATGAAGCGACTTCTCAGATGGGTTCCCAGAGGTGGAACGATTCTCACTGGGAGAAACAGGAAGAGGTGGGAGGAGGGGTGTTTGGAGTAGGACACTGAGGGCTCAACTCCAGACCTGCTTCCAGCTGCCCTTCCATTAACCTCCTCTGCCTGGCTCTGCCCCAGCCTGTCTACTGTGCCCACCCCTTTCCTTCCTGTGCTGCCCAGAACTGGCTCAGCAGAAGTTCTTGGAAGGAGCCTGTAACATCCTGTTCTTCCTCTATTACTTGGGTTAAAGAGGGGGAATAGAGTATGTAGAGAACGAGGCTTAGGAAAGAGAGTAGAGCCCCATAAAGAGGACTCAGAGCAAACCATCTAGCTCTGCCAGCTCTGCTTTGGCTGTGAGACCTCCTCTCCCTGAACCTCAGTTTTGTCATCTGTGAAATGGGCAGAATTGGGCTGGGAGCCAGGCTACCCACAGTAAATTTGAGCTATGGTTTTTCTTTGCTCCCTTTCCACCTTTTTTCATTTCAGTACTGAGGATTGAACCTAGGGTCTCACACATGCTACACAAGTCATCTACCCCTTAGCTCTATCTCCAGCCACATAGTTTCTCCTTCCCTCCCCACCCCCACCCCTTTCTCAGTACTAGGAATGAAACTCAGGGCCTTATGCACAGTAGACAGTTACCCTGCCACTGACCTATATCCCCAGCCCTTTTTGGTTTTTGTTTTGTTTTGTTTGCTCTGTGTGTGTGTGTGTGTGTGTGTGTGTGTGTGTGTAGGTGAGAGACAACTTGTAGGAGATGGCTCTGTCCTTCCATCATGTGGGTCTCCCAAATCAAACTCAGGTGTCAGGCTTGGGCAAGCACCTCTCCCTGCTGAGCCATCCGATCAGCCCCTTTTGTACTTTTTGAGACAGGGTCTCACAAGTTGACAGGTCAGCCTAGGCTGCCATGGGAGACCTTGTCTTTAAAAAAAAAAAAAAAAAAAAAACAGGAAAAGCAGGGGCTGGAAAGATGTCGACTCAGTGGTTAAGAACATGTATTGCTCTTGCAGAAGATCCAAATTCAGTTCCCAGCACCCACACTGGGTGGCACACAACTACCTGTAACTCCAGCTCCAGGGGATCTGATGCCTCTGGCCTCTGAGGTCAAGTGTACTCATGTGAATATACCCCAGCACGCACACACACACACGCACACACACACACACACACGGTGGCACATGCCTTTAATCCCAGCGCTTGGGAGGCAGAGATGGGCAGATCTCTGTGAGTTCATGGCCATCCTGGTCTACATAGTGAGTTCCAGGACAGCTGGGGCTACAGGGAGACCCTGTCTCAAAAAGACTCCCCACATACAAAAAAAAATGCTGGATTGCATGTTGTGTGCCTATAATCCCAGCACTTGGGAAATTGAATCAGGAGTTTAATGTCTGCTCAGCTGTATAATGAGTTTGATACCAGCCTGGACTAACCCTGTGTCAAAATAAATAAACAAAATGGCATATATTTATTAACTGCCTACTTAGCAGTCACTGAACTTGGTTGATTACACAAGCTGGTGATACCACTCAGTGGTAGAGCTCCTGCCTAGAATCCCCCAGTGAGGGGCCGGGGCGTTGCTCAGTGGTAGAGCACCTGCCTAGAATCCCCCAGTGAGGGGCCGGGGCGTTGCTCAGTGGTAGAGCACCTGCCTAGAATCCCCCAGTGAGGGGCCGGGGCGTTGCTCAGTGGTAGAGCACCTGCCTAGAATCCCCCAGTGAGGGGCCGGGGCGTTGCTCAGTGGTAGAGCACCCTCCTGGCATATACAAGATGCCCTGGGCTCATCCCCAGCACTGCAAACACACACACTGGCAAGATGGGGCTTCTTGGGAAACTTGTTTTGTGGGTGAGGAAACAGGTTCAGAGGAGCATGTAAGATGTGCTGGAGTCTGGGACTTGGTCAGCCCCTCAGTGGAAGAGAACTCACATCCCAGGGGAGTTGCAGACTTGGGTCAGCCCATGTCCAATGTGGTCCGGTGAGGCTCTGGGAGTCAGCCCTAGAAATCTGACTGCAGAGACCCTGCACCCCGCCTTCTCTCCTGTGGGATGGCCGGTGGTGCCCACCCCCCTCCAGCCCCCTCCTCTCTGATTTCCACTTCTGCTTGCCCTCAGATCCGCTTCATCCTCATACAGAACCGGGCAGGCAAGACGCGCCTGGCCAAGTGGTACATGCAGTTCGATGATGACGAGAAGCAGAAGTTGATCGAAGAGGTGCACGCTGTGGTCACCGTCAGGGATGCCAAGCACACCAACTTTGTGGAGGTGACCCACACCCCTTCCCTCAGCCTCCCACTTCCCTGGCACCTCTGCCTCCTGCTGCCTGCCCACCTCTCATAAAAGCAGCCCTCTGATGACCCTTCATCCTCGGTTCATACACTCTGCATGCTTTTAAGCACTTCCTTTTTCCAGGGGTGGGGACAGTACTTGGCCCTTGTGAAAAATTATGAACAGAAATAGCTTTGAATGAGAGGGAAGGATAGTCTTGAGGGCTGTGGACACACACGGCCCACGTTTCATCAGAGTCCAGATTTGGTTGTTTTCTCTTTGTGAAAAACTTATTTTTCATATTAATTTTGTGTGTGTGTGTGTGTGTGTGTGTGTGTGTGTGTTACGATGAGTGTGTGAAGGTCAGAGAACAACTTGTGGGAAACGTCTCCTTTTACCGTGTGGGTCCTAGGAATCCAACTCAGGTCATCAGTTTTGGCAGCAAGCTCCTTTACTCACTAAGCCATCTTTGTGGCCCATGGTTTCCTTTTCTGTTTGTTTCACATTGAGTTAGAGTCTCACTGTGTGGTCCTGGATGCAGGCAATACACTCATCCATATCAAATAAAAAATAATTTGAAATTTTAAAAAACTAAATATAGCTGGGCGTGGTGGCGCACGCCTTTAATCCCAGCACTTGGGAGGCAGAGGCAGGCGGATCTCTGTGAGTTCAAGGCCAGCCTGGTCTACATAGTGAGTTCCAGGACAGCTGGGGCTACAGGGAGACCCTGCTTCAAAAAGACAAAAAAAAAAAAAAAAACATAAATTAAAACTAATTCCTTAAAAAATTCCTTTAAAAAAAATCCCCAAGGGACTGCAGATATGGCTCAGTGGTTAAGAGTGTTGGTACTTTTGCAGAGGACTGGAGTTTGGTTCCCAGAACCCATGTCAGGCTCACAACCACCTATAGCTCCAGTTTCAAAGGATCTGACACCCTCTCTGACCTCTACAGGTATTTGCACATACTAGCACATGAATAAAAAATAAATCTAAGAAATTTATATCCAAAATAGAGCATAGGGGTGTAATTCAGCAATAGGCTACTTCCTCTGATGTGTGATTCTGATTTCAGTTCAGTCCCCAGCATGAAAGAGACAGAAAAAGGGAAGGTGTGCCTTGTTTGTTCTACTGATATTTGCACCCAAGGGCAGAAGGGCTGAGGGAATGGAAGGAGATGGTTTGGAACCAGGAACATTCCAAGCCTAGGGAACAGCTGGTGCAAAGGCCCTGAGGCAGGAATAAAGGTAGAGAGTTCCTGAAAGAGCAGGAAGGAGGGTGGGCCAGGCCAGGCCAGGCCAACAGGGTCTGAGAGTCTTCAGGAACACTTAGTGGCCAGAGCCACAGGAAGGTTTTGAGTGGCAGGACGTGGACTGGCATAAGTTTTCAGACTCCTCCAAAGGTTGTTTCTGTTTTTCATTTTTATTTAGTATTTGAGGGGGCATGCTACGATACATGTCTGGAGCTCGGGACAACTTTGTGGAGTTGGTTTTCTCCTTCCACCTTTATGTGGGTTCTGGTCACCAGGCTTGTGTAGCACAAGCCTTTACCTACTGAGCCTATTTTTTGTTTTTGTTTTTGTTTTGCTTTTTGGTTGTCGGTTTTTTTTTGCGGGGGAGGGGTTGCTGTTGTTTGGGGGATTGTTTTTTGTTTGGTTGGTTTTTGAGACAGGGTCTCCTTGTAGCCCAGCTGGCCTGGAACTTGCTATGTAGACCAGGCTGGCCTTTATGTCAGAGATCCACCTCCCTCTGCTTCCTGAGTGCTGGGTTTAAAGGCATGTACCACCAGCCCACCTTTGTTGTTTTTCTGGTTTTAGAGACAGCTAGCTTCAAACTCACTATGTAGCTGAGGATAACCTTGAACTCCTGATCCTCCTGCCTCTACTTCCCTGGTGCTAAGGTTACCTTGATTTTGCCTTTTTGAGACAGGATCTCACGCTATAGCCCAGGCTAACCTGCAACTTACTATGCGGTCCAGGCTTGCCTTGAACTTGACGCAATCCTCCTGCCTCAGCCTCCTGGGTGCTGAGAATATAGGTGTATTCCACCCCCAGACTGGCTTCATATTCAGGATCCTTCTACCTCAGCCTCCTCAGTGCTAGGGTCGCAGGCCTGTGCCACTACACCTGGCTGTGAGCCCCCTGCGGGGAGCAGGAACACAGCAGGGACCCCTCAAGGTGACAGCAGCGGTGCCTGGAGATGCTGACCAGGCCACCACGGTGAGGCCACCACACACCAGCAGGCCTGCAGGAGATGGGTGTGGGGAGCAGAGAAGGTAGGAGCCGGGGCCTGAGCTCTGATTGCAGCTCCGGTCCCCAGGCCACAGCCCTATTCTTCCCTGAGGTACACACACCCAAGACACAGGTCAGGGTGCAGAGCAGGATAGCGCTGTCTGCTCACAGTCCTTGGAGGTGTTGGGAGAAAGTAACAGTCACCATCGAGGGGGAGGCTGGGAAAGAGGATGGAAGTGCTTTCTGCAGGGATCCAGGCCAAGGGATTCACGGGGACAGTGAAGACCAGACGCCACCTCAAGGCAGGGGATGGAGACGTAGACGGACAGTGTGACCTATGGGTGTCCCTGTAGCCAAGAACACGGCCTTGAGCAGATAAGGGGTAGCCAGTAGAGCCCCTGGTATCCCTGCTAAGAGCCATGTGCTGTGCAGGGACAGGGGGAGGGTGGGAGACCTAGGGTGCTGGCTGGTGTCCTGGCACTGGGCAATCCCACTTAGCACTGAGCACAGTCCCACATAGCACTGGGTTGATGTGTACCTGAACATTCTGAAAGGGTCATTAGAGCCAGGTAGATGGGGCAGCCAAAAAGGAGGACCAATTAGATAGGCATGTGACAAGGGGGCCTCACCCTCGGGTCTTCGGTTCCCCAGGACCCATGCACCCCTTCATTTGTTTACACATTCTTTCTTTCATTTGTTCGTTCCTGTGGTTATCTACCTAGCATTGCTTCAGGTGACTCTTCTGTGACCAGCCCTGTGCTGGAGTCACAGCAATGACTCAACCTTGTGCTACCTTCCCAGGGCTCACAGTCCACTGACAGTTATAGGCCTGTCTGTCCTCTAGAGTGGACAGGACTGGATAAAGGAACCTGGCATCAGGGAAAGGCTCCTGATTCAGCCTGGAAGTCAAGGCTGGCTTCCTAGAAGAGAGGACATAGTGGGGAACAGGAGAAAGCTGGTTCCACTCCACACTGAGTGGGACATCAGGGTAGGCTGCCTGGAGGAGGCATTTGTGACTGAAAAACAAAGGACGAGTCATCACCCATCCAGGGACCAGGTCAACCCACTGTGCTTTTTCTGCTTTTGGGTTTTGTTTGTTTGTGGGTTTGTTGTTCTAAGACCGGGTGTCAAGTAGCCCAGGCTGGCCTCCAACTTCCTATGTAGCTGAGGATAGCCTTAAATTCCTGATCTCCCTGCCTCCACTGCCAGAGTGCTCACAGGCAGGCACCACCACACTCTCTGAAGAGAGAGGCTCTCTTCCCTCTTACTCATCAGCACACAAGTCTCAGCACCAGTAGTAGCTTCCTGTGGCTGCAAGCACAACCTGGGGGGCCTTTCGGAAGTCTAGGGGAGAAGCCCCTTCTCTGCCTTTTCCAGCTTCAGCAGCCACCTGCCGTCCCAGGCTCCCCATCCCGACTCCCCATCCCTTCCTCCATCTTCAAAGCCAGTGCTATCTAGCCTCATTCTTTGACCCTCATGTCCTACCTCCCTCTTTCCTGCATGAAGACTGTACAGCTGCTTGTCCCTCTTAATAATCCAAGATAATCTCCCCATCAATTTTTTTCCTAATGCTGGAGGTAGAACCCAGGGCTTTGCACATACTAGGAAAATACAGTCACATCCCCCAGCCCCTCACTGGGGGACTCTAGGCAGGTGTTCTACCACTGAGCCATGTTCCCAAGCCCTTTTTTATTAATTCCCATACACTGATTTTATCCCCAGTATTAATGCAGTAATGCCCACATACAGACTGTGGTCAGCATACTCTACCCTGCTGGCCTTGCCCTTGTGGCTCTCTTGCACACTGCAGGCTGAGAGTTCCTCCTCCTCTGAAAGTCTCAGCTCCTCCAGGACCTGCCCCACAGCTGCACCTACTCCAGCTACACATACTGAGATGTCCCCTCTACTCTCCCAGCCACTGTCCAACCTCTACCTCTTCCCACCCTAAGTCCTCACTGTCTAGGGATGGTTCAGCCTCCCCATTGTTCTGTGAGCCTGATAGAGAAGCTAAGCATGTCCTATTGTGTCCCCAGTGCCACCTTGCCCAGGTCTAACACTGAGTAGGCACCTCCAAAGGTGACCACATCTTAATTGTTAGGATGTGGATATGTGATCCTACATGGCAAAAGGGAGCGCAGGTGTGATTGAGAAGTTTGGTGGGTACCAGGTGTGGTGGCACACACCTTTAATCCCAGCACTCTCTGGAGGCAGAGGCAGGAAGCTCTCTGAGTTTGAGGCCAGGAGTTTGGTGGGAAGCTGGGGCCATTAGTGTGCTTGCTGAGCATGCACGAAGCTCCAGGTTCAACCTCAGCACCACGTAAAATGGGTTTGACACGTATCTGTAATACTAGCACTTGGGAGGAGGAGGCAGGAATATCAGGACTTTGAAGTCATCCTCAGCTACACAGTGAGTTCCAGTACAGGCTGGGAAGTGTGGTGGTGTGTGCCTGTAACACTGGCATTGGATTTGTGTGTGTGTGTTTGCTGGGTGTGGAAGCCAGAGGTCAACCTTGGGAGCCCTCCTCCTCATTTTTTTGAGACAGAATCTCTCATTGGGACCTGGAGGTCACTAATTAATCTAGCTGTCTGGCCAGCTGCTCCCAGGATCTACCCACCTCCGCCTCCCCAGAGCTGGGATTACAAGCTTGTGCCAGCGTGCCTGACTTTTTGTGTGAGTGCTGGGGACAAACTTGGGATCTCGTGCTCGTATGAAAGCACTTTACAGACAGCCATCCCACCCTCCTCTTCCCCTCCCTCCCTCCCTTCCTTCCTTTCCTTCAACATAGTCTCACCCCGTAGTAGCCTACCTCCACCCTTAGCGATCCTCCTGTCTGACTCTGAAGTGCTGGAATTACTCACATGCCACCCACGCACAGCAGTTAGCCCAGTGCCTGGGATGCTGAGGTAGGAAAATAAGGAAAACTTTGAGGACAGTCTGATCTACATATCAAGTTCTAGACCAATGCTACATAATGAGACCCTGACTCAAAAAAAAAAAAGAAAGAAAGAAAAGAAAAGAAAGGGAAGGAAAAGGAAAATCAATAATAAAATGGTGCACTGGGCTGAAAAAGTGTCAAAATTTAAGGACTAATGATGATACCTGAAGTTGCCACCAGGTGGTGCTCCAGACACCCAGAGAACTAGGATTTCACCGAACTATGCTTGTCGTGTCTATGCTAGTCAGTAGTACCCTCCTGTTCATTACTTACTCCTCATTTGCTGGGACTGGAACCCAGGGCCTCATGCACACCAGACAAGTGCTGTACTGCTGAGCCACACCCAGCCCCTCATTGGGGGATTCTAGGTAGGTGCTCTACATAGCGAGTTTCAGGCCAGCTAGGGCTTCAGGGAGACCCTGTCTCTCTCTCTCTCTCTCTCTCTCTCTCTCTCTCTCTC
>NW_008331138.1:165017-184237 GCF_000622305.1 Nannospalax galili
TATATATAATTAGTCTGGATTCCTGGTTCAGGCATCTATATGAGTTGTGTGAGCTTTGTTCTAATATTTAGCAATTTAGCATTGAGCATCCATTAACTGAAACTCTGAAATCCGATATGGTCCAAAATAAGGTACTTTTGTGGACTTTTTGTTTTTTTGTTTTTGTTTTGTTTTTCAAGGCAAGGCCTCACTGTGTTGCCCAGGCTGGTCTGAAATGCCTGGCTCAAGTGCTCCTCCTGCCTCAGCCTCCTGAGTAGCTGGGACTATAGGTGCCCACCACCATACTCAGGTCAGAGCGTTGAGCCAGGTTTGGTGCTGTGTGCACATAATTCCAGAATTTGGGAAGTGGAGGCATGTAGATCAAGAGTTCAAGGTCACCAGGCTTGGTGGTGCACACCTTTCATCCCAGCACTTGGGAGGCAGAGGTAGGCAGATCTCTGTGAGTTCACTCCAGCCCCACTACAGGGAGACCCTGTCTCAAAAAAAGACCAAAAAAAAAAAAAAAAAAAGCATTTAAGGTCATCTTCAGATACTTAGCCATTTCAGGTACAGCTTGAGCTACATGGTAAAACAGTGATTCAAAAAAAAAACAGACTTTGTTTTTATTTTGTTTTGAGATAAGGGCCCATCATATAGCCTAAAGTGGCTTCAAACTTGTGATCCTCCTGCCTCAGACCCCTTAATACTGAGATCACAGGCATTGCCACCATACCTAGTCCCAACCCCTGCCCCGGGCTCCTTCATAGTCTGGTTCCTGTGCCTGGAACTTTCCTGCCTGTCTTTCCAGCTCTCAGATCAAATGTCCCCTCCACCAGGAAGCCTCCCTAACTCCCAAGAGATTTGGGCTCCACTCTGGACCCCTAAAACCCAGTCCTCTAACCTTGGGGATTGTCTGTCCCACTGCCTGGGATGAGTGACCCTGTGTTAGACTGTGAACCCAAGTGGGTGGGGCTGGGCCTGGCTCTGTCACCACTGCCCCCAGGCCCAGGAACAGGGCTATGTCTGAGGTTATATACAGTGGGACAGCAACACATGTAGTCCCCTCTACTAGGTCAGCGGGTCTGAGCATGCTCCATTACTGACAGCCTTTCTCCCCATAGTTCCGGAACTTCAAGATCATTTACCGACGCTACGCTGGCCTATACTTCTGCATCTGCGTGGACGTCAATGACAATAACCTGGCCTATCTCGAGGCCATCCACAACTTCGTGGAGGTGGGTCAGGCGCCAGCCTCGGGGCCCTGGAGTGGTGGGGGCAGTCAGTGGGCCTCTCCTCAGTTTCCCTCTGGGTATGGATGAGTCTTATTTTTCTACCCAACCTCTCCCTTCTCAGCTCTCATCTGCCCTGGCAAACTGCACCCTAGTTTCTGCCCATCTGCCAGCCAGGTCTCCCTTCATCTCTTTCTCCTGGTATCGCTTATTTACTTGTTTGTTTATTTTTTTAACATATGTGTACATGCCTGTGCCATGGCACCCTGTGGAGGTCAGAGGACAGCACTCAGAGTCAATTCTCTCCTTCCACCATGTGGATTCGAGGGACTGAACTCAGGTCGTCAAGCTTGGCAACAAGTGCCTTTACCCACTGAGCCATCTTGCCAGCCCCTCTCCTGATCTTTCTGTACCATCACCCAGTCATCGTTTTTCTATTTCTTTCTTTCACCATCTCTGTCTCTATCTTTCAGTTCTTTTTGATAACTAGTTTGTTTGAGACAGTGTCTTGCTATGTAGCCCAGGCTGGCCTGGGACTCATGATCTGTCTTCCGGCCTCAGTTTCCCCAGTACTGGGATGACAAGCAGGCAGGATCCCATTGCCATCTCTTCCCCCATCACATTCTTTTTTATTGTGTGTGCATGCGTGCGTGCGTGCATGCGTGCCATGGGTATAGGGTGCCTGATGATCCAGAAGGTGATGTCAGATGCCCTAGAATTGAAGTAATAAGCAGTTGTGAGCTCCCAAGGTAGGTCCCAATCCTCCTTGTGCATCCCAAGTTCTGGCATTTCAAGTGTGGGCCTCCATGCCTGGTTTTTTGCAGTGCTGGGCATCAAACCCAGGGCTCCATGGATGCTAGGCAAACACTTTACCAACTGAGCTACATCTCCTAGGCTTCCCTGCCTGACTTTTTATTTTATTTAATATTTCATTATTGTGTGTGTGGCACATGCCATGGCACACGCATGAAAGTCATCGGACAGCTTTTAGAGTTGGTTCTCACCTTCTACCATGGGATCTGGAGATTGAACTCAGGTCGTCAGGTTTGCATAGCAAGCACTTTTACCCAGTGAGCCATCTCGGCAGTCTGCCCCTTCCCCCACTTTAAGACAAGGTCTCCCTATAGCCCCAACTGACCCAAAACTTGTATGTAGACCAGACTAGCCTTATCTCACAGAGCTCCTCCTGCCTCTGCCTTCAGCATACTGGGATTAGCAGTGTGCACCACCACCCTCACCCTACCTGACTCATTTCTGGGCTTCATCTTTCTCTCCCAGGTGTTAAATGAATATTTCCACAATGTCTGTGAATTGGACCTGGTGTTCAACTTCTACAAGGTAGGCTCCTGGGAAAGTGGACAGCAGGCCATGGTGGGGTGTGACTGGAGCCATCACAGACTTACTTGGGCCTGCTGCTCTGTTTATCGACTCAGGACTAAGCTTTCGACATCCACAGGCTGGCCACTACTACAACAGCTAGGCCTGCCTTCCCTCACTCGAGCCCCTCCCGGCTCCCTTCCTTGTCTAGGTTTACACAGTGGTGGACGAGATGTTCCTGGCAGGTGAGATCCGGGAGACCAGCCAGACGAAGGTGTTGAAACAGCTGCTGATGCTGCAGTCCCTGGAGTGAGTCGGGCCTCTGACCAGCCTGGCCTGCTGGACCAACCTGCCTGCTCGTCCCCCCGTCAGGCCCTCGGCCCACCCCAGCAGCCCCCTCCCTCCCTCAGCTGCCCCGGAGGAAGGACCCAGCAGGGTCTGGGCCACATGGGAGGAGGCCGCACCCCACTGCCTCTGGGCCCCAGCCTTGGCAGAGGCCACCTTGATGTCCCGAGTAACTGTGCCATTGTCATGACGCTGTGAGTGTGCGTGTGTGGAGCCCCCAATAAACCCGTGGTCCTGCCTGGCCTTGCTGTCTCTGAGTCTTGTGTGTCTTCATGGGAGCCGTAGACCCTTAGAAAGCCTTGCCTTTGTTCCACCTGTGCTGTGAGTCAGTCAACAACGTGTCTCACTGGGTGGGGAAAAGCAGAGGAACCTACACGTATTTCAGACATGCCTCTACCCAGAAAGGGCCCCCAAGACTAAGGGGTGACAGGTTTGGACACCAAACACTAGCTACTCAAATAATACTCAGAGCTAGCACCTAACAGCACCAAGAATCTACAAGCAATATTAAACTACAGCCCCAGCTGCCGGGTTTTTGAGACAGAGTCTCCCTGTCTAACCCAGGCTGGCCTTGAACTCACAGCACCTTCCTGCTTCAGCCTCCCAAGGTCAAGGATTGCAGTGCATCACCACACCCAGCTTCTGAGCAGTTATTTCATGCTCACAAGATTGTAAGGAAGGGACTGTTAATTGTCCCTTTTTCTAAGTGAGGTGACTGAGCCCAGGAAAGTGAGAAGACTTTCCCCAAGTTCATGCCCTGAGTCAGGTTGATGTGGAGCCACTTCGGAGACCCAGAGGATGGCTCCAGGATCCTTGTTTCAAACCACTAGATCCGGTGATGGCTGGGGATATAGGAACTATACATAATGTGTTTCCCAGCAATAGCCCTGTTGGCAGTGGGCAGGGACAGTTGATGGTGTGACTATCCTTGGCCTGACCATACCCTGGCTTCCATCCTCCAAGTACCACAGGAGACCGTCTGGCCAATGTGACAAGAGAAGATGGCCCTGAATCCAGGCCTAAGGGCACAAGACTGTATTGCCAGCTACTTAAGTGGCTGAGGCAGGAAGATCACAAATTCAAGGCCTGCCTGGACTATAGAGTTCAGTGACAGCCTATCTCAAAAAGCAAAAAGAGGGCTAGGCTGTAGCTCAATAGTTGACTGGTCATCTAGAACCCCCCAGTGAGGGGTGGGAGCGCGGCTCGGTGGTAGAGCACCTGCCTAGGATCCCCCAGTTGAGTGGCTGGGGGCATGGCTCAGTGGTAGACAGCTTGCCTAGCATGCATGAAGCCTCGAGTTTAATCAGTTACTTCAAAAAAAATAATAATAAATCTCTTGTGAGATCAAGGCCAGCCTGGTCTACATAGTAAGTTCCAGACAAGCTGGGGCCAGAGGGACTGGAGAGATGGCTCAGCATGTGACTGCTCTTGCAGAGGACCTGGGTTTGGTTACCAGCACCCACATGGCAACTAACCACCATACCTAAACTCTAGTTCCAGGAGATCTGATGCCATTTCTAGCCTCTGTGAGCATTGCATGACATGGCTACACTTATATACATGCAGGCAAAACACTCATAAAATAAAAATAACCCAAGTTAACAGCCAAGTGATCTTTTGGAAAAGTGTTTGAACTTCCTTGCCTCAGATGCTTCATCTGGAAAATGGATTGATGATAATTTTTCTATTTTTCTTCTTTTTTTGATATTTTGAGCCAGGGCCTCAAAATATGTAGCCCAGGCTGGCCCTGAACTCATTACAAGTCTCCTGTGTCAGCTTCCTCACTGTTGAGATTACATGTTCAGCTGGTAATGATAGGGGTTTTTTAAAGATTTATTTTATTTATGTGTATGTGCATGTCTGTATATGTGTATGTCCACGTGAGTGCAGGTGCTCACAGAGGCCAGAAGAGGGTGTCAGGTACCTGGAGCTGGATTTACAGTTGGTTGTGAACTGCCATGTGGATGCTGGGAACTGAACACTGCAAGAGTAGCCAGTGCTCTTAACTGCTGAGCCATCTCTCTAGCCCTAGTAATGGCAGGGTTTTTTGTCATCTGTGTGTGAGTATTCCATTAATTCATATATTGTCAGGCACACATTCACTGTATAGACATTAAGTGCCTGCAGTGTGCCAGGCACTAGCAGAGACCCAGAGGTGGCTATAAAAGTAGAAAGCTGGCTTCAGGTGGATCTCAGTTGGCAGTGTCTGCATAGCAAGCACGAAGCCCTGGGTTCTATTCCCAGCACCACATAAAGTGGGCGTGGTGGTGCACACCTATAACCCCAGCACTCAGGAGGTAGAGATGGGAGGATTGGGAGTTCAAGGTCATCTGTTACAGCCTAGGATCCATGAAACCTTGTCTAGAAAACATTTTAAAAAGTGCTGTTGAGACCCCCACAAACCTACTTCCAATGACTAATTACAAAACCAGGCAGAGGGCTGGAGAGGTGCCTTGGTGGTTAAGATCACTGGCTGCTCTTTCAGAGGACCTGGGTTAAATTCACTCAGCCCACATGGTGGCTAACAACCATCCTAATTCCAGTTCAAGGGGATCCAATGCCCTCTTCTGGCCTCCAAGGGCATTGTACAACATGGGTGCACTTGGGTACATGCAGGCAAATCACACACATACACACACACACACACACACACACACACACACGTATATCAAAAAACGTTTTTTAATAGGCAGGTGAGATGGCTCAACGGGTAAAAAGTGTTCACAAAGCAAGCCTGAGTAGGATCTCAGAACCCCAAAGTCAGATTCACTGGTCTACACCTATAATCCCAGCACTTCTTTTTTTTAAATATTTTAATTATTATTTTTATTTTATGGGTATGAGTGTTATGCCTGTATATATGGAAGTGCACCCGTGTTTTGCAGTGCTCGCAGAGGTCAGAAGAGGGCATCAGATTCCCTGGAACTGGAGTTGTGGAAGGTTGTTAACCGCCATGTGAGTGCTGGGATTCGAACCCCAGTCCTCAGTGCTTTTAATGGCTGAACCATCTCACCAACCCCTGTAATCCTAGCACTCTATCACGAAACGGGAGGTGGAGACAGAAGAATCACCCAGAAGCTTGCAGGGGAGATCACTGGGAGTAAACAGCACAACAGAAGAAACAAGAGGTCCTGCCTCCACAAAGTGGACGGAGAACCAACTCCTGAAGGTGGCTCTTTAACCTACACACACACACACACACACACACACACACACACACACACACTGAGCACCTCACCCTCTCGTCCCTCTCCTGCATTGCTGGTTGGGAGCACAACATGGAGCAGCTGGGCTGGAAAGCAGCCAGGCAGTTTCTTACCAAGGTAAACATGCCCATGACTCAGAAGCATCATTCCTACTTATTTGCCCAAAAGAAATAAAAACTTATGTCCACACAGCACTGTGCCTGTGTCCATGGTAGCCTTCTACACAGTAGCCAAGAGGCGGAGCCAGCCCCCATGCCCATGAATTCACACAGGCGAAAATCACCTGGCCATAAAAAGAAAGGAAGCATTGACGCACACCACAGCATGGAACTCACACCTGAAGGGAACACAAACGATCTGCACCAGGAGGCGACAGTACGGATCAGATCTACATTACCCTCAGGTACACAGCAAGGTCTATGCCAGTCTGGGCCACGTGAGACCCTGTCTCAAAATAAAACCAATCAAAACAACATACAGTGCTTGGCTCCAGGTATACCAGATGTACAGAACAGGAAACTCCATTAACATGGAAAGCTGATCAGTGATGTTCTAAAACTGGAGGAGAGAAAGGCAGTATGCTTAATGCGTAGGATTAGTTGTTTTAGGTTTTTGCTTTCTGGGGATTGAACAAATGGCCTTCTTTGTGCCAAGTAAATGTTCTACCCCTGAGCCACACCCCAGCCCCTCACTGAGGGAGTCTAGGCAGGAGCTCTACCACTGAGCCACACCCCAGCCCCTCACTGGGGGAGTCTAGGCAGGGGCTCTACCACTGAGCCACACCCCAGCCCCTCACTGGGGGAGTCTAGGCAGGGGCTCTACAGCTCTACCACTGAGCCGCCCCCCAGCCCCTCACTGAGGGAGTCTAGGCAGGACCTTTCCCACTGAGCCACACCCCAGCCCCTCCCCGGGGGAGTCTAGGCAGGACCTTTCCCACTGAGCCACACCCCAGCCCCTCCCCGGGGGAGTCTAGGCAGGACCTTTCCCACTGAGCCACACCCCAGCCCCTCCCCGGGGGAGTCTAGGCAGGACCTTTCCCACTGAGCCACACCCCAGCCCCTCCCCGGGGGAGTCTAGGCAGGACCTTTCCCACTGAGCCACACCCCAGCCCCTCCCCGGGGGAGTCTAGGCAGGACCTTTCCCACTGAGCCACACCCCCAGCCCCTTACTGATGCTTTTCCACTGGGCTAGATACCCAGTCCTCTTTTCCACGCTAAGGTTCAACTCACTATGTAGACCTGGTTGGCCTTGAATTTGTGATCCTTCCTCAATCAAATGCAGAGATCACAGACCTACACCCTCAGGTTTGAAGGTTGGTTGGTTGGTTGGTTGGTTGGCTGGTTTTTTAAAGATCTATTTGTTTTATTTTATGTGTATGAGTGTTTTGCCTCTATTTATACATGTGCACTATGTGTGTGCCTGGTGCCTGCAGAGTCCAAAAGCGGGGTTGGGATCCCCTGGAACTGGAGTTATAGGTTGTTGTTAGCTGCCATGTGGAACCTGGGAATGGAACCTGGGTCTCTGCAAGAGCATTAAGTGCTCTTAACCACTGAGCCATCTCCCCAGCCCCTATTTGTTTGTTTTTGTGGCAGTTTCACTATGTAGCCCATGCTGGCCTCAAATTCATCATTCTTCTGCCTCAGTTTTCCAAATGCTCTGATTACAAGGATGAATTCCCACGTCTTGTCTCATGAAATTTCTTTTGGGGGTGGTGAAGCCATCCTGCCAATACATGGATTTTGGACCAATAGCCTCCAGAACAGTGAGGCAGTAAGTTCCTATTGTTAAAGTCACCTATTTCTTGATACAGAGACTCCTGAGAATACAAAGCATCAGGGAAAAACAAGACCATTTTCAGGGCAAAGAGGAGAGAGCTTGCCCAACCGGAAATTAAGACGCAGGCTTAGTAACCAATAGAACCTGAGGTTTGCATACTACTGCAGGAGACTATCGCCTGAAAACATACGCACATCAAAATTTTTTAATCTTTTTAAAAAAAGAATATAAGACATATTAAGAACTTTTATGCTGTTAAGATGGCTGATCACGTATCTTGCCACACAAACCAGGCCACCTGAGTCTCCAAACCAAAGGTGGAAGGAGAAAAGTGAATCCTGAAAGTTGTCCTCTGACCTCCACAAGTGCCTTGCACTCACACATATACATCATGCACAACCACACACAGCAATAATAAATAAAATAATTTAAAAGGACTTCCTTATTCTTAAGGAAGAAATGCAGTAGAGTGCTTGTCTAGAATCTCCCCGTGAGGGGCTGGGGTGTGGCTCAGCATAGAGCACCTGCCTAGAGTGAGGGCTGGAAGTGGGGTACATGTCTAGAATGTAGAAGCCCTTGGGTTCCACCCACCAAAACAAAAGAGGAAGAAAAGCAGACCTGAGGGTATGTAGGAGTTCTTTGATCTAAAAGAAAGTGAATTCAAGGTGAGGATGGAAAAGTTTATTTTTCTTTGGCCTAGGGAAAGGAGAATCCTGCCTAGCCCGGGAGGGGAATGTGAGGCAGTAGCTAAGCTTAGCTTCGTTTTGACAGCTTCCCAGAGTATTGCCAGGGTTAACCAAGGTCATCCAGCCTCTCCCTACAATGACGCAATCTCAAACGTGGTTGCAACATGCACGTAATTGACAAACCCAGGTAGGGCTTCCTGTGCCAGCTGCACAGCATGGGCGGGGCAGAGCCAACTTCCTCGAGCTATGGAGGAACCACGGTCCTTCCTGGCGCTCAGCCTGGAATCTCTGAGGGGATTCCTGACTCCTGCCTGTTTCTCAGCCCATCCAGGAGGAAATCCTGTTGATTTAGCCTTGGAAATATATCCAGAGACCACAGCCCCACAACTGTCCCAGCGGCCATCCTCTCCCGCCTAGACTAATATGGTCCTTTCCTTGGCATTTCCGCCTGCTGCCAGCAGAAAGGCGCTCACACAAGCAGTGCATGGTGCCTCAAGCCAGTTGTAATCCCAGCACCTGGGACTGGACAAAGGAAGATCAGGAGTTCAAGGGCATCCCCAGTGATGTACCCAATTCAGGCCAGCCAGGTTTATGTAAGACCTTGTCTCAAAAAATAAGACCAGGAGCTGAGGACATAGCTCAATTGGTAGAGTGCTTGCCCACCATGCACAAGGCACTGGGTTTGATCCCCAGCACCACATAAACTGGGTGGTACAAGTCTGGGGTCCCACCATTCAGTGGTGGAGGGAAGAAGATCAGAAATTCAAGATCACCAGGCATGGTGGTGCACGCCTTTAATCCCAGCACTCAGGAGGTAGAGGCAGGGGAATCAGAGTTCAAGGCCACCCTGGTCTGCAAAGTGAGTTCCAGGCCAGCTGGGGCTACAAGGAGACCCTGTGTCAAAAAGACAAAAAAAAAAAAAAAAAGGAAAGGAAGGAAGGAAGGAAGGAAGGAAGGGAGGGAGAAAGGGAGAAAGGGAGAAAGGGAGAAAGAAACCACTAAATCCAAGATCATCCTTGGCTACATAGCAAGTTCCAGATGACCTGGGAGATGTGAGACTCTGTCTTGAAACACAAACAGAAATAAATAAATTTTATTTTATAAAAATAAAATACCCAGTGAAAGCCTTGTTTGCAAGCCCGCCTGCACACCTATACTTCAAGTTATGCAGGAGGCTGAAGTAGGAAGATCAATAGTTCAAGGCCTGCCTGGACTACAGAGTGAGTTCAAATCAACCTGGGTAACATAGAAAGACTATCATTTTAAAAGGGGGGTGGGGCTGGAGAGATGGCGCAGTGGTTAAGAGCACCCGCTGATTTTGCAGAGGATCCAGTTTGGATTCCCAGCACCTGCATAGTGACTAACAACCATCTGTAACTCCAGTTCCAGGGAATCAGACGCCCTCTTCCGACCTCAGTGGGCACTGTGCGATGAGTGCATTTACATGTATGCAGGCAATATATGCTTACACATAAAATAATAATAATAAATAAAATATTTTTTAAAAAGAGAAAACTGAATTCCTTCTAGAACACTAGGAAAAAAATCCTTTCCTTGCATGTTCCAGCTTCTAGAAGACTCCCACATTCCTTGACACAGGGAAGATGATGATGACATCAGAAGGAAAGCAGGGGAGGGGAGAGAAAAGGAGCCTTGTGACTAAAGAGATGGCTCACTGGTTAGGAGTGCTTGCTGCAAAATCATGAGGATCAGAGTTCAGATCCCAGCACCTACCTAATAAACGGAGCTTCCCACAAGCGACTTGTAACTCCGGCTCTGGGGAATTAGATACTCTCTTCTGACAGGCATACATGTGCACATATACTCACATAGGCACACACACAAATAAATAAAGTAAATCTGAAAAACTAAGGAAAAGGGGGCAATGAGATGCCTCAGTAGATAGTGGTGCTTGCTGCCAAACTTGACAACCTGAGTTCTGTCCCTGGAACCCACATCCTGGAAGGACAGAACCGACTCATAAGTTGTCTCTTGCCCTTCACACATGCTCTGTGGCATATTTGTGCACACACACACAATAAATAAATAAATAAATAAATAAATAAATAAATAAATAAATAAATAAATAACTTTTTTTTGAGACAGGGTCCCCAGCTGGCCTAGAACTCACTTATGTAGACCAGGCTGACTGTGAACTCACAGAGATCTGCCTGCGTCTGCCTCCCAAGTGCTGGGATTAAAGGGGAGCACCACCACGCCCAGCAAAATAAAAATCTTTTAAAGGAACCCTTCATGCTGGGGACTGAACCCTTTATGCTGGGGACTGGTTTGCCTCTTCTGCTAATAAAGGCAGGAAACATCTAGAAACACCAATGAAGCCCAAATTACACAGAGAGACATTTTTTTTTCAACACACATCTTGTCAAAGACAGCAAATAAATTGTGCTTATTTAGGGCCAAAATAATCTATAGCCTTGAGTTTTTAGCATTCCTGTTTGGTTTTTTTATATTTTTTATGTTTATGAGTGTTTTGCCTACATGTATATAAGTGCACCCATGTCATGAAATAAGAGACCAGCAGAGGGCATCAGATCCCTTGAAGCTGGAGTTAGAGTTGTTAGCTGCCAAGTGGGTGCTGAGAATCGAACCCAGTTTCTGCAAAAGCAGTCAGTGTTCTTAACTGCTGAACTGCTAAGCCATCTCTCCCATCCCCTTGTTTGTTTGTTTGTTTGTTTGTTTGTTTGTTTGTTTGTTTGTTTGTTTGTTAACTGTTAGATATTTTTTGCTTTTGGTCTTTTTGAACTCACAGACATCTGCCTACCTCTGCCTCCTGAGTTTGGGGACTAAAGGTGTGCACCACCACGCCTGGCATTATTTCTAAATGTAAACAATACCCCTCATAAATTTATCTTAGAACTTTGTTCACAAAAGAAAATTCTTTTTATTTGTTTATTTTTATTTTATGTGCATGAGTGTTTTGAATGTACGTATGTAAGTGCACCACATGTTGTATGCAATGCCCACAGAGGTAAGAAGAGGGTGTCAATGCCAGGCATGGTGGTGCATGCCTGAGGCAGAGGCAGGCATACCTCTGTGAGTTCAAGGCCAACCTGGTCTACATAGCGAGTTCCAGGCCAGCTGTGGTTACAGGGAGACCCTGTCTTAAAATGACCATAAAAAATGAATAAATAATAAAAAATAAAGTGGAGAGTGATTGAGGAAAACACCCATCGTCAACCTCTGGCCTCCACAAGCACACACACACTTGTAAATGAGTACACACACACACACCCCAAAAAGATTAAAGGTCTTCCACGTGGAGACCTCTCCCTCCACCATGTGGGCCTGCCTATTTCTATGGAGATGACTGCCAGGCCCCATCCCTCAGCCTGAAGTGAGGAAGATGTGGTTGCCATGATGACCCAACATCCGCATGATAGTGTGGTCTGTGCTTGCCAGATGCCCTTAGGGCAGAATTAAAGTAATGTGAGATAAAAATAGACTGGTGGAGAGGAACTAAGCCCTTAGGCAGAGGCTCCAGAACAGCATTCTATCACCTGCTCCGCAGCAGTTAGGTCTCCAGCTCTCTGCTCAGTTCCTCACACTTCCAAACCTGAAGCCACACTTGATCTTTTCTCTCTCTTTTTTAAAAAATATTTTATTATTTTATGTATATGCACGTACATGTATGTAAGTGAACCTGTGCCGTGCAATGCCCATGGAGTATAGAAGAGGATATCAGATTCCCCTGGAATTGGATGGAGTTCAAACAGTTTTTAGCCACCATGTTGGTGCTGAGATTCGAACCTGGGTCTTCTGCAAGAACAGCCAGTGCTCTTAACCACTGAGCCATCTCTCTAGCCTGATCGTTTCTCTTTTCTTTACATACTATGTGTGTGGCCAGGCGTGGTGACACACACCTGTAGTCCCAGCACTTGGGAGATAGAGGCAGGTGGATCTTTGCGAGTTCAAGGTCAGCCAGGTCTACATAGTGAGTTCCAGGCCAGCTGGGGCTACAGGGAAACCCTGTTTAAAAAGACCAAAAAATAAATAAATTTAATTAATTAATTTAATTTAATTAAATACTGTGTGTGTGTGTGTGTGAGAGAGAGAGAGAGAGAGAGAGAGAGAGAAAGGAGAGAAAGAGGGAGAGGGAGAGGGAGAGAGTTTTGCCTACTTGTATGTAAGTGTACCCATGTGTGGAGATCAGACAACTTTCTGGAGTCTCAGGAAAAAAAAAATAGAATAGAAAAAGAGAAGAAAAGCCAACTTGGAGCATTCCACTTCACTCCATCCGGCATCCTAGCATTCCACTTCACTCCATCGGTATCCTAGCTCTGAAAGTCGGCCCAACCTCCGGGACCCCGACATTACTCAACCATGTTCTCAGTATCCACTCTGTTGTGACCCCCTGAGACCCCCATAAGCCTAGAGCCTGGAGCTGATCATGGCCCTTCCCTTGCCCCTCTAAGATCCCCTCCCTCTCTCACTCTCCTCTCACAGGGAAACCCTGCAACTTTCCTCCCACTGTGCCCTGCACCTGCTCTGCCAAGGAAAAACTCACAACCCTGCTGGATGTGGTGGCGCAGGCCTATAATCCCTGTCCTCAGAAGGCTGAGGAAGGAGGATCACACATTTGAGGGCAGACTGGACCATACAAGGAGATTAGTCTTCAAAGAAAAGAAAGGGGATGGGAAGGGAAATTTAACTGGCATTGCGGCTCCTGCGTGTAATTCCAGCTTGCCTGGCATGCCCAAATCTCTGGGTTCCATCCTCAGCAAAAAAAGGAAGGAAGGGAGGTAGGGAGAGATGGAGGGACATTATCAGAGCCAGGGGTGAGAGGTAAAAAATGGGAAGTCATTGGTTCCTGGGTAGAGAGTTTCTGGCTGCTTCCATCCCCAGAGCTCTGAGATTACAGGCAAACGTGTTACCACATCTGGTTTATGGGGTGCAGGGAATCTAACCCAGGGCTTCATGCATGCTATTCTGCACACTGAGAGACAACCCAGCTTTTGGTGGGGGGGGTGGTTGTTTGTTTTGTTTTGAGACAGGGTCTCACCTTTAGGGGGCCTGGAACTCACTATGTAGACCAGGGTGGTCTCAGTCACACAGAGATCTACATGCCTCTGCCTCTTGAGCGCTCTGGGATTAAAGGTGTACATCATCACTCCCAAATATTCATTTAGGCTTTGTTTGTTTGTTTTTGTTTGGACTTGTGTGTGTGTGTGTGTGTGTGTGTGTGTGTGTGTGTGTGTGTGTCTTTTTTTTTTTTTGGCAGGCTCTCTCTGTAGCCCCAGCTGGCCTGGAACTCAAGACTAGGCTGGCCTTGAACTTACAGAGATCCACCTGCCTCTGCCTCTGGAGTGCTGGAATTAAAGGCATGTGTCACCACGCCCGGTGTGCGTGTGTGTCTTTTTAAGACAGTCTCCCTGTAGCCACAGCTGGCCTGGAACTTTATACTATGTAGACCATGCTGGCTCACAGAGATCAGCCTGTCTCTACCTCCTAGTGCTGGGATTAAAGGCATGTGCCACCACGCCTGGCTTGTTTTTAAAGATCAAAATGTAACCAATTTATTTGGGGCTGTGTGTGCTCGGACTTCAGCCTCATTTGCCTTCCCTAAGGACACAGGACTTTGCTGACCTCAATGCTGGAGATCGAGTTCCTGAGGAGCCACAGAGGACACCAGAGGGAGAACATCCAGGCTCCAGCTTCTGACCATTAATTTACAATACAATTCCAAAGAAACCTGTCATTTACCTGTGTTGACAGAAGACACGTTTAGAAATTCAGAATTGTTTTTTTGACTCCAGAAAATACCTGTCTCCCGATCTCCATTGTTTGGGTCAAGTTTCTTTTCTCTAATTTGAACCCCCTGCTCCACTTTCCCCCCACATATCAGGTGATGTCTCAAGTCAAAAAGTCTGTGCCCCCTTGATGAGACACCTGAGTTTTGACTTTTATTTCTCAGTGCCCAGAAGTAACTGTGTCCTATCCACTGCCAACAGGGGTGTACACACTTGTCCAGGGTATAGATTGTGCCAGAGAGCTTTAGTTATCAACTTGACACACCTGGCTAGAGGGAGCCTCAATTGGGGAGTTGCCTCCATTGGACTGGCCTGTGGCCATGTCTGTGGGGTATTTTCTTGATTGTTGAGTGATGTGGGAGGGCCCAGCCCACTGTGGGTGGTGCCACCCTGAGCAGGTCATTCTGTATCATGTAAGAAAGTCGGTTGAGCAGGGGTCAGGGAGCAAGCCAGGAAGCAGCATTCCTCCATGGCCTGTGCTCCAGCTCCCGCCTCCAGTTTCCTGCCCTGAGTTCCTACCTTGGGCTCCCGAATGAACTGTGACCTGGGAGATGTAAGTCAAATAAACTCTTTCCTCCCCAAGGTGGTATTGGTCAGAGCGTTTTGTCACAGTAATGGAAAAATGAACTAGAATAAAAATTGGTACCATGATCGTGGAGTATTGTGACAGATCTGACCTTGGTGTTTTGAGGAGGATTGGAGCATGGAGGCATTTGGAACTTTGGACTGGAAAAGCCATTGAATGCTTAGAGTTTGTTGTGGAGCTTGGAACAATTATGCTGAAAAGAAATTTAGACGATGGAGGTCTGACTTGTGAAGCATCAAAGAGAAGTGCTATCAGGACTATTTGTGCAATATTTAAACTGAGAACCCATGGTTTCTGGTCCGCTGGGGCTAAAGAATTAGCTGTGTTTAAGAAGAGACCAGAACCACTGAAGTAAAACCTTTGTTTTACTGGGACAATTGATGCTTGTTAGCTGTGGCTGAAAAATCAGCTCTAATAAGAGACCAGCATCACTGTGGCAAAATCTTCTGGGAAGTATTTCCTTAGGGTCAGCACACAGAAGATATGGTCCAGAGGGGGCCCAAGCCTCCATCTCAAGCTGGAAGCAGGACTTGGTAATTTATGGTTCTGGTGTTGAAAGTGTGAAGGGGTCACAGAGAGCAGCTGAAGCTTGGCACCCTGAGAGGACAGGAAAGGCCATTGGTGAAAGTGCAGCCTCAGTTGCAGTGGAGACCCAGCTTTTTGGAGATGCCAGGACCATGGGACAACCACCAAGGGTAGCAGCAGCAACCCTAACAGCAGGGTTTCCCAATAATAGGACAACCACCAAGGGTAGCAGCAGGTGTGGCATGGAGCTGTCCTGGGTCTGCAAGACCAGCTGTGTGTGCTGCGGATGGCAGAGTCAGAGAAGTGGAGCTGCCGAAACCCTTTGGCGCCCAGAACATCATGAGTGAATCCCAGATGTCCAGCCTTGAGCTACTTTGCTGGACTTAGGTTTTGCTTAGATGTGCCCGATTCTTCCCTTTATACTTGTTTTGGATTTTACAGGACCCCACAGTTAAGAGACTCATTCAATTTTATGTCTTACAGTACTTATACTGAGTTCAATATTGTATAATTAATTCAACTGTGAACCTAGAAACTTACAGCCACTTGTGAAAGAGATTTTTTTTTAAATAAACATAATTATAATGCAATAGAAAGATGGTCAGGAAGAGTTAAGACTTGTGTCAAATGACAAAAAGATTCTCCTTTGAAGACATCTGAGCTTGACCTTCTGGGCGAGATGCCATGGGAATCTTTCAGAAACTTACTTGAGGTCAGTCTGTGGGCTTAATGAGGGTTGGGAAGCAGGGCAGAAGGGAGCAATGTAGTCGTTATCCCCACCCAGACGCTGCAGACATAAAATAGAAAAATCAATTCCTGTAATTGTCTGAGTTCACACAGCCAGTACAATCCATTAGTTCAAACCTAGCAGTGTTTTGAAACAAAGATTATACTTAAAATGTATACTAATTAGGGGTGTCGTTAAACATAATTTACTGTTCAGTAATATTGTGTACATATAAATACAATTATAAACACCCTATTGTGTAAGAGACGTTTATTTTATTTTATTATTTTTTTTAGTTTATTCCTAATTAAGGGTCAGGGAAGACTGTTCTAGAACAATCAATACCTTCTATATTAGTTTATACTATGAAATATTTATGAAAAATAATATGTGTGCATGTAAGTATGCTCGTGTGTGAGAGATATGCATGTTTTAATAGACTTTGCAGGATCATCTATGTACTCTTTATTGAGCAAAATAAAGAGCATGAAGATCAGGTTTCTAATTTTTTTAAAAAAAAGAGAGACTATGGACTTTCAAGTGTTTGGGGTTTTTTTTGTTTATTTGTTTGTTTGGTTGGTTTTTTTGGTCTTTTTGAGACAGGGTCTCCCTGTAGCCCCAGCTGTCCTGGAACTCACTATGTAGACCAGGCTGGCCTCGAACTCACAGAGATCTGCCTGCCTCTGCCTCCCGAGTGCTGGGATTAAAGGCGTGCGCCACCACGCCTGGCAGTGTTTGATTTTTTTTTTTAAGGACTGTGAGACTTTTAAGGTTGTACTGTCTTATGTTGTGATATTGGTAACATATCTTGGGGACAAGAAATGGAAAGATGGTGGTTTAATAGTGGTGTGTTTGTGTGTCAAGTTGACATGGAGTCAATTGTGCTGGCTAGCTGCCAGTGCTCTTAACCACTGAGCCATCTCTCCAACCCTTCTTTCCTTTCTCTTTGTTTTTGTTTTGTTGTTTGAGACAAGGTATATTAGTTACTTCTCTGTGGCTGTGATAAAACACCATGACCAAAACAACTTATAGAAGGAAAACTTTATTTGGCTTATGGTTCCAGAAGGGTAAGTAAGAGTTGGTGATGGTGGGGAGGCATGGCAGGAGGCTGCCTGGAGCAGAAAGCTGAGCGCTCACATCTCCAAGCCCGTGCAGGAAGCAGAGAGAGCAAGTTGCAAATGGACAAGGCTATGAACTCTCAAAGCCCACCCCCAGTGACGTGCTTCCTCCAGCAATGTCATCTCTGTTAAACCTCACCAACTGGGGACAAAGGGTTCAAATACTTGACGCCTATGAAAGACAATTCTCACTCAAACCACCGATCAGGGCCTCATGTAGCCTGCCCAAACTGGTCTCGAACTTGCTAAAATAGCTGAGACTGACCTTGCACTCCTTCCTGCCTTGTCTCCCCTACCCCACCTTCTCCCTCTGCCAGTGCTGGGATTATAGGCCTGTGCCACCACAGACAGCTCCTATACCGCTTTCAATTCTTGAACTATTTAATGTTCCTTCCTGCCTCTGGGCCTCCTGGCTTGCTATTCCTCCTGCCTGTTTCTCCCTTCCCAATGGCCCCTGTCCTTCCCTCAGTGAGCACTGATCCCCATGGCAGAAGCCCTTTCAACCACCCCTTTGTTTCCAGTTCATTTCCTGCCTTCCCTGATACCATGTGGCCTCCACTCCCCGCTCAGCTCCAGTCTTTGGCAGTGTGCCTAAGGAGAGTGGACATCCGGCCACGAAGGCAAAATAGACAGAAGCACTCACCGTGGGAGAACAGGTCGGGAAAGGGCAGTGTGGTGGGGGTGGGGGGAACACATCAGGGCCAAGATGGGGCTCAGAGGGAGAGAAGCAGGTGTTCTGGGGCCCCAGGGAGGTCTGGCTGGAAGGAAGGAAGAGCAGATTGGAAAGAGGGGAAGAAACTGGGCTTGGTGGTACATGCCTGTTATCAGAGCACTTGGGAAGCTGAAGGGGGAGGATTGCCTCAAGGACGAGGCCAGCCTGGTCTACAGGAGACCTTGTCTCAGAAAAGCGCTGGGGATGTTGCTCAGTGGGTGGAGGCCTTGCTTGGCAAGCACAGAGCCCTGAGTTGGCTCTCCAGCACAGCACTGCATAAAACTAAGCATGGTGGCACACTCCTATAATCCAAGAAGAGCATCAGAAGTTCAAGATCATCCCTGGCTACACAGTGAGTTCCAAGCCAGCTAGGTCTATGTTAGACTCTGTCTCAGAAAGAAAAAAATAAAATAAACAAAACAAAACAAAATAAAATAAAATGGTGTTATAACTCATGCCTATACCCCTTGCACTAAGGAGGCTAAGGCAGGAGGATAGCCAGGAGTTCAAGGCCTGGACTACATAGAGAGATTGTATTAAAATGGGGGTGGGGGCTTGGGGACATATGCCTTTAATCCCAGCACTCAGGAGACAGAGGCAGGCAAATCAAGGTCAGCCTGGTCTACATAGCAAGTTCCAGACCAGCTGTGGCTACAGGGAGACCCTTCTCAAAAAACAACACACACACCAAAACAAAACAAAACAAAACAAAAAAAACAACAAAAAACCAGGGCAGCAAGATGGCTCAGTGGTTGAGAGGACTTGCCACCAAGCCTAAAGACCTGAGTTCCATCCCTAAAACCCACATGGTGGAAGGAGAGAACCAACTCTGGAAAGCTGCTCTCTGACCTTCGCATGTGCACTCTGGCACATGCACACAAGTGTACAAACACTAAATAATGAATGTAAAAAAATTTTTCAGGGGCTGGAAGATGGCTCAGCAGTTAAGAGCACTGACTGCTTTTGTAGAGAACCCAGGTTCAAGTCCTAGCACCCACATGGTGGCTAACAACCATCCACAACTCCAGTTCCAGGAGATCCAATGCCCTCTTCTGACCTCTGCAGGCATTGCATGACATGGGTGCCCTTACATACATGCAGGCAGTATACTCATACGCATAAAATAAAAATAATAAATAAAATGCAAAAAATAAATAAATAAGGGCTGGGTGTGGCAGCACACACTTTTCGTCCTAGCACCTGGGAGGCAGAGGCAGGCAGATCTCTGTGAGTTTAAGGCCAGCCT
>NW_008331138.1:184386-185869 GCF_000622305.1 Nannospalax galili
ACTTGAAGGCCCCCAAAAAACTTTTTTAAAAACATAAGATTTTAAAGAGGCAGGTAGAGAGGGGAAGGAAGGCGGGAGAAAGGGTAGATTAGAAGAGAGAGGAGGGAGGAAGAACTGGAAGATGGAAGGGAAGGTAGACCAGGAGGAGACAGGGAGGAGGGAGTGCTGGATAGAGGGAGGGACAAGCAGGTCTGAGAAGGCCTGGAGGTGAGTCCTTTCCTACCCTCACACAGCCAGGAGGGATGCACGGCAGGTAGAGAGGGGAAGGAAGGCGGGAGAAAGGGTAGATTAGAAGAGAGAGGAGGGAGGAAGAACTGGAAGATGGAAGGGAAGGTAGACCAGGAGGAGACAGGGAGGAGGGAGTGCTGGATAGAGGGAGGGACAAGCAGGTCTGAGAAGGCCTGGAGGTGAGTCCTTTCCTACCCTCACACAGCCAGGAGGGATGCACAGCTTCTGTCCACCTGGCATTTGGAGGCAGTTGCAATGTTGGGGACCATTTTTACTTTGGGATGGTGCTCTATGCTGAGAGCCATAAGCAAGGCTGCAGCTTGTGGAGGCCCAGCCTGAGGGACAGGCCTTGGCCTCCAGAGGCTTCTAAGGGCTTCTTGGAGAACATTCCACTGCTGGGCCTTCTGGAACAAGCTGAGAAGGCTTGGCAACCTCAGCTGTCCTCACTGCTAGGTCACTGCCCTGCCTGCCGCCTCTTTCTTGGGGCCCAGGCTTCCTCTCCCTCATCCGTGCTCTCTGACACAGCCCCTCTAGCTGGAACTTTTTATAGAACACGTGAAAAATAATAGATAATAGATGACACATGGCACACATTGGACAGGCAAAATGGTGAAAGCTGCTCCTCTCCCTTTTTGCCTCTTCTGCCCCCCCCAACCCCCACCAGGCCCTTCCCAGGAGGCACTCCAGACTCTTTCATCCCATCCTCAAAGGCTCATCAGGAGGGCACAAGGCTCCAGCCAGCTGGAGATGGAGGCTCTGAAGTGGCCACATCAGAGGCCACCAGCTGCCCGAGTTGTGGCCTCCCTACAGGAAGCTCAGAGGGTCACAGGTCTCTGGCATGCACAGGTGGGGAAGGGTGGAGCCAGCAGATGTGAACCAGCCCCAGTCATGGGGCCCAGTGTCTGGTGTTTTTCTCTTATGGAAGCACAGATGGAGGAAGTTCTATTTAATACAGGCTCTGTACCTTACTGTCTTTTTACTTGAATGTATTCAAATGGGATATGATGGCACACACCTGTAATTCCAGCACTTGGGAGGCTGAGGCAGGAAGATCAGGAGTTTAAAGTCTTCACTACAAGAAATTTGGACTTAAAAAAAAAAATACTAGATGTTTCCAGGCGTGGTGGCTCACACCTTTAATCCCAGCACTTGAGAGGCAGAGGCAGGCAGATCTTTGTGAGTTCGAGGCCAGCCTGGTCTACATAGTGAGTTCCAGGTCAGCTGGGGCTACAGGGAGACCTGTCTCAAAAAGACA
>NW_008331138.1:185895-193394 GCF_000622305.1 Nannospalax galili
TGGCTCAGTAGATAAAGGGAATTGCTACCAAGCCTGATAACCCGAGTTTGATCCGTAGGACCCACATGGAGGAGAGAGAGAACCAACTAACAAAACAGGCCTAGAGTGCTTGCCTAGCATGCACACAGCTCTGGGCTTAGTAATTGGGCATGGTGGCTCAAACCTGTCATCCTAGCACTTGGAGGTGAAGGCAGGAGAATCAGGAGAGCAAAACCAACCTCAGTCACAGACGGAGTTCAAGGCCAGCCTGGGCTGCATGAGAACCTGTCTCAAAACAGCAGCAACAACAACAAAAATTCATGTTTAAGGGGCTGGAGAGATAGCTCAGTGGATGAGTACTGGCTGTTCTTACAGAGGACCCAGGTTTGATTCCCAGCATCTACATGGCAGCTAACAACGGTCCAAGGACCCCAACACCCTCTTCTGATCTCCATGGGCACTGCTTGATGCAGGTGTACCTACCCACATGCAAGCAATATACTCATCACATAAAATAAAAATACAAATAAAATATTTTTTAAATCCATGTTTAACAACTGACTTGTGAAAATGCACCTGGTGTGCATGCCCATGCCAGCTGTCAGGAACAGGCAGGATGATTGCCACAAATTCATAGCCAGGTTGTTCTACAATAGCAAGTATAGCAAGTTCCAGCCCAGCCAGGGCTATATAACAGGAAGGAGTTAAAAAAAAAAACAACACACGTCAACTGGCTTATGAAATTCCTAAAGGTTTAGCAATCTGGCCTTAGGGCGCACTAAGACACAGAGTTCCAAGAAAGCAAAAGTCAACGTTTCTTATTTTGTGCTAAGGATTAAAACCAGGCTCTTGCACATACCAGCCAAGTGTTTTTCTACCATCCAGTCACATTCATCCCTAGCCTGAAGACTTCATCTCTCACCATCTTCATTTGTTCTCCACCCACAGAACTCTGCTTGCTGACCCTAGCCCACATCCAGCTCCCTAGTGCCTCAGGGCCTTAGCACTTACTGATGCCCAGCATTCCCATCTTTATCCCCAGATAACCTCTGCAGCTCACATCCTTCCTTTCTTGTGGCCTTTGCTCAAACATCACCTCTGACCAAGGCTTTCTGTGAGCACCTTATAAAACTTACAGCCTGCTTCCCAACATGCCAATTTCTGGTGCTTTTATGTCTTATGAATAACAGTGATCTGAGCCAAGTATGGTGGCACACATCTATAATCCCAGCAGTCCAGAGGTCGAAGCAGGAAGATCAGAAGTTCAAGGTCAGTTACTTAGTGAGTTTGAGGCCAGCCTGGGCTACAGGAGATGCAGTCTCAAAGGTGGAGCAAAGGGAGGAGCAGGTGCTAGAGAGATGACTCAGCAGTTAAGAGCACTGGCTGCGCTTCCAGAGGACCCAGATTCAGTTCCCAGCACCCACATGGTAGCTAACACCCATCATTAACTCCAGGTCCAGGGAATCCATTGCCCTCTTCTGACCTCCAGGCAAAACACTCATACACATAAAATAAAAATAATAAAATCTTAAAAATCACAACTTTTCCAGCAACCAGATCTACTATTGTAACTCTGCTATATGGCACAGGACAGCTTTAAGTTCAAGGCAATCCTCCTGCCTCAGCCTTCTCAGTTACAGGCATGCATCATATGCTGTGTTGGGAATGGAATCCAGGGCTTCATGCATGCTAGGCTAGCATTCCACCAACTGAACTCCATCCCCAGACACCTGGTTGTGTGTGTGTGTGTGTGTGCATGTATGTATGTGTTTCATTAGTGATTTTTTAAAATGTATTCTATTTACTTGTGTGTATGCATGTGTGTGCATATGTAAGCCATGGCACATATGTCAGAGGTCAGAGGATAATTTGCAGCAGTTGGTTCTCTCCCTCCGCTGTGTGGGTCCAGGGAGTAAACTCGGGTCATTGGGTTTGGCAACAAGCACCTTTACCAGCTAAGTCATCTCACCCTGGAGGGAGAATCATTCTTTGTTTGAGGATATGACTGCTGATAGATTTCTCATGCTCCGGTGGATGGTCCCACAACCATGCACATATCAGCAGCATAAACTGGGCTTAGCGGGTTATCAAAAAAAAAAAAAGACTTGAAGTTGGGATGTAGGAAGAGTTGAGGGGCATGGGGGGAGCTGGAGAGAGAAATGGGGGTATATATGATCATATTTCATTGTATACATGTATGACATTCTCAAGAATAAAGAAAATTTTTTTTAATTTTTATTTTTTATTTTTTTTATGTGTATGAATATTTTGCCTGCATGTATGTAGGTGCATCATGTGTGTGCAATGCCCTGACGAGGCCAGAAGAGGGTGTAGGATCCCCTGGAACCTAAGTTACAGACAGTTGTTACCCACCATGTGGGTGCTGAGACTCAAACCCAGGTCCTATACAAGAGCAGCCAGTGCTCTTAACCATTGAGCCATCTCTCCAGCCCCTAATTTTTTTTTAATTATGTGCATATGTGTGTGTGAGTGTGTGTGTGTATGTGTGTGTTGGTATGTACACATGAGTGCAGGTGCCCACAGAGGCCTCAGATCCCCCTGGAGAGTCCAGGCAGTTGTAAGTTGCTTAACATGTGTGCTGGGACTCTAACTCAGGTCCACACACTCTTTCTTTCTTTTTTTTTTTTTTTTTTTTGGTTTTTTTGAGCCGGGGCTTTCCTGTAGCTCCCCCTGGCCTAGGACTCACTATGTAGACCAGGCTGGCCTTGAATTCACAGAGATCCACCTGCCTCTGCTTTCCAAGTGCTGGGATTAAAGGCATGTGCCACCATGCCCAGCGAAGCAGGGTCTTTCTTATTTCTTTTGCTGTGCTGTGTGCTACAGGCGAGCAGCCAGCCAGCTCCCAGTCCCTACGCCTGCCTCTGCCTCCCATCTCACAGTAGACGTGCCAGAATTACAGATGCCTGCCATTGCATCCACTTTTTTTTCTTTTTTCATTTGTGTGTGTGTGTGTGTGTGTGTGTGTGTGTGTGTGTGTGTGTGTGGTATGTGTGTCCCTGCTTGTGGTGTGCACGTGAGTATCCATGAGTGTAAGGGCATGTGTGGATATGCACACAGTCTAGTGTGCACTATACCAGGAGGCCCGAGGCTGATGTCAGGAATCATCCTCAATGGCTCCTCCATTTCATTCACTGAGGAAGGCCTCTCCCTTAACCCAGAGTTCACTGATAAGGCGGGTCTCACTAGCCACCTTGCTCTGGAGATCCCCTGTCTCTGCCTCTGAAGCTGGGATTATAGGTGGGCAACCACACCCACCCAGCATTTATGTGAGTTTTGGGGGATTCAAAATCTAGTCCTTGTAGGGCAAGTGCTATAACTGTTGAGCCATCTCCCCACTCCAGATATCCACCTTTCAAATTGGTTCTGGGGATCAAACTCAGGTGGTGAAGTTTGCAAGGCTAAATGCCCTAACCCTCAAGCCATCTCCCCTGCCCTCTCTTTTTCTTTTTACTTTCTTCTTTGTTGTTGTTTTGAGGGTTTCGTTTGTTTGGTTGGTTGGTTGGTGGAGGTTTTTGATTGCTTTTTGAGATGGTATGTAGCCCTAGCTGTCCTGGATGGAACTCACTGTGTAGAGCAGGTTAGCTTTCAGAGATCCACCTGCCTCTGCCTCCCCTAGTACTGGGATGGAGCACTACCATGCCCAGTTTTTGTTTTTGTTTTTAGCTGGGATTAAAATGTGTACCACCATAACCAGATTGTTGTTTGTTTTGGTCTTTTTGAGACAGGGTCTCCCGGTAGCCCCAGCTGGCCTGAAAATCACTATGTAGTCCAGGCTGGCATCCATCTTACAGAGATCCACCTGCCTCTGCCTGCCTCTGGCTCCTGACTGCTGGGATAAAGGCTGCACCAACACATCAGGCTTATTTTTGTTGTGTTTTATTTTGTTTTGTTTGTTTGTTTTTTTGAGACAGGGTCTCCTTGTAGCCCCAGCTGTCCTGGCACTCATTATGTAGACCAGGCTGGCCTCGAACTCACAGAGGTCAGCCTGCCTCTGCCTCCCAAGTGCTGGGATTAAAGGCATGCACCACCACACCCTGCAATTTATTTTTGTATTTGAGTCAGGGTCTCGCTACATAGCCCACCAAGCTGACCCTGAACTCAATATGTAGACCAGGCTAGCCTCTGCCTCCTAAGTGCTGGGATTAAAGGTATGTACCACCATACCCAGCTTCACTTTCTTTTTTGAGCTGCCAAGGCTCACCTTGAACTCACAATCCTCCCACCTCAGCCTCCTGAGTCCTGAGATCACAGGAGTGGGCCACTACACTCCTTCCTGACTTGCCTTGGCCAATTTCCAGTCCCCTGCTAATACCAACAGGACTTCAGAAATTGCTCACACACCAGCCTACAGCTGCAATGTCAATCCATCAAAGAACTGCTGTGTCAAAGGGTGTGGGAGGTTTTGCCAAGAATGCCAGCCAGGCGCCTTCAGTGTTCTGAAGAGGTTGGATCCAGTTCCACCCCCACCAGCCAGCGTGTCAGAGGACACAGGCATGTACTGAGGCCAGCTAAGCCACCCAGCCCCTTTGATGGTTTCTGCTGTTCCTGACACGACGCCTTTGGACTTGCCATCATAGTCCCCGCCTCGATCCTTTCTCCTGCAAGGTGGAAGGTCACACTAAGTAAGACTCATCATGACTCCTTATAACTTTCACATGGCAGCCCCCCAGAAGACCTGCTGTCTGTCCCCAGAAATGGGAAGTTTCCCCATGGCTATGAACGCTTATGCCCAGCCGGGTATGGTGGCTCACGCCTTTAGTCCCAGCACTCAGGAGGCAGAGGCAGGCAGATCTCTGTGAGTTCGAGGCCAGCCTGGTCTACATAGTGAGTTCTAGGTCAGCTGGGGCTACAGGGAGACCTGTTTCAAAAAAGACCAAAAAAAGAGAAAGAAAGCTTATGCCTTTCCTCCAGGGGCAAGGGGGAATCCAGGGGGCCTACTTCCTGTCATGTCTTGCTTGGCTAAATCCATTTAACCCTGTGTCATTTTATAATATTTATTTATTTTTTTATGTATATGAATGTAATGCCTGCGTGAAGGTAGGTGCACCCATGTCATACAATGCCTGCGGAAGTCAGAAGAGGGCGTCAGATCCCCTGAATGGTGCTGGGAATCAAATCTGATCCTCTTCAAGAGCAGGTAGTGATCTTAACCACTGAGCCATCTCTCCAACCCCATTTCCCCCACCCCCCCATGTCATCTTGACCTACTGTGTTTTGTAGGAAATCAGGATGCCAGGCCCTAGGGTGAGAAGAGCCTAAAGTTTTTAAGTCCAGGCTGCATTCTCTGCTAAAGGGAGGGGCACTGAAAACAGTAGCTCTGATAATCCCTGTCTTGCAGAACACTGCCAGACTGGCAGGAGAAAGTGGCCCCATAAGAAGTGCAGGCTCCCTGCTCTGTGGGAAAGCGTCTTGGTCAACAACCCTTAGCTTATCGCCATCTCCTGAACAAATAACTCAGCTATCCCTGGCTAAGAGATTAGGCCAGGTTAAAGGTTTATCCTGAGCTTTATGCTTTACTATGCTTTTAGCTCTAAGAATGAAAACATTGTGGCCAATCAATTACTGGATGGACATTGATAACTTTGAGTAAAAGTTTAAGCATCCTTCTGGTGCCAACTAACAGACTACATGTCCTGTTTCTTTCTACCCTAAATCTTTGTATGTGACTGCCATATTCCACATGACTGCCAGTTCCTTGGGATGTATAAAAACTATCTGAATTTTGTAATAAACAGCTTGTTGAAAAGACACAACTCCCAGGGTCCAAGACTCTGTCACCGGTCAGTATCACCATCCTTCACAAGAGTGAGGTTTCCTGCCGAGCAAGGCACACTTGGGTCACCCGATAGTGTTTCAAGAGGCTGAAAATCAGGTTGTAATTGTGATCAACAAAATCTGGAACTGATTGGCTCACCTGAGTCAAAACTCATACTGCAGGACTAGGGATGTGGCTGGGTTGGTAGAGTGCCTGCCGAGCATACACAAAGCCCCAAGGTGGGGCTCTTAATCCCACATAAAACTGGACATGGTGGTGTATACCTGTAATCCCAGCACCAGGCAGGGAAAGGCAGGAGGATCAAGTTTATCACTGATTACATAGCAAATTTGCGCACACACACACACACACACACACACACACACACACAAATGTAATAAAATGCTTTAAAATAATAAAATAATGCCAAGTATGGTGGCCCACACCTTTAATTCTGGCACTCAGGAGGCAAAGGCAGGTGGACCTCTGTGAGTTCAAGGCCAACCTGGTCTATAATAGTGAGTTCCAGGCCAGCTGGGACTACATAGTAAGACCCAGTCTCAAAAATAAAAACAAAAAGTAAATACACAAAAATAAAAATAAAATGAAGCTGAGATGTCTCAGTTGGTTAAGTGCCTAACATGTAAGCATGAGGACCTGAGTTTGGATCCCCAGGACTCCCATAAAAGCTGGGTGTGGCAGCATGCAGCTGTAATCCTAGTACTGAGGGGACAGAAAGAGACAGATCCCTGGCGCTCACTGCCCAGCCAAACTAGCCAATCAGTGAGCTCCAGGGTCAGCAAGAGACCCTGTCTCAACAAATAAAAGTGGAGGGGCCAGAGAGATGGCTTAGCAGTTAAGAGCACTGGCTGTTCTGGCAGAGGACCTGGGTTTGATTCCCAGCACCTACATGGCAGCTAACAACCATCCATAACTCCTTGGGTGTACTTGCACACATGCAGGCAATACACTCATATACATAAAATAAAAATATAAATAAAAGAATTTTTAAAATAAAGGTGGAGAGCAATTGAGGAAACAATGCTGACTTTTAGTCTTTATGTGTGTGCACACATACAGGAAGACAGACATGTATCACACACACACACAGAGTTCAATGGCTAAAGGCATTTACCATCCAACGACACCTTGACAACATGAATTCAACCCCTGGAACCCACATGGTGGTTCCTGCACGTTGTCTTCTGACCTCCACATATGCAATGTGGCTCATGTGTACCAACATACACCATATACACACATACACACAATAATAATAATAATAAAATTAAAGTGTTTTGATTTATTTTGTTTGTTTGTTTTTTTTTTTTTTTTTTTTTTTTTTTTGAGGCAGGGTCTCCCTATAGCCCCAGGTGGCTGGAACTTACTGTATAGGCCAGGCTGGCCTGGACCTCACAGAGATCCACTTGTCTCTGCCTCCTGAGTACTGGGATTAAAAGCATACACTACCATGCCCAGCTAAATAAAAATTATTTTTGAAAGACGGAAATAAACTGTGTGGGCATGGTGGTACATACCTTCAATTCCAGCACTCCAAGACAGAGGCAGGTAGATCTCTGTGTGTTCACGGCCAGCTTGGTCTACATGGTAAGTTCCAGGCCATCCAGAGCTATAGTACTACATAACAAAACCCTGTCTCAAAAAAAAACAAAAGAAAGGGAGGGAAGGAGGGAGAGAGGGAGGGAGAAAATAGTCAAAAGCCCATTCCTTGGAAGGATGAGGC
>NW_008331138.1:193558-203760 GCF_000622305.1 Nannospalax galili
AGGGAGGGAGGGATAAAATAGTCAAAAGCCTATTCCTTGGTAGGCTGAGGCAGAAGGAGCACTTGAGCCCCAGCAAGGCATTATCTCAAGGGAAAAAAAAGAACTGGATGCAATGTAAATTTTCACCTGGGCTGTCTGCTGTTTCTGCCCCCAATAGAAGTTGAAAACCTTTAGTGTGCATGGCTCCTCGCAGCCCGGCTCCTAAACTTACTATGGGACTGGGGGACTCAGTTTCCTCATGTGTTCCGAGACAGATTGTGGGCCCAATGATTTCTGCATGCCCTCAGATGACTTGTCCTTAGGCCTTGCTTGAGCCTGAATTGGCAGCCCAGCCCTTTCTTACTGTCCCTTCCCTAGGCCAAAATGTTGGCACTCATTCCCTGAGGGCCTGAAGGACTTTGTCCTTGGCCTGTTAATCTGCGCTGGACTGCTCCCTCCCCTGCCTCAAGCATAAAGTTTAACATTTCAAACCAAGCCCCACATTCTCTTTGCTTTCCTTTCCCTTTAGAAAGCAGGAGACTGGCTTGTTGACCCCATTGCCAGCACTTGGGAGGCTGAGGCAGAAGAATGGCCAAAATTGAAGGTCAGTTTGGTCTACAGAGTGAGTTCCAGGTCAGTCAGGGCTATAGAGTGAGACTCTATCAAAAAAAAAAAAAAAAAAAAAAAGCCAAAGCCAATACTGGGATATAGCCAATTGCCAGAGAGCTTGCCTAGTGTTTTATTCATAAAGTCCAGAGTTCCATCCCCAGCACTGCATAAACCCTGCATGGTGACGCACATCTGTAATTCCAGCATTCAAGAGGCAAAAGACAGGCCAGGCATGGTGGGCATGCCTTTAATCCCAGCACTTGGGAGGCAGAGGCAGGCAGATCTCCAAGAATTCCAGGTCAGCTAGGGCTATAGGGAAACCTTATCTCAAAAATAAATAAATAAATAAAGAGGCAAATGACAGCAGGCTCAACACTTAAAAGTACTGGCTGCTCTTGCAGAAGATCCAGTTCAGTTCCCAGCACCCACATGGTGGCTAACAACCATTCCTAACTCCAGTTCCAGGGGAATCCAACGCCCTCTTCTGACCTCCACAGGCATTGCATGACACATGCAGGAAATACACTTATACACATAAAATAAAAATAATAAACAAAATATATTTTTTTAAGGAAGCCAGGCATGGTGGCACATGCCTTTAGTCCCAGTACTCAGGAAGCACAGATAAGTGGATCACTGTGCATTCAAGGCCAGTCTGGTCTATATAGTGAGTTCCGGGTCAGCTGGAGCTACAGGGAGACCCTGTCTCAAAAAGGCCAAAAGAAAAACAATTTTTTTTTTTTTAAAAAAAGAGGCATATGACACAGAAGAATCAGGAATTCAAGGCCATCTTTGGTTACATAGAGGCTTCACATTTGAGGCCAATCTGAGCTACATGAAACCTTGTCTCAGAAAAAGAAAGAGGGCTCAGGGGGGAAAGGTGCTTGCCACAAAGCTTCATGCCCTGAGTTCAATCCCTGAAGCCCACATGGTGGAGAGAGAACCAGCTTCCACAAGTTTGACCTCTGACCTTTCTACATGTGCTGTGGCATCCATGTCTGTCCCCTCCCCAAGACAGACAGACAGACAGATGATGGATGGATGAATGGATGGATCATTGATTGATTGATAGATATTGATAGATAGATCCAGCCAGAACACAGAAAGAGAGAGAGAGAAAGAGAGAGAGAGAGAGAGAGAGAGAGAAACACACAAAACCGGGGATCTTTTTGTTTGCTTTAAAAATATTTTATTATGTTTGAAGGAAGGAAGGAAGGAAGGAAGGAAGGAAGGAAGGAAGAAAGGGAGGGAAGGAAGGAGGCTGAGAGATGACTTGGTGGTTAAGAGTACTTGCTAAACAATCATGAAGACCTAAGTTTCAATCCCAGTTCCCATGTAACAAAGTGGATGTGGTGTCACACATGACTGTGGGGTGGAGAGAGCAGAACCCTGGAGTTTGTTGCCTGCCAACCTAGTTGCTTGAGCTTTAGGCTCAGGGAGAGACCCTGCCTCAAAGGAAAAATGCAGAGAGAGAAAGAGGAAAACACACAATTCTCTTCTCTGGCTTCTTCTTGTTCCCATACAGGGGTACTCACTTGCACATGCATGTGTACACACAACACACACATACACCACACACACACACACACACACACACACACATACACACATGAAAGAGAGCAAAAGGGAGGGAGAGAGGGAGGGATGGAAAGAGTTCACACAAGAGTCAGAATGAGCAATAATATCTCCCAGACTGAAAATGTCCAAGTTCATCAGGCCTGCCACCCTCAGGGATGACACCCACAGAGTTACTGTGAATGGGTTCTGTGTCTACTCTCCGCAACAGCTGCTAACAAGGCCATGTTCCTTAAGTTCCCTCAGGGCAGGACTTGAGTTCCCTCAGAATCCCAGGGCAGAACGAAGTCCCCCTCAGTTTCTACTGGACACAGGGCTGTGTCCTCTTTCAGACCCTGGAATTTAATCTGACTTGCTTCTGAACAAGGCTTTTAAAAGGAAAAGGTTTGTTGGTTTGTTTGATTGGTGGTTGGTTGGTTGGTTGGCTGGTTGGGGTTGCGGGTATTTGAGACAGGTTGGTCTTCAACGTAGCTGAGGCTAGCCTTGAACTCCTGATCATCCTCCCTCTACCTACCACGTGCTTCAAAGCCAGCAAGATGGCTCAGCAGCTAAAGGCGCTTGCTGCCAAGCCTGACAACTTGAGTTCAATCCCCAGGACCCACATGCCTTCCTCATGTTCACTGTGGTATAAGCCCACCACATCCCCCCAAATAATAAAATGTAATTTAAAAAATAAGTAAAGTTCAGGAGTGAACATAGAAGAAAAAGACAAAATAGCACTTATTTTCTTTCATGTGCAGAATCTAGATTTGTGTGTGTGTGTCTCTGTATGTGTGTGTGTGTGTGTGTTTGTATGTCTGTGTCTCTGTCTGTGACTGTGTGGGATGAAACCAGGGGGCTGCAATTTGAGGGGAGGGAAAGGGACTAGGAAGAGGGGGGAAGGGGGATTGGGGAAGGGAAGGGTGGGAATCGAAAAGCAAGGTCTAACGATATATGTATATGAAGATGTCATCATGAAACCTGTTATTTTCTATGCTAACTGCAAAAAGTTAATACACTGGTTGGGGTTAGTTAGCTCATGCCTGTACTTCCAACACTAGAAAGGCTAAGGCAGGAGGATCACCACAAGCTCCAGGCCACCAGGGGATACACTGTGAAAACATGTTTATATATTAAAAAAAAACAAACGAACATGGAGCAGGGGGTGGGGTGAGGGGAGGCAAGATAGTTCAGCAGGTAAAGGAGCTTGCTGCCAAGCCTAACATCCTGAATCTGATCCCCAGCACCTACATGGTGGAAGGAGAGAATCAGCTCATGAAGGTTATCCTCTGGTACACCACCCTACCACACATACATACTCAAATAAATGTTTAAAAATTAAAAATAAATCCCAGCACTCGGGAGGCAGAGGCAGGCGGATCCCTGTGAGATTGAGGCCAGCCTGAACTACATAGCGAGTTCCAGGACAGCTGGGGCTATGGCGAGATCCTGTCTCCAAAACACACACACAAAAACTTATTAAAAAAAAAAAAAAAAAAACCGACAGGCGTGGTGACACACCCTTTAATCCCAGCACTTGGGTGACAGAGACAGGTGGATCTCTGTGAGTTCAAGGCCAGCCTGGTCTACATAGTGAGTTCCAGGACAGCTGGGGCTACAGGGAGACCCTCTCTCAAAAAGATAAAAAAAAAAAAGGGCTGGAGTTGGTACAGTGCTTGCCTAGCACATATGAAGCCCTGGGTTTGGTTCTTGGCTACAAAACAAGGACCAGCCTGGGCTACATGAAACCTTGCCTCAAACAAAAAAGCAAACAACAAAAACAAACAAAAGAATGATAAAACTGAGAGAAAGTGAGTGATCCTATTAAAAAACACAAATGATCTTTTCTGTGAACACCAAGGCCTAGGCCAGAAGCTTTATGTTGGGTTTTTTCTTTTCTTTGGTCTTTTTGAGTCAGGGTCTCCCTGTAGCCCCAACTGACCTGCAACTCGCTGTGTAAACCAGGCTGGCCTTGAACTCAGAGAGGTCTGCCTGCCTCTGCCTCCTGAGTGCTGGGATTAAAGGCATGCTCCACCATGCCCAGTCAATTTTTTTTTATGTGTATGCATGTATTGCCTGCATGTAGGTAAGTGTACCCGTGTCGTGCAATAAGGTTAGAAGAGGCTGTCAGATCCCCTGGGACTGGAACTACGGACAGTTGCTAGCTGCCAAGTGAGAGCTGGGATTCGAACCCAGGTCTTCTGCAAGAACAGTCAGTGTTCTTAACCGCTGAGCCATGTCTCCAGCCCCGGTTTTTGTTTTTAAATGTAATAGCCCGTGTGTTCTGGGGGAATCATTGCCTACTGTGCAGGGTATCTGGGTTCTTTTTTCTTTTCAAAATTTATATTACATTTTGATTTCTTTAGTTTGGATGCATCTGTCTGTCTACGCTGTGCCACAGTGCACATGTAGAGGTCAGAGGACAATTTGGAGGAGCTGATTCTCTCCTACCATGTGGGTGGATCCTGGGGATTGAACTCACGTCCTCAGGCTAAACCATCTCTCCAGAAAGCTGAGAGCTACTTTGTAATGGTTGTTTGGTTTTGGTTTGAAGACTGTAGCATCTTACTCTAACACTGGCTGACCTCAAACTCCCAGCATTCCTGCTGTGTGCTGTGTTCACAGGAGTGCACTACCACACCCACACCAGGCTGGCAATGGCTTTGTTTTGTCCTGCTTGCTGTCTCTCGGGCAGGTACTAATCTTCTCCTCAGTCACAGATAAGGACCTAAGGCTCAGGGGGAATTCCCTTCTAACAAGGTCCCCAAATAAGTATGAGGACCTATCCCTCTGCCTGACCCTCAGTCCTGCACCATTATCTTATCCTGGGTCACTAGAGCATCGTCTCTCTACCTATGGGGTCCAGTCCTGGGCCTGGAGTGATGGTAAGGGCACCTGCTCTAGGAAACTATCTGCCCTCAGCCTTAGCTGGATGTGGTGGGGAGGAGGGAGAGCAACGCCCGACACCTCAGCATTGGGCCTCCAGGCCTAGAAACCTGAGTGACAAGACAAAGCCTACCACAAACCACAGGGCCTGACAGGCCACAGCTGGGACAAGCCTGCAAGGCAGTAGACAAGCCAGCTTGTAAATAAGTAGAAAGGGAGAGCAGGGCGGGACCTTCTCCAGTTCCCAGGCTGGGAGGCCAGCCAGCTCAGGACCCCTTCGACTCTGTGGCCTTTAACTCAGCCTATCTACCACCTTTACTTCCTGTTCTTTCTTGGTTTTCTGCTGTTGTTTTAGGTTTGGTTGATCAGTTTGCTTTTCGAGCATCTCCTATAATCCAGATTGGCTTCCAACTTGCTTTGTAGCGGAGAATGACTTTGAGCTGATTCACCTGTTTCCACTTCCCAAGTGCTAGGATTAAAGGGATGAACAAACACACCAGTTTCGGACGGTGCTGGGGATGGATCCCAGGCCTTTCTGCATCCCCAGCACTGTTTTGGTTTTTTGAGAAGGTTCTCATGTAGCACAGACTGGACTGGAATTCATGATGTAACTGAGGCTAGACATGAATTCCTGACCCTTCCGCCTCCACCACCCAAATGCTAAGATTATGAATGTATACTACCATGCCCAGCAGCCATTTTTTTTTTAAAGATAGGATCTTACTGTATAGCCTAGTCTGACCTCGAATTGGGAGCAATCCTCCTGCTTCAGCCTCCAGAGTCCTGGGATTTCTGTCTGGACCACTGGAGTCCCTACTTTGTGCCTGGCCTGGTGCAGGGCCATGCAGGGGACACAGAGAAGGTGCAAAGAGCCCTCACACTAAATCCAGTAGAAGAGGCAGGTGTGTCCCTTGACAGTGAGCAATACTCCAATGGGACAGTCCAGGATACTAGAAGGCCTGTAGAGACACCGAGCCAGCCTGGGAGTAGGGAGACTCAGGATTCCTGAGTAGAATCTCCAGCTATGGTAAAATGAAGGATAGGAATGTGAGAGACAGGAATGAGGAAGTGGTGGAAGTAGAAGGCCAGGGAGCAGTCTGTGTAGAACTCTAGACCAGATCTGTGACACAGCTGACCACATGTGCACTCTGAACACATGCTCCCCCATAAATAGATAAATGTACTTTAAAAAAATAATTTTTTGGTTTGTAAAAACTTTATTTTGGAGGGGAGGCTGGAGAGATGGCTCAGCGGTTAAGAGCACTGACTACTCTTGCAGAGGACCCGAGTTTGATTCCCAGCACCCACCTGGTGGCTATGAACCATCCTTAACTCCAGTTTCAGAAGAATCCGAAGCCTTCTTCTGACCTCCGCAGCATTGTGCGACACAGGTGCACTCACTTACATACAGGCAATACACTCATACACATAAAATAAAAATAATAAATAAAATATTAAGCTGGGTATAGTGGTGCACGCCTTTAATCCCAGCACTCGGGAGACAGAGGCAGGTGGATCTCTGAGGTCAAGGCCAGCCTGGTCCACATAGTAAGTTACAGGCCAGTGGGGACTACATAGTGATAGACCCCAAAATAACAGGAAGCATAGGCAACTTTATTAACTTGCCCTCTGAAAATGGTCTATTTAGAAATTTTCACTATTTCTTTTTTTCTTTTTCTTAAGATTTACTTTTTTAAATTTTTATTTATTATTTTTAGTTTATGTGTGTGTGTGTGTATTGCCTGCGTGTGTGTAAGTGCACCTGTGTTGTGCAATCCCTGAGGAGGACAGAAGATGCAGGATCTCCTGGAACTGGAGTTACGGACAGTTGTTAGCTGCCATGTGGGTACTGGGATTTGAACCCGGGTCTTCTGCAAGAACAGTCAGTGTTCTTAACTGCTGAGCCATCTCTCCAGCCCCAAGATTTATATATTTTTATTTTATGTGTATGAGGGTATCAGATTCCCTAGAGCTGGAGTTACAGTTGTGGGCAGCCATGTGGGTGCTAGGAACCAAACCCAGGTCCTCTGCAAAAGCAGCCAGTGCAACTAACAGCTTAGCAATCTCTCCTGCCTCCTCTTCCTCTTCCTCTTCATCTCCCTCTTCCTCCTTCAATATTGTGTATTGAACCCAGGTGTTTTGGATGAAGTACTCTTCTGCTGAGCCACGCCCCCAGTTCCTCACTGGTGAATTCCAGTCAAGAGCTCTACCACTGAGCTACAGCCCCAGCTCCTCACTGGGGGATTCTAGGCAGGTGCTCCACCACTCAGCTACTCTTTAACCCAGGCTGCCCTTGAACCTATGATCCTCCTGCCTTAGTTTTCCTAGCATGTAGGATGAGGAGCCAGGGCTATTCCTGTCCTGATCTGTCAGAAGGTCACATAACAATTTAGTTTTAGTTAAGTGATAGAGAAAATTACCACAAGTATCATTGTATGCATGCATACATACGTGTTCATGTAGGTGCACATGTGTATGTGGGTTCACATACAGGTCAGAGATCAACCTTGGGAGTTGTTCCTCAAGAACCATGCACTTTGCTTTTTGAGACAGGGTCTGTCACTGGCCTGGAACCCACTAATTATGCCAGGAGGCTGGCCAGCAAGCCTCAGGGATCCACCTGACTCTGCCTCCCCAGTGCTGGGATTACAAATGGGTACCACCATGCCCAGCATTTTCACTCAGGTTCAGGGGAAAGAACTCAGGTCCTCTTGCTTGCACAGCAAACACTTTACCAATCTTCGCTTCAGCCTCTGACTTCATTTTCACCCCTAGAGCTTTGGAGCTCAGTGCAGCAACCTAGTCCCAAACAATAGCCTCCTTTTCCCTTGATTTTAGCTCTTTGTTATTTGTTTATTTAGTGGTGCTAGGGATGGATACCAGGGCCTTGTGCGTGTTAAGTAGACATTCTGTCACTGAGCTGCATTCCCAACTCCTGGTTTTATTTATTTAAATATCGGGGTTTTGGGGGGGTTTTTTGGGTCTTTTTGAGACAGGGTCTCCCTGTGGCCCCAGCTGGCCTGGATTCGCTATGGAGACCAGACTGGCCTCGAACTCCCAGAGATCCGCCTGCCTCTGCCTCCCGACTGCTGGGATTAAAGGTATTCCACCACCATGCCAGGCTCATGAAATAAATTTTTAATTATAGAAAGAAAATATTGGAAGACTGGGGATGAAGTTCTGGTGGTAGAGTGCTTGCTGAGCATGCACAAAGCCCTGAGTTTGATCCCCAGCACTGAAAAGAACCTGGATGGTATCACATACCTGGAACCCTAGCCCTTGGAAGGTAGAGGCAGGAGGATCAGAAGTTCATGGTCATCTTTGGCTACATAGGAAATTTGTGGCCAACTTAGGCGACAGGAAACTCTGTCTCAAAAAAAAAGAAAGAAAGAAAATATAGTTTGATTTGTTTGGAAAATAAAAGGAGGCACTGGAGAAAGGGCTTAGCGCTTTAGAGTGCTTCCCACTCTTCCAGAAGACCCAAGTTAGGTTCCCAGCACCCACATCAGGCTGCTCACAACTGCCTATAACTTCATCTCTGTGAGATTGATGCCCTCTTCTGGCCTATGTGGGCACCTGCACACATATGATATACACTCACATAGATACATAAATAAAAATCTTAAAAGTTCTTTCTTTTTTTAAAAAAACTTGCTTTCTTTGGGAAGAAATAAAAGGAGAAAACTGACAAGAAATCAGGCTGCATGGTAGAGTGGAGTTTGACATAGAAACCAATAAAAAATGTGGTTGAGGGATGTCACTCAATAGCAGAGTATGAACCCAGCTTGTGCCTTGGATTCTACCCCCAGCTCCACAAGAATGAAAAGGCTTCCAGGTCAACTGATGCAGGCCTGTCATCTCACTGCTCAGTGCTCAGGAGTCTGAGACAGGTGGCAGCCTGATCTACATAAGTTCAAGGCCTTCCTAAGATATAGAGTGTTTTGGCTAGGTGTGGTGGTATGTGCCTTTAGTCCCAGTACTTGGGAGGCAGGCAGATCTCTATGAGATCAAGGTTAGCCTGGTCAATATATGGGGTTTCAAGCCAGCTCAAGCTATGGGAGACCCTGTCTCAAAAAAACAAAAGCAAAACAAAACAAAGAGATATACAGTATCTTTTATTTTAAATATTTTATTTATTATTTTTATTATTTTTTTATGTGTATGTGTGTATTGCCTGCATGTAGGTAAGTGCACCCATATTGTGCAATGCCTGCGGAGGACAGAAAAGGTTGTCAGATCTCCTGGAACTGGAATTACAGACAGTTGTCAGCTGCCATGTGGGTGCTGGGATTCAAACCTGGGTCTTCTGTAAGAACAGTCAGTGTTCTTAACTGCTGAGCCATCTGTCCAGTCCCTATTTCTTGTTTTTTAAAAAGGCTGAGGCTATAGCTCAGAATCCACCAGTGAGAGGCTGGGGTTGCACCTCAGTTGCAAAAGGCCCTTGGTTCAATCCCTAGTATGAAAAATAAATAAATAAAAGAAAGGAAGGAAAAGTGGGCCTGAGGAGAGGAAGGGTAACAGCAGATAAGAGTACTTCCTGTTCTTCCAGAGGACCTCAGTTCAGTTCCCAGCATCCACATCAACAGCTCACAATCTCCTGTAATTCCAACTCCAAGGAATCTGATGCCTTCTTCTCACTTCCATGGGCACCTACACATATATAGCATACACACACAAAAACATAGCCACAGATATACACATTAACACACACATACATAAAATAATATTTTTTTTAAGTTGTTTAAGTTGGGCATGCTGGCACAAGCCTTTAATCCCAGCACTCAGGAGGCAGAGGCAGGCAAATTTCTATGAGTTCAAGGCCAGCCTGGTCTGTATAGTGAGTTCCAGGCTAGCTGGGGCTACAGTGAGACCCTGTCTCAAACAAAACAAGTTGTTTAAAAAAAGAGAGGGGGCAGGCTGGAGAGATAGATGGCTCAGCGGTTTAGAGCACTGACTGCTCTTGCAGAGGACCCGGGTTCAATTCCCAGCACCCACATGATGGCTATGAACTGTCCTTAACTCTAGTTCCAGGAGAATCCGAAACCCTTTTCTGACCTCCGCAGCATTGCATGACATGGGTGCACTCACTTACATGCAGGCAAACACTCATACACATGCAGGCAAACTCTCATACACATAAAATAAAAATAATAAATATTAAAAAAATACAGTAA
>NW_008331138.1:205149-210369 GCF_000622305.1 Nannospalax galili
GCAGCATTGCATGACATGGGTGCACTCACATACATGTAGCCAATACACTCATACACATAAAATAAAAATAATAAAATATTTTTTAAAAGAAGAGAGAGGGGTAGGGGAGAGAGAGGAGAACAAAGAGCGAGCTGGCTTAGCATAGCCCCATATACCTAGAATCCCAGCGTTCAGGAGGCTGAAGGAGGAAGAATGCTGTAAGTTTGAAGCTCCCCAGGGCTATAAGTATTGAGTTCTAGGCCAGTCTGGACTACAGTATGACACCCTCTCTCAAAACAAATAACAACAAAAAAAAAGATAGAGGATCTATGTTCTATGTAAATATTATACCATTTTCTATTTTGTTTAATTTTTATTTTATGTGTATGAGTGTATTGCCTGCATGTGTATAAGTGCACCAGTGTCATGCAATGCCCTCAGAGGACAGAAGAGGCTGTTGGATCCCCTGGAATTGACGATACAGACAGTTGTTAGCTGCCATGTGGGTGCTGGGATTCAAACCTGGTGCACCAGAAAAATCAGAGACCAACAGCCAAAGTCAGGTGAGGAGAGGTGAGATTGATGCCCTCTTCTGGTCTATGTAGGCACCTGCACACATGTGATATACACTCACACAGATACGTAAATAAACCATAATCAAAGGAGTCAGACCCCCTGTTCAAGTTTTGGAGGGTTTTTATACTCAAAAGTACACAGCATATACATGGTAATTAAGTAAGGTAACGGAGGGCGACAAAGGTAATAGAAATGCAAGGGTTACAGGAATGCAAAAGCCTTAGACAACAAAGATTTTTATACAAGAATGTGATACCTTTGGAAAAGGAAGACTTCTATCCTGGATAACCATAGGGGGCAGGGGATATTCCTGTTCGCCTCTCCATTTTTAATTACCATCTCCATTTTAATTACCATCTCCATTTTTAATTACCATCTCCATTTTAATTACCATCACATTGTAAAATCCTTTAGCATCTGATAAGCTCTATTTCCATAATACTGGGTCTTCTGCAAAAACAGCCATTGTTTGGCAGCAAGCACCTACAACCACTGAGCTGTCTCGCCCACCCTGATTCTGACATTTTTTTCTGGCAGCCTCATTTTCCAAGTCTTATAAGAATGCCAATTCTCACTTTACAAGGTCCTGTTACACAGGTGTTTAAGCTCCCACAATTCATTAAATTAAACCTAAATTCACCTATAGCACTGTTTACATTTCAGCTGCTGGGGTACAGGCACTGTGAACTAATTGCATAAAGTATCCATTTCCTACTGGCCCTTCAGCCCTGTATCATCTCTAGGCAATGAGATCAACCTTTTCCAATAGTAAGCCCCTGCTGGGAGACCAGAAGACCTGAGAGCACCCACCCCTGATGTAGCCACAGGGTCCCTGTCGAACTTGTTGCATTCTGACAAAGCTTTTGAATGCTGCTGTAGAGAGAAACAGGAGCTGTGAAATGAGCCTGGAAGGTGGGATCACTGGGGATCTGATTTCACACATAGTATATTGAACTTGCCAGAATTCAACTGCAGGGGCTGGAAAAGAAAAGGCTAAAAAGGGAGGGAGGGAGGGAGGGAGGATGATTGGAGGACAAATCTACTAGAACCTTGGATTAGACTCCAGTGAGCAATAAACCTTTGTCTTTATAAACCAGTGGGAAGTCAGGACTATTAAGGAAGGAAGGGAGGGATGGAGGGAAGGAGGGAAAGAGGGAGATAGGGAGGGAGGATGGAGGACAAGTCTAGTAGAGCCTTGGATTAGACTCCCATGAACAATAAACCTTTGTCTTTTTTTTCAATATATTAGTTATTATTTTCATTTTATGTGTATGAGTGTTTTGCCTGTGTGTATGTAAGTATACCATATCATGCAATGCCCACAGAGGCCGGAAGAAGGTGTTGGATTACCTGGAACTGGAGTTATGACTGCCATATGGGTACTGGGAATTGAACTTGGGTCCTCTGCAAGAATAGTCAGTACTCTTAACTGATAAGCCCCAAACCTTTGTCTTTGTAAACTAGTGGGAAATCAGGACTATTTGTTATTGCTGCAGAACCTAGCCTATCCTGACTGAAACAGCTGGAGAAGGTGAGGGAGAAAGGATTTTTTTTTTTTTTTTTTGCTTTTATTTTTGCTTTTTTGGTCTTTTTGAGACAGGGTCTCCCTGTAGCCTCAGCTGGCCTTGAACTTACAGAGGTCCACCTGCCTCTGCCTCCCGTGTGCTGGGACTAAATGTGTGCACCACCATGCCCAGCAAGGATGCTCTTTTTTAAAAAAATACTTTTTTAAAAATTTTATTTTATGTGTATGAGTGTATTGCCTGTATGTATGTAAGTACACCCATGTCATGCAATGACCATGCATGAAGGTCAGAAGAGCGTGTCAGATCCCTAGAACTGGAATTACAAATGGTTGTTAGCTGCCATGTGGGTGCTGGGAACAGAACTCTAGTCTTCTTCAAGAGCAGCCAGTGCTCTTAACTGCTGAGCCATCTCTCCAGCCCTGAAGATATTCTTTTTAAATAAATTGATTTGGCTGAGCATGGTGGCACCTTTAGTCCCAGCACTTGGAAGGCAGGCAGGCAGGCAGATCTCTGTGAGATCGAGGCCAGCCTGGTCTGCATAGTGGGTACCAGGCTAGCTGGAGCTATAAGGAGACCCTGTCTCAAAAAAATTAAATAAATTGATTTATTATTTATTATTTGCGGTGGGGGGGAGAACCACAGAGCAAGTGGCAAGTGTGGAGGACTTGGGGAGTTGGTTCTCTCCTTCTACCGTGTGGGTCCCAGGGATCAAACTCAGGTCTTCAGGCTTGGCAGCAAGCACCTTTATCCCCTAAGCCATCTACCTCACCAGCTCTTTTTTTGTTTATTGAGACAGGATCTTGCCGTGTAGCCCTGGCTAACTTCAAACTTCCAGGAATCCCCCTGCCTCAGCCTCCAGAGTCACACCTGGCTTTAACTGCCAAGGGGTTGGAGATGGTATCGTTAGTGAGTGCTTAATGATTGGTATTGGCAAAATTAAGCTGTTTAGTCAGCACAGAGATTGGATTTGGGCAGTTTAGGGAAGAGTCCCTTGTAAAGAAGGTTAGCAGAAGTTAATATATTTCAAAGATCCGTTCCCACACAAAAGCAGATCTGCAGCCCAGTTTCAGTTTCTGCTCTTGTTTTGTCTGAGAGAGTCTCATGTAGCTCTGGCCTGCCTTGAACTTGCTACATAGCCAAAGATGATAATCTAGACTTGTGATCCTCCTGTCTCTACCTCCCAAGTGCTGGTGTTAGGGTCCATGACTCAGTGGGTCTCTTCAGGAGAACAAATGCATGAGTATGGAGATGCAAAATCAAGCAGAGTTTTATTAGGCCAACCCCTTGGCAGTTAAAGCCAGGTGTGACTCTGGAGGCTGAGGCAGGGGGATTCCTGGAAGTTTGAAGTTAGCCAGGGCTACACGGCAAGATCCTGTCTCAATAAACAAAAAAAGAGCTGGTGAGGTAGATGGCTTAGGGGATAAAGGTGTCCTTCCAAGACACGCAGGTCTGGTTGGAGCGATCAACCCCGAGGCAACTTCAGATAAAGATGATATAGGCTCCCACAACCGTTACACAAAAGCCCACGCTTATACAACCTATAGTTTCAAAGCAAGCATTTCACAAACCAATAACTTCAAAACAAGAAAAAATGTTACAACTCCCTTCAGGTGTCTCAATCGGGGAGGGATGGGTGGTATGTGCCTGGCACGACCCTTCCCTGTTATCTTGTGTAAACAGACATGCCTACATGACACGACACAGATCAGACAGGTCAGGCTCCAGGGGCTGCAGCACTTGCCCCTATCTCCAGATGCCTGTGTCTCCAGTTGAGTTAATTGGTTACAAGCAGTAAATTCAAACAAGTAAATTCAAGCAGTAAATTCAGACAAGCAGTAAATTCAAACAAGCAGTAAATTCAAACAAGCAGTAAATTCAAACAAGCAGTAAATTCCTCTTTTTCCCAACATTTCCCCCCTTTTTCTAGATCAAACTGAGGAATCTTCCTCAGCAGTATTTAAGTCTTGAAGTATCTAAGGCTTGGTATTTCTGGTGAAGAACCAAGACATGGACAGTACGATTTTTTTCCTGAACAAACCTTAGTAGCCTATTTATTATGCAGGGACCAATTGTGACCAACAGCAGTAGGATAGTTAGAGGTCCTGCGATAGCTGAGAGGAGAGTTGTTAACCAAAGAGATTGGTTGAACCAAGATTTAAACAATCCTTGACTGGTCTCTCGTTCTAATTTTCTTTTCTCCAACCCTTCTCTTATTTTGGCCATGTTGTCCTTTATTAGCCCTGAATGGTCCCTATAAAAACAACATTCCTCTTTCAGGGAAAGGCATAGCCCTCCTTGCTGTAAGAACAAGAGGTCTAACCCTCTTCGATTGTGTAAAGTGACTTCTACTAATGAGCCAAGAGAGGCCGGAAGCTGAGGTAGGGACGCTGCTATTGCTAGTGCGTAAAGCGTTGTATTGATCTCGCCCCTGTATTAATGCAGTGGTCCCTGTGCCCACCCCCGCAGCAACACCTGTACTGACTAAAGTCACAAGAGTTAAGGCTATAACTGCAGGAGTTCTCTTAGAACGCAGCGAGGGAGAGAGGGAGGGTGCTATGATAGTAAGAATTCCCGATCCGGATGGTAGACCAGACGAGGAAGAAGGGTGAGAACACAAAAGCCTCCTGCATTGAGGACATTCACGGAGATGCAAGGTGTTAGTCCTGAAGAGCATGCCCACCATGCATTGGGAGGGGGGATAACGAAGACATCGGTGGACACAGGAAGAATCCTGGTCTGATTGCAGAGGGAGGAGTACTGTTTCGGGATCGTACCAATGCATAGTCATGATCCAGAGATATATTCCAAGGTAATTTTTGGCACAGTGCCCCATGCACATTTGGAGGAATTATGAGAAATTTCATAGGGGCCAGAGGTGGCAATCCCCTCTAAGTAAGGAGGAGTCACAGTATAGCAAAGCCAGCAAGATTCAGCTAGCCCAGGGTTGGTTGCATTGAAAAGGTCATAGGCCTGATTTATAACCTTAACAAAATCTAGAGACTGCTGGTAATGGTGGATTGGAGAAAAGGGCATAAAAGGCTGCTTAGTAGGTCCTCCTTCAGTAACAGGATACCGGTTGGAACTGGGAGGAGGAGGAGTTACAGGCTTGTCCACAACCAGTCTTGGGACAAGAATGGAA